>NW_027175898.1:7911182-8136182 GCF_023055335.1 Clinocottus analis
TAGTAGACCTGAGGGGTTCAGAGAGAGAGAGAGAGAGAGAGAGAGAGAGAGAGAGAGAGAGAGAGAGAGAGAGAGAGAGAGAGAGAGGGCCTCTGAGATGCAGAATACCTCAAGGTCCCTCCACTGAAGCCGGGCGTTGCAGCCCTGCAGCCCTGCAATCTTTGCAATCAGGCAGTAATGCTAGCAGCGACTGTTTCAGATTATGCTCAGGAAATCCTCTGTGCTCTCTGCTCAAAACAATTTACCCTGACATGAGCCCAAAGAAGAGTGTAGGGGGTGGGGGACAAGAGAGCTGTCCTCACCAGATTCCTGCTCTCAGGCCACCATATTCTCATATTCTGTCCTACAAATAACCACTTTATTTATTAGTATTACTATCACATTGTTGTTGTTTACGATGGAAGTTATTATGATGGCCTGTAGTGCTGCTAACAACCCTGTTATAACTCATATTTTAACAATTATATCTATATATCTTATTATAGGCACTATAATTTGTTTTGTTTTGTTTAAAGGACATCTATATTGATTTATCAAGGCTGTGGAATTTTAACTTTTCCACATGAGATGTTTGTGTCAGAATATCCAGAGCTGGTATATGAAGGTTGAGTGGTGGCTCTTTCCCATGGCCCGGAACCGACAGAACAAACTCTCGGAGAGAGCAAAGAAAACACGGCAACAAAAAGCCAATGATCCGCAGCACTCGGGCTAAAAATGACGAGAAAGAAGACGAAGAAAAAACTTTCTTCTTCAGCCAAATATGTATTAGACCCACGAAGCAGACGCGATAATCAAAGGAACCACACAACAGCCTCCTGGCAGACAGCTGCTCGTGTTGACTCACATTTCTGTAATTAAATTTCCCTTTATGACTCTGTGTTTGAATTCTATGTTTTGAATTATTATTGTAAAAAATAAATAAATAAAATAAAACCCGAAGAACCCGTAGAGCAGGTTCAATGTGTCACACGAAATGACTCGTGATGTTGGATCGAGATTCATTTCCCACCATGCAGTGCAGATTTGATTCGCTTGCATTTTTTTTTAAATCAAGAAATCAATCAACAAAATAATACAAATAATAATGAGTAATTTAATTACGTTATTTCATCCAATTCACGATTAATTAATGGTAAATTATCAATGATTATAGAGACCCGATTAATTAGTTTTTCTGAGGGAATGAATCTATAACACAGTAGTGTCTATTTTTCTCTAAATACACAAATAACACAGAGACAAATGTATTACTTTTGTTTTATTGGAAACTATTACCATGACTCTAGTGAAAACGTTACCTCTTAGTTTCCATCGCAGGAGGTTGCTATAATTCTTTTATCTCAACAAAATATCATAAATTAAGCATATGGGCAGTCCAGTTAAGTGTCTCGTTGAGTTAAGAGTTTCAGGCAGGTCCTGTTTGTGTGTTTTCGTGTGCAGGAGATGAGAAAAGCTCCTGTCAGTGGGGATATACAGGTTAAGCGCATAAAGGAATTTTGTTCTAACCAAATTTAACGACAGACAAGTCAGTCTATATTATAAGGTATAGGCTATAGTGTTATTTCATTAATGTTCTCAATCTGATACACTCATCAGTCTTCTTTTGGGGGTTTTGTCGTTGTAAAATAGAATAATCTGGCAGCCTCTTTAAGAGCCCAAATCCACAAGACTGGAGGTTAGAGGTCCCAACAAGGAGTCCTGCAGTTGGTGCGGGTGTCCGTGCATGCTGTGCACCGGCTGTGGGGGCCCCAGGCCGGACATGGGGTAAGCGGAGGCCCCGGGGTGGTTCATGTTGCCCTGAAGCAAAAGCGCTGAGTTCTGGTCGGGGCTCTGAGGTGGAGAAAACTCGTCCTCCGAGCTGGACATGAGAGACTTGCCTCCGTCCAGCGGGGACAGCTGGTTCTGTTTGTTGCCGCCTGCGTTGCTGTTTTCACTGTTTTCTCTGGAAACGACAACAAGGAGAAATGAGAGAAAATACCACATTTTGGACGATTAAATCCTTTTGTTGACATTGCATTTGGGAAGAAGTAAAAGAGGGCAGCATAAAAGGCAGCCATAATTAGTATTTGTAGTAACACAAGCATAGACTGGCGAGGCCTAGGCCTTAAAGAGGAACGAATCAGAGAGGTTTAGTTATTTCCCTTCCATGTCATTTTGTAGAATTTGTTTTATTTCTCCTCCTGTTGGTTGATATTTCCCGATAGCTTAAAAAATAAAGTTAAACCACGTTTTAATTGTATTCCACTGCAACACAGTTTAACCTTTTTACACGTAAAAAAAAGTAGGATTATTTGGTTAAAAAAACGTGCCCGTATTGCTTTTTTGTATTTTTCAACATTATCAAACACGACATGATCTTATTTCTGAAGCGGTTGCTTTTAAAAAAAAAAAAAAAAAAGCTGACGTGTTTATGTTACAATTCAGGCTGAAGTCAAACGGGACTGATTCTGTTGAAGAAAGTCCATCATGTGTCAACAACACGCTTCTGTTTACCACCATCACTGTTATCAGGAAGCGTCGGATTTGGGGACTAAACACATCCATAATTAAACAAAAAAAAAACAATACTTGAACTTCCTGAAATGAAATGATTTCTTCCAGAAACACAATCGTATTAATGTCCCTGCTTTGCAACTTCCTTGCAGTGTACGGAGACTGATAATCCTGCACTTTCTGTTGGCTGCTTGTCGCAATATTTCCTTCTAACTCGAACCTTAATTCTCTCTCGAAACAAATCAAAAGTAAACGTGTTGCTCGACATCACAGGCTGCTCCGCGGCTCCCAGGCACGTACCTCTCTTTCGCCTCTGCGGCTCTGTCTCGCTGCCGTCTGTTTTTGAACCAGTTGCTGACCTGCGTGGTGGTCAGTCCTGTGGCCTCGGCCAGCTCCCTCTTTTCCCGCGGGGACGGGTAGGGGTTGTGCGTGTACCACTCTCTCAGGACGCCCCTGGACTTCTCCTTAAAGCAGTAGCTGGTCTCCTCTCCGTCCCATATCGTGCGGGGCAGCGGGAATTTCCTCCGCACCCGGTACTTCCCTACAGCCCCGAGCGGCCGGCCGCGCAGCTTCTCCGCCTCCACGTAGTGCGCCTTCAGCCAGAGCTGCTGCAGCTTCGGGTGGTTGTGCGGAGAAAACTGGTGGCTTTCCAGAATCTTGTAAAGCTCTCTGAAGTTCCCCCGATGAAAGGCCACCACCGCCTTGGCTTTGAGGACACTTTCGTTCTTGTGGAGGTGATCGCAAGCTGGTAGAGACCACAGGAAGCGGCCGAGCCTCTCCAGGTTTCCTCCCTGCTGCAACACCTCGCAAACGCACGCCACTTGCTCCTGCGTGAACCCGAATGACGGTAATATAGACATGATGTCCACGCTCCCTCCCGCGTCTAAAAACGCCGTTATCCAAAACGATAGCTGTCGTTTGTTTTCTGTGTTTCGTTTCTTGTCGCGATGCAATCCAGCGCAGTCCGGCCGCGCAGCACGGGCCTATAGGCGATCCTCTCCACTCCAGCCCCTGATGCGCGCAGCAGATTGGGATGTTGATTGTTGGGACAATTTGTTCCTGTTGGAGATATGTCAGGCTTAAAGGGAGCCTGTGCGTTACGGTGATTGGCTCTCCCTTTGCCCTGCACCGTGTACAGCAGAGCAGGACTGAGTTTGCAGCTCCGTTTCCTCCCCAGAGGCAGTGCGTCAGGGGCTGAAATAGGAGCGCTCCCACCTCCCGCCCCCACAGTCCCTCTCCCGCTGCAGCAGAGGGAGCAGAGAAGCACCTAAACACTAATCAATTATTACAGACCTCTTAGAAAGCCATATTAACATGTTCTGAATATACATCTTCTGTAATGGTGGTGACTATATAGGCTACCAGTTTTCCCACGTGGGTCAAACCACACTGCATCTCGATGCGTTATCAGTAATCACAGTCAGTGGAGGGTAAACCCACAAAAGACACAACGCTTTTTATCTGAGAGGAGGTTTGTCCACGTTTTAAAGGCTGAAACACGCACTTAAAACTGTTCACATATCCAAACCCCATTGCATGCACAGATTATTTTTCCTAAAGAAACAACCAACAATTAAACATCTTTGATTTTAGTTGCATTTGTGAGTTTTTTTCATCAACTGGTGGTTTATTTACCACCCCAGCTGATCCTGGTTGACGCCCACTGCCTTAATTACATGCAGATTTAACATTTTGTTGTATCCCCACCTTTCATAGTCTAATTACCGAAGCCGTTTATTTTATGAGGTGATATAATGTAATAAGTTCCTATGATTGTTGGGTCCATGCGTCCCATTACGCTCGTCTTTTATATGAGAAACCTACCTGACCAACGTGTTATTGGACATAGACCACCAGGAAACCAGCCGCATGTGTGTGTGTGTGTGCATGTGTGAGAAAGAGAGGCTGAGATGAAATGCATGTAGAGCTTGAGAGACCTCTTCAGGACTGGAAATAACAGACAAACGCACATCAGCAACTTTCACGCTGCACTCAAATTGACAAAATACATGAGTTTTAGAAATTAGAACTATCAAGCTGCAATTCTGTTGGTCAGTGAGAGTACGTTTTTTAACACCACAATTTCCTCTCTTTTTGCTTCTAAATCAATATTAAATACCGTCAAACAGCTATAAAAGAGCCCTCGCTCTTTCTATGTGTTATTTTACGCTCATTTTCTACACAATCACATGTTTCTGAAGAGGCTGCAGTGCAGCCGACATTTATATTTCAGGGATTAGACGGGCACCGCTCTGGCTCCAGTGTTTTCTGTGGGGTGAAACACTAAACCAATCCATTAGTAAATTAGTTCTCTGCCACACTGGATCTTGGTGGCGCAGTTGTTGGTTTGAGCTATATAGATCACATTTCTTTATCTGCACCAGAGCCTGAAACTCAGCACCCTTTCAATGGGCCTATGTCAAGGAACAAGATTTGACCTATAATATTGAACTTAAACAAATTCACACAAAACGTTTTGAGAAGATTACCTCTTTCTTAATGGATTGTTTTCTATAACAATAACACATTTGTTTTTCTGGACACCTGAAGAAACAGATCTGTTCTGACCAGCTGGAATATCTTATATTTAAAATGTCACCTACATTTTTTATGGACTGATAAATTTAGGTTAACATCTAAATATGAGGAAATTAAAAAAATATAATTTGATTCAGGCAAAATTACAATATGATAATTTGGTCAATATATGTGTGTTGGCCAAGTGTAAAATACAAAAAGGTCGAACTTAATCAGGTTCACATTTTTACCATGATTTATTTGACTATATTTATCCGATAGAAGACTAATTTCCTCCTAAATGGGTGACGTGTACCTCACGTGCTGAAGGAGGAGCTGTCAGCTGACTAAAGTCATTGTTATCCAACATTACCGGCCAGGCATTGGGCTCATTTTAATTGTCTTTTGAGCAATATTTTTCAGCAGTGTCATCAGCCGGCAGAGGACGTGTAGACTCGAATCATTTCATGATAATGAATAAAAACGCAAATTCTCCAAAATGTCATAATTTATACCACACCACGGGTTTGTTGTCTAAAGTCATGGAAATTAATTTCCATGACTTTAGACAACAAGCCCGTTCATGCCGTACTGCTTGAACGTGCTCATGTTTGTATGTCTTCTAAAGTAAATAATCAGTGTCTTTAGTGGACTCACGGCTCTCAGGCCACTTGAGCTCGCGTCTCGAGCAGCACTCTGCTGTGTGTAAAACCTCAGTGCTTCAGTAAATGAGCTGTCTGATGAGCGGCTCTCGGGTTTCTCTAATATCTCTACCACATTGCGCCGCGCCTCCTCCTTTAACCCGAGCAGCCCGGGGGGCGAGATTATTTCAAGATGTGGACTCGCCTCTAACGCGGCCAGTGCCGCATGGACTCCTCATTCCCCGACAAGTAATGCAATACTTAGGTAGGCAATTGCTCGTTACTCCTCTCAAAAGGAGACTTGCATGACGCAGGAACTCCTTATTCCTTTATCTCTCCGGTAAACTCCAGTTACCTCCAATAACCATCTCAGCATGCTTCTCTTTCCTGGAGGCTCAGGGTTGCTAAATACCGTGGATGTTACAAGTTTTAGTCATTGCCTTTCCGGAAAACTCAAATGAGTCACAATGGTTTCACCGCGAGAAAATAAACTGTTGAAATGGGAGGTAGACCGAGGAGACGTGTGGGCCTTTTGATTGTTGAATTATTCCACCTGATAGAAATGTGGAGGAGGGCAAATGACTCATTAAATATTGCTAGATGCATTGGGCTGTGGATTCGTTAGCATTACAAAGAACGAACGAAATGTAACGGGGACTGTGGGAGAAAACGAGAGAAAGAAACAGTCTCAAGTCAAAACTCCAGAAAACACTTCATAAAAATGTCATCATCAAAAAGTTCGAGTTTCCTCTTGGAGAGTTTATTTTTGTGAAAATATGAAGGAAAAGTGACACGACCACTGGCTCAGTGAACAGATGGTTTTCACTCTATCTAAATCCAAAGTGCTATTTCAGCTGTATCGACTGGAACAAAGCCGATACTGTTTAAATTAAGTGAAAAGTGTCTGATTTGCTCCCCTGGGTTTGATTTTTTGGGGGGGAGGGATTTTGGTGACATTCAAGGGTGTCCTCTTACTCCACTGAAAAAACATACATTAGAATTTGTTAATTTATTCAAAACATCAACAAAACCCACAATCAAGCGCCTTAATTAGAAGCCAAACTTATTTTACATAAACTTTCTCACACACGTGGAAATGCATTTATTTATTGAATCGTCTAATATCACAACATAATAACTGGCTTTACGACTATCTGCACATTTATTGATACATTAATTAACCCGATCAATGATAGGCTCTATTATTGGCTTAATGTTCCTGGTTATAAGATGTCCTAAATATGTCTTTAATTAAGATTAAAGCGATTTATTATGTGAGGTGTAAAGCAGTGAAAAGAAAACCTCTCAAAACAAAACACAACTGTTGACATGAGTGAGTTAAATGAAATTGGAGCTGCAATTATCAGCTTAACAGAGTTTCCTGTCATGTTGGAAAATTAGACCTGGTACAAGTGCACTGGGGTTAGCCCCCCATCAAAATCATTACGCATTTCCTCAGAGGACCACCTCCACAAATATGCAATTACGGCCTCGGCTTTTACGCTGCTCTGCTCGGTAAACACGACTCGCGCATATGATTGGTTTCAGGGGAAATCTTTTTAGTTTGTTTTTTTTTTGTTGCAGGGCTGCAAGTTCTCAACCCAAGCCGGCAGACCAACACGTAAACAAACAAACGGAAGGATTTAAACAGTGTGTGTTGCTATACCTTGTGTGCCTGCTGGCAGGGAGGGGGCGCCATGACAGTGCTATCATTCAACACGAGATATAACTCCTCAGAGGATGAGTTGTTGCTTGTGTTTTAGCGAATGACAGCGTTCAAGAAGGCAGAGCAGCAGGTGTGTGTGTGTGTGTGTGTGTGTGTGTGTGTGTGTGTGTGTGTGTGTGTGTGTGTGTGTGTGTGTGTGCGCGCGCGCGCTTCTCCGCTGATCATGTAGGGCCTCATCTGCCACTGCTCCTGTTACAAAGTGCTGTTTTTTTCTCTTTAAGAAATACTGTTGTGTGGACCTGATGCTGCCTCCCAGCTGCTGCCTCTGTGTGAGTGTGTGTGAGTGTGTGTGTGTGTGTGTGTGTCACATTCACACATGCACACTTGCAGACTGTCCCTCTGACTTGTGCTCTCTGTCCTTGAAGACCAGAACAAACCAGTGAGTCACACTGTTTGCATCTTTGCTTTCCCTGGATGATGAAGTGCAAATACCATCAACCCTGCCAAGCAACAACTCAATTATTTTAAAGTGGAGGTATATGAGAAAAAGCTGCAAGGGTTGAGGACATTTATTCCATATAGTTCATAAACACCACCTACTTTCCACAAACTCGGAAGAGAGTGGATTTTGTTTCTGCCAGGAGGGAGAAGTCCTCTCATGCCTTGGCCAGTAGTGGTGGGTCTGTGCTGGTACCCGCTGACCCCTGCCCTCTCATTAGTGGGACGTGGAGCAGTGGAGTACCGTGCTCCCCAGGTCATGTTACATATGGCTTGCAGTCTGCTGCGCCGCATTAAATGTCAGCTTTGAAACCATCTGAAAGATCAGAGGTCAGTGTTTTTAATAAGACCAGAGTTCTGGGGGAGTTACCTCTTTTTTACTGCTCACTCGAGTATGTTTTACATTGCATATTTGAAATTGTGCACAAAATGATCCACTACTATTTAGATATGGGGATGTCCTGATTTTCACACGTAAAGGAGCAGTAAAAAAACAACATAAAATCACCAACTGGCTGTATTTAGTACCTATGAAAAACACACTATACATCTTCTGTGAGGGAACAATTGTGCTCCTTCTCTGTCTAATTTATAGGCACAATACAAAGGTGGAATTTGGAGTTTTCTGTGGCCCCCTCCCCGTGAGACCCGCAGACCATGCTGCGAATGGGATATTGTTCTGGGCTCCAACAAAGCTGTTTTCACCCTCTTCAATATTACAGGAGGAGTTACCTGATACCTAACAATCAGCTAATCCACTGCCCATGGCGACGAGGTCACCTGTGCACAGGTAACTTTATCCCGTTGCCTGCCTCACCCTCCCTTTCCCGCTCGTCTCTCCCTTTTTTTCTTCTTCTCCCTCTGTGCCTCAACAGTGAGCACAGACAATCAGCCTCTGTTTATTTAGGTCATCAGTTAGATCATATATAACTCCTCCAGCCAGGATCCGCTGAAAGCACAACTCTTATAATCCAACACAGAGACCCTGTGAATAAAGTAAAATACCCCGCTGTTCATCCATTTGTCAGACTTTGCCTCCATCTTATCTCCTTCCTGGTTTGGTCGAGTGAACAAGCATTGGGTGGAAGTTCATGAATTTAAGGAGAATGCCTTGAATCCACGAAAGGACTCCAGGCACTTTTCTAGATAGAGACTCAGTGTCTGTGAGTGACAGCACCTCAGATTCGTTCCTCCACATGTTGAAGTAGCGGGTAGCTGGGGGGGTTGTTCGGCCTTCGCTCATTTAAAGGCCATTGTATTGGACTGCGCTATAGGGAGCTGCAGACCCCCCACCCAAAAGGAGCTTTACCTCTGGAAATCTCATTGCTGTTTATTTGAATTACATGGGCTGAGATGAGAAAAGGAGGGCTAATGAACTCCAGGTTGCCAGGCATGTGTAAACGATCACTGCAGGTTTGCAGAGAGCAGTACCAGGCTGCTGGATTACTGCTCCCCCCCCACAGTGTGACTACGTAAGACTCCCAAATGTTGGGATGATGTGCTTTTCTTTAGCGGCCATGAATTGAATCAATGAATCATTCCTTAATTCTATCATCATGAGGCCAAATTCGTTCAGAAGAATAACAACCAAAAAATCAGTTTCATGTTTTTATAAATATAAACTTTTATTGCAGTATGGAGATTTAGAAAAATACATTCACATAATTTCAAATAACAAACATATAATTCAAACTAAGATTTTAAAAAAAAACAATTGACCATCAGTTTTACTATTTGCCCACGACTCATTTTTGGTACTGTATATGACATTAAAGCACTGAGGATACTTCCATTGAAACATCCATTCAAATTGATGGGATTATGCCATAAATCCTGACAAGGAAAAGTATTTCTAGTCCACTTGTATGAAGACATATGACGCATCGATAGATGTGCAGGGTGTGAGTTGGCTGTAAGGCTGAAATGTGCTATTATGGTCATGTATGACAGCGAGGAATTAGGCTCCTGTTGTGAAAAGCACTGGACACACTTGACAAATGGGCTCTACATTCTCATGTCTTTCCCTTAACTGACACCCAACAAATGTGCCAGTAATGGCTGCGGGCAGCGGTGGTAAATCTCTGAAGCTGCAATGTCACTGCCTGCACGCCAACGCAAGAGCAACGACAAAGCTGACTTTCAGTGTTATTCAAGAAACAAAAGTAAAAGGCACTAGTGTCCAAAACATTATGACGCCATGCAAAGAGAGATTAGTACAATCCCTTTATAGAAAAATATCATTCGTAAGTACTGACATTTGGAGAGACACATCAAAATGAAACAGGATATACTATAGCATCATCACATCTAGTTAACATACTATGAGTTGCAGCATTATAAACAACATATGATGAACAACGTGTGAACCGACAGCCAGACCTTTAGATCATTCATATCTCGGTCGCACAGTTTGACGATGAGGCTTGAAATATGAGTTATTACTGAAATAGTGTGCATTTGTTGAGTTGTGTCACACACGACAAACCCTCCAACATGAAGGCTGTTTGAAACATGTTACATTGTAATGTCATTATGGTAGTGCAAACGCCAAAACAGACCAATGCCATTGTGTATTCAAAGTAGCGGAAAGGCACATTCGTCTTAACTGTAGTCCACCACTCCTAGTTCATTTGGTATTATATAAAGCACAACACAGGGTTTTGTAGTGACTTGAGAGGCATTCGGAGAATTTAAGGTGATTACTGAAGGACACTTTTTCCTACATCAGCAGCTTTGTGTGTTTAATGACCTTTTCTCCGTATGTGCGCAGTCCTTTAGTGAAGCTGTTGCTGTTGAACTGTCCGTTTCCACAGAGGCTCTCTCCCTCTTCCCCCTACTCAATGACCTTTTTGGTTTGACCCATATGACGCATTTAGTTTGGAGGAACATCCTTGTCACATGACTCCAGGCATTCCAGCACCTGCTTCTGCAGATCAAATCCACTCAACAGGAAGTAGCAGGTGTTGTCTATAAAAATGCATATTTAAACACGGCTCAAACACATACAGCGACTTCTTCTGTACGTTACCGTATTGATGTTTCATCTTATGAACAGGGCTTTCAAAATATGTGATAGACTTTTTTATTTTATGATGGTCAGATAATCTGCACCTACAGGGCTCCCCTCTGATTAGAGTGCATTGTGAAAGTCAAATGAACAAAAATAATTTAACATTTAAAGGAATTGAATGGTAAAAAAAACACACACACACGCACGCTCACACAAAAGTTCAAAGATTTACCGTACCCCTGCTTGGGCGGACATGAGTGCTTCTACAATAGGTTCAAGGTTAAAGGTCAGCCATGTTCTCCTCCATCTGCACTGTTTGTAGTTTGGCTAAGTCCTTCCCCTCCACGGCCTCCATCTCCCCACACATGGCCCGCACCATGTCACTCACGCCTCCTGAGCCCGAACCGTCCACCTTGTTTGCTGAAAGGTTCATGTAGTTGCTGTTCATGCCGGGGCCCATCAGGTGCGAGGAGGGCCCCCGCAACTCGTGGCCCCCGAGATACTCTGCGGGCTGGAGGTGGTGGCCGTTGGGGTCTGTTTGGGCCATCAGGGGCGTGCTGACAGTCAGGGTTGTGTAGACCTCGGGCTCAGGGCTGGACGAGCTGACCTCGGTGGTCGAGGCGGGGCCTCGGCGGGAGGGAACTTGTTCTGAGTTGGGGGTGGTGTAGCTGAGCTGACCACTGGAGTCCAGGTGCAGCCCGTGGTGGTACGAGGAGTAGACGCCTCCCTCCAGAGGCTCCTTCTTGATGGCCGGCTGGCCGACGTTGCTCATGCTGTAGAGGACTGTGCTGTGGTGCAGGGACGTCAGCTTGTCCTGCTGCTGGAACGAGTCGCCGGAGGAACTCACTGCTACATTGTTCAGAGGCATGGTACCTGTGGTAATACAACAGTAGTTCAATACATACAGGACCTTATTCCTCACAGTATTATACGTTTCATTTACAGCAGGCCTTGGCCCAAAATTGCTGTTGTGTGTCTGACACACTATGTGCTTGACCTGGCGGTGCCTCAGGGAACGAGTGCAGAAGCTTGCCAGAACTCAACAGCGAGCTGCAATTTTGTGTTTTTCGTTATTATTCATCCTGGTGTAGATTCTCTGCTTTATGTCAAAGTAAAGATTGTAATGGCTTATTCCCTGTTAGTGTATTTCATGGCCTCTGAAACACATTTACCCTCCTCCCTGCTCTGCAGATCAAAAGTGCAATGATGAGTGATGGTAACTTCTGAGCTGGTTTTTATTCATCTCTAGGGTTTTCAAAGGACCACCTTCTTCTTCTGTGTGCATGTGTGTGTTTGTGTGTGGCCCAACCCTGTTTCTTCTCACTAATCATCTATGAAGCTAGGAGATATATGAATATAACATCCACAGTATTTTTTTTTTATATTAGTGTAGATTATGTCTGGATTTTTTATATTCAAATACAGTGATATATTCCAATTTTGTCTTTTGTCATCAATGTTGCACAACATATGATACCAACATTATAATAGTAAAACATAATGACTTTACTTGACTGCTTGAAAAGGGTAAAATGACTGTGAATGACTCTAAATCCTTCAGCAGTATAGCCCCATTTTAGACAATATCACCAATGCCTCATCATGAATAAATACTAATTCAAATTCAATGAGTCACTACAAATTATTTTTGTCACTGTTTGTTATATTTGCCTTGATATATATTTCAACTTTTAACTAAACATAACAATGTTATTACAATGTTATTACAACATAATAAATATGTTTAAATAATCAAGTTTTTTGCACCCACCTTGTGTGATTGTTGAGGAAGATGGAGCAGAAGAGAGCTGCAGTGGAGGAAGACCTATGTCGCTGTTGAGTAATGAGTTGCCATCGCTGTCAGAGACTCCACTTGGTACCTGGACCAGACTGTAGCCACCCAGCTGCAGCGCACCTGACGAGGAACTGAACGTGAGCACAGAGGGGCCTCCGTTCTGGGCCCCCATGGCGTGAACCCCCTCCAGCTTCACCTCCGCTCCGTTCACACAGCCCGAGTAGGAGCCGTATTGCAGGGCAGAGTCCTCAGCAGAACTGCCCAGTGCCTTCTCCTGTCCTGTCTGCATCTGCATGTCCATACCAGAGCCCCCCAGCAGCACCCCTCCAGACGGCCTCAGAGGGTTGAAGGCCAAAGGTTGGATGCCCAAATTGAGCCCGTTGAAGAGGATGTTGCCAGGTGTGTGCAGGTAAGACGAGCCACCATTGTGAAACACGGCGGAGGGGGTGTTACTCGTCACTAAACTTCCGTTGTAGAGGCCGCCACTGCCGGACCCAGGGGGCAGCTTGATGTCCCCGATCTGTTGAATGACCACCCCACTGTCCAGAGGCCCTGTTTGAATGGGAAGGGTCCCATGGGTGATCACTCCATCTGAGGAGTTAGAGAGGGGCCGGGGAGACAACTCCTCCTGGCCTTTGCTGGACTCGTCCTCTGTGCTGTGGTTTCCATCAGATTCACTGTGACAAAAATACAAATGGTTTGTCACAAAACAAAGAAAAAAATCAAAGAAACAAAAATTCACTAATGAATAAAAGATATATAAAAAGATTGAAAAAGGCGCATGTTCATGATATTTTTCTTTCATTTGTTGACTTCTTTGGCAAAAAAGATACACTTTAAAGTACTATTACAACACAAATTCCATAAAATACAATTTGCTGTTTATTGCCTTTCCACCCATCTTGCCAGAGTCACATTTGGCGCTGTGTTACGACACGGCTTTGAAGAGCATGCTGTGTTTGTGACTGTCTAGTCCTCTCTTACCTCATGGAGAGCTGCACTGACAACAACCAACCAACGTCAACAACCGTGCAACCATTTGGCACAATAAATTCTGGTGTGACAGACTGCCAGCACTGGTGGCGTGACAAAACAAATGGCTGAGAGTATTCATTTGAATTTCATTTTCAATTTAAAATGTTGCTGTAATTCAAAACCCCTATTTATCTGTTTCCATGAAGATTTAAGACAATATAGAAGTAGTTGGTACAGATAATTACATAATGAATGACTGTTGTTAAAGATTGATCCGAGCAGCTGCATCCCCTTCAGCACACACACACACACACACACACACACACACACACACACACACACACACACACACACACACACACACACACACACACTCTCTCTCTCTCTCTTTCTCTCTCTCTCTCTCTCTCTCTCTCTCTCTCTCTCTCTCGCACACACACACCCACACACACAACCACACACACACACACACACACACACACACACACACACACACACACACACACACACACACACAAAACACTAAAATGTCTCACGCTCACTTTCCAGGAAAAGATATAGGCACAAATTTGACAATTTGTTGAAAATATTTACAGGTTGTAAACTTATACTTAAATCTTGTTTCTGAATCATTTTAGTAGCAACTTTAAGCAATATATAATATTGTGTGTGTGTGTGTGTGTGTGTGTGTGTGTGTGTGTGTGTGTGTGTGTGATATAGAGAGAGAGGTCACCTCCACCAGGTGTGCATCAGCTTTGTTCACAGAGAGAGAAACATGAAAGAATTTCTGTCTGTCTGTGTGGAGGATTATGAAATGAAACGCAGGAGCTGATGGAGGCTTTGAGATCCTTTCTGGTCTGAGAGGAAAAAAGTGACAATGAAAATGCTTTATGTGCTGGAAAGGGGGAACGTGCACGCACTAGTGAGTTTGTTTGTGTTCATCTTTGACTCACATACACTCACACATACTACAGTTTGAAGAGAATACATTAATTAAAGTAACGTGATAGTTTAAGTGATCAACTTCTTGTGTCTGACAGTCAAATCACTGGTGTGTGGAAGTCACTGTGTTATTTAGTTGCTTATAGTTTCCATGCCCCTTAGCACCAACACACTTGAAACCGGATCTGAATGGCAACAGCTTCATATTTCAAAACATTAAAAGCGTGCTCCAAACCCTTTTACGCACACTTTTTTGGTGTCCTAATTATCACCGGTTAATGATTCACACTGTCAAGTCTTATCAATGAGTCCGACGGAAGATTAAGAAATACACAAAGTATTGTCAGTCAGAGACAATGGCTCTGAACGAAAGGCGCCTTTCCACGAAAAAAAAACCCTTCTAATACTCTTTTAAATTACCCTGGTTCTGTTTTATTGCACGTTTTACGTACATCCCACTCGATATTGTAATAATGCGTCTTATAAGGAGTTTGTCACTGATTCAGCCTATACGTGGCTTGTTCCTTTTGTTTCCTCACCTTTTGGATTGTGCCTCGGACGGGTTCCTGTCTCTCTGTCTCCTGTTTTTGAACCAGTTGCTGACCTGGGTCAAGGAGAGTCCTGTAATCTTGGCGAGATTTCTTTTCTCTGCAGGAGAGGGATACCTATTGTGGTTATAAAGATCCTTTAGCGCGTTCCGGGATCTCTCCTTGAAACAATACACAGTCTCCTCGCCGTCCCAGATAGTCCTGGGGAGAGGGTACTTTCTCCGGATCCTGTACTTGTCCACGGCGCCCAAGGGTCTCCCCCGCGCCTTCTCCGCCTCGGTGTATCGGGCCTTGTACCACAGATCTTGTAGAAAGGTGTGGTTGGACGGACTGAAACTGTGGTTCTCCAAAATACTGTAGAGCTCCTGATACCGAGCCTGGTGGTAAGCGACGAGGGCTTGTGCTTTCAGGATGCTTTCGTTGCCGCGTAGCAGGTCACTCTGTGGCAGGGACCACAGGAACCTGGCCAGCCGGTCCACATTACCTCCCTGCTGCAAAGCCTCGCAGACACACGCCACTTGCTCCGGGGAGAAAGCCAGAGAGGAAGCGGCGCTCACCAACAGCTCCGTGCGCACCGCGTCCGTGTTGCGCTCCATGGACAACTCCGCCGCGTCCAGCGCCACAAGCTTGATGCACTCCCGCACCTCCTTCACATTTTCCCTCTTGATGTCATTTGCTGTTGTGACTTCTCCGGCAGAAGAAGAAGACATTTTTTTGTTCAAACCTTCCCTGGTAAAGTCACTCCTCCCAGCTCGATCAGGTTACCTCCTCGCCATGCGAATGCGATCGGATATCTGACAGCAGCTGTAAGTAGATATCTCTCTCCCCCTTTCCTTCCAACGTGACTTTTACTCTGCCGCGACTGGAGCTGGAAGGAGACACACTAGGGTCTATCTGCAGGACAGCCACGCTATTGGCCGCCGAGGGCCTCATAAGGGAGGAGCGAGCGGGATTCAGACACGAATGTTTGGTTTCCAGCTGTCAGTCATATAACAGTATATTCCCGTGGCTCACCTGTGCAAGGTGAGTGCTTTTGGGATCGTGGGAACGGGATATCCTTGTTGTCTGTATTGTCAGGAGCAGCTGACTTAGCTGTGTGAGAAAACAGCAAAGCAGGTTTATTCTCATATTGAGGAGAATCCAAGGGGGAAATAATCCTGGGACTATTGTCATTGTGTCAACCTGAAATTACTTTACAATGTTATATTACCACACAAAATATTAAATGCATTTTGAGACAGAGAATGGTATGTTTTAACTGCACTCCCCTTTAAAAAAAATATCTTTCAGTAAACATACATATTGTTCAAGGTGTGAATATTGCCATTGTGTGTCACAACCTAACACACAATGAGGAATGCACTCTTACATACGATACATACACATATAACATTTAGTAAAGATTAGAAACCAACATCTCTTCATTGATGCAAATCCAGAGTATTTCTTTATTACATTAGTATATGTGATGTGATATTTCTGTACAGTCTTATTTTCACCTTTCACATTTCATAGCTTACCCATTTGTCTTCCATGAATGCAATTTGAAATAAAAGTATTTAGATATTTTCAAAATAAGGCTTACTAATCCACCATGTGAAATCTGAGCTGATGTATGGTTTATACATCAGTCTTAGAGTATTGTACTTATTCTGTCAAACCTAACTTAAAAGCTGAGAAATTTGTATTTTTTTCCTTTTGCAAATATTAATTGGTAATGGAGTCTAAAATTTAATGTTAATCAATATCAATATAAGCAAATCAATATACCCATATGGCCTGACCTTTCATTGATTCTGCTAGAATATATACAGTGTATATTAAAGATATAACCTTTAAAAAGACTTACCTGCTAGTGTCACTCTTTTATAATACTATAATCATCCCTTTTCCATCTTCCTCGTGCATTGCTTATTCAAAATAATAAATCACATTAAATATAACTTAGTGGGTATGTCATTTATAGTCTTAAACAAAAAATGCAATTACTCATCCAACCAAAATATACATGATGTCAGATGCCTTTGTGAGTAATATCTGAAGAGGTTTTTTGTGTTAATTATGTCTCAGTCCAGTCTTAGATCATGGAATATATGTGATTTAATCTATTGGGAGCAGAAGAGACAGTCACACCTATTATTAAAACAGACATGTTATACATTCGCTATAAATACAACTTTTAATGTATACGTGAAATAAACCACTCAGCTTTTTACCTCGGACCCACCGTGACCCGTCACCCCTGGGTGTGCCTGCACCACAGAGTGGACGCCGCTGCTGTAGAGGTCAACATTAAATAGGAACGTTATCTTATTCATGGCCGTTTCCGTCGGACCGTATTCTGTGTAACACAGCGGCTAGCCACCGGGACAGTAGACAGGAGAGGAGAGGAGAGTTGTTGACATTGCACTCAAGTCTTTATTTTGTGTTGCACAGACAGAAATGGACGACCAGGGATGTCCGAGATGCAAAACAACCAAATACAGAAATCCGTCGCTGAAGCTGATGGTGAACGTCTGCGGCCACACGCTGTGAGTAAAGTTATTTATATCGAAAAGAAAGTAGAGAGGGAAGCTACATAGTTTGTGCCAAAATACACCTACTAACAACATAAACCCCTAGAGCAGGTGGTTAAGTCTTAATATAAAGCTATTCCCACATTTATTAAGCTTTATATACTTCTTAAAACCTGAATGATTGGCTGTTAACGTGCATAAGACGTTAAAAACATTGTTTAAGCCTCACGAGCTTTAGGCTAACAGCTAACGGTTTTCTATGTTCTCTAATAATGTGACACATAATATTACTGTAAAGGACATCCTGACAGTTATAACCACACTACTGTTAATATAATATGAACATTGTTAACTATGATTATCTTTTTGGAAGACTAAAGTTGACGTGTTATAAGTGGGTTTATGTTCTCTGACAACTGCCAATCTTGCTCATCCTTTTAATAAACATCGCACAACCTGCACTGCTTATTTGAACCTTTTTTTTTAGAATAGGTCTACTCACAGATGCTGCTGCTTCAATCATACAGAGTTATTTCTCACTGGACCACTGAAGGAGTCTTCAGTCCTTTGAAATATGACATTTTGTGCAACGTTCACGAGTTCAGAGAGTTGTGATTGAT
The DNA here is from genome assembly GCF_023055335.1 of Clinocottus analis. Taxonomy (NCBI): domain Eukaryota; kingdom Metazoa; phylum Chordata; class Actinopteri; order Perciformes; family Cottidae; genus Clinocottus; species Clinocottus analis. The sequence continues at coordinate 7,929,404 of NW_027175898.1, forward strand.
GCTGAAGTTTAAACCACATAATCAGTACAACATTTTCCACAGATGGTTAAAAGGGTAATACTAAATGAACAAATACAATCTAATCTACCCAAGGACTGCGCTGCATGCTCACATGACTATACTATACAACTGATAAATCACGTCAAATGTCTAATTGGTTTCCTGCTATAGGCACAAGCAGAGACAGAAAGGAGTGCCACACCATACCAGAGTCATTAAAATGCAACCTAACCATAATCATTTCCACCTTTTTCTAACTTAACATAACCATCTCAAGACTGATTACTAAACCATAACAATGTTTTACTTACTTAAGACCCTGTGTTTGGTCGGTTCAGCAGTTGAACTCATAACCCTGGTTATGGATCCTTAATTTTACGGATTTAATTAGAATCAATTTCAAGTAAATTCAATACAATAACATAAAACAATATAAACAAGTCTTTGTATGGTATTCTATTTGAAAAGTTATAGTTATTCACATGATTACGATTGACTGAATTGCTTGCACGATCTGAGCGTATTTATCACACAAAAATCACTTTTGATTGTGTGCCACCCTCATGTCAGTACTCTTGTTCTCTTACAGCGAATCTTGTCCGGTGCGCATTTTTCAATATTTAACCTTGTCATCTGTTTAAAAACCTGTTCGTTTAATTGAGGAGAGAGGGGGGGCATGTTCTCTATGAGCATCATGCAGTGGCGATGGTTGCCTGATGAGAGCATCTTTTTGACCCTGTGTGTTTATTGACCGTCCCATCAGGAAGTGGCCATGCTTTGTCATCAGGTCAGTAAGCTCATAACTCACCGGCTCTGTCTGGGCGCAGGGCTACACACAGAAAATTAAAATGATTCTGCAATGAAGCAATTTGGAGAAATGTCCTAGCCCAGGTCACCTTGGATTTTTTCTTTAGAGCGGGTGCAACAGTGAATTAATGCACCACTTGGAAAGTGCTGTACTCTCAAACAGTATCAGTATTTTCATCACTAACGTCACTTAGGATTTCGTAAGAGCTTCCTCAGGAGTTGATAGATATGAGGGTCTGAACGGTAGCGTGCTCAATGGGTTACCGATTTCACATTTTGGGAAGTCAATTCTATGCTGAAAAAGTGAATAAAAAAGAAAGAAATGTAAAAAAAACACGCAATTTTCGGTTCCTGCCTATTTCTGCAGAGGGATGTACCTCTGTTTACAATTGCTCATGTCAGCAGAAAAATCACAAAATATAATCTTGAGTTTATGGCATTTTTTATGATAGTAAAGTATGACATAATAACCTTTTTACTGAACAGGATGTCAATGCCGTCATACTATTCATTTGCGGCACTTGATTTTAGGACTTTCTTGTTGATGTTGAACTTTGTCCAGAACAATTAGTCAAATAGCAAATTGACAGAAATTGTATCTACAATCTTTTTAATCTACATTTTGGTCAAAAAACATGCAGAAAGAATTTATTGGATTGTGCCCAAATGCTCTCCATTTTATAAACTAATTACTGAAAAATAAATATTGTTTGAGTTGTGGACTTGGTTGGACAAATCAAGTAATTTGATGATGTCCCATTGGCCTTTGAGAAACTGAAATGGTTATTTTCTTCTATATTTTTGAAAATAAACAACATTTCTTTTCACAATCAACACTTGAAATGATGAAAACACTTGCAAATGACATTTAAGTAACTCTGACTCCTATGGCCTGATTGAGTGGCTGTTCCAGTCCACACTGACCAAGTGATGCAATGCAGTATTGAGCTTCTCCACCTCCAGCCTGCATCTAAATTTAAACCCCAGCACAGCACATTTTGTATCCATGTCATCGGGTCATTTGACGTGTGTTTTTTTATTACCTTTGCACAATGACATCGGACCCATGTCCTTTGGCATTTGACACTGAGCACAGACACAAATGATAGTAGCTCAGATATAGAGTGGTGATTGAGCGCCTACTCTCTATAGGGAAGTTGGGAGGATCAGTAAGTAAAAGCTAGTTTTCTGCATCTGGTAGTTGTTTTAGGTTTATAATCGATAATACATTAGAGAAAGCTTTTTCAGGCACGCAGAATTCCAGAAGTCTTTCGATAGATAGACATGGATGGGCATAACGTACTTTTTTTCTGAGTAATCAGTACAAACTAGTGGTTACTTAGAAAATGAAAGCAATAGATTGAGAATTTGTGAAATAAACTTATTTGCTTTGTTTCTGAGAGCTATGAGACTATAAATATGACCAAAGCTACGAGGAGATGGTTAGTTCGGCATGAAGACTGTAGCAGGGGAAACGGCTATCCTGGCTCTGTTTTGAAGGTAAAAAAAATAACTCACTGTAAAGTACACCAAATCTAGGCTTTCTTTTTTTAAGATCAGACAAGCCTATGCGAACTTCCTGTGTAAGCAATCATACTCCTGGGCCTCAGCATTTTCTTTTAACTCTGCTGCTGCAGGTATTGTAGGTCACAGGGCAGGACAGAGTGTCATTGAAGGTTTACATTTGACATGAAGCCAGCCCCGTCAGGATTCAGGAGTTTGAGCTTTATGGCACAAACAAGTGAATAATACTCCTGTGTGTTTTATAGTGCTGTTTTAATTTTGTTCTCTTTTGCGTGAAATGAAGGCAAAGACGCAGACAGTGTCACCCATGATTGTGTAAAGGCCTCTATGCTGAGCCAGGACCCTTTTCACCCTCCCTTTTTTAACCCCCTTCTTTGACCTGCTGACAGCTGCAGATGGGACAGATAGGAGCCTCGAGCTCCGAGCAGGACAGGTGAGAGAGAGGGAGGAGTAGGGAGTACTCGGTCAGCAACAACAGCCCTAGGACACAGAGATGGCAAGCTGCTAGAGATCTTTTGGCTTACTTAATTGTCTGTTCAGTATGCTCAAGCAATACAGCGTAGCCTGGCAATAGGTTTCCGAGTCTCCTTTTGATTACAAATTGCAACAGGTACACAAACCAAAAGCTGTCGCTTAAAGGAGGCGCATTACAAAAAGGAAGATTGCAAATTGACTCTTAAATCTCCTCCCTCCCTCTTAGACGTTCACCTCTTTGGTCTAGAGTTACACAGGATTTCCCCTTTGGAGAGTTCTGATGTGTGGTCCATTTATGGGGCAGGGGGCAAGCTACGCCCCACTCCGCGTACCGTGTTGATGAATGGGCTCTTTGTGGGCCTGTGGAAACAAGCTGAATCCCACCATCCACCTCCATATGGCCAGGCCTATACATCTCCTGTAGCCTTGGGCCACAGTGAACATCTGCCTCTTCCATGGTGCACTTGAGCAGGGACTCCTCATGCTCTTATGCGCCAACTGGACAACGCAGATGTTTGTCTCTCGTTTCTTTTTCATTTTTATTTTGTGGCTTCATCTAAGCTCAGCTAATCTGCCATGCTTGTAAGATAGTCCCCTGTAACGCAGGTTCCGTCTGTTTGTTGCATGACTGTGAAAGCTTGGTGTCATACTTGACTGGTTGGGCTTGTTTGACCCATATCTGAGACGCTAGATGTAAACAGCCAAACTTCATAGCTCTGCAGTTTCACCTTTTAACTGCTTCTTATGTTTGAATCTTGCTGATGAAGTAAAATGCCTCGTATGAGGACTTTGTCGTGATTGTTCGAATAGGCTTTTAACAAAGGCCAGGTCTCAAGCCCAGTACTTGACTTAGGAAAGAAATGACTCAACCATACTATCAATGACGTTAAAAATCTTTTTCCCACTAACTTGGCTCTATTTTATTATGAAAACTGTCTTTGCTCAAAAGCAGATAGTGACATTTGGAAACCAGATGGTCCTTTTTGTGAAGGTGGTTGCAAGCAGGAGGTGAATTCCTGTGGAAATAAAGCTCCACAGAGACTTAATTAAAGAAGTGTACTGTGCAAACGTTTATCCAGGCCCTCCACCCTATTAGGGGAGATTTAGGACATTCCCATTGTCTTCAGCGTCCACTCCTCACTTAAGTGTGACTGATGGCTAAATGCCTACCTGCATAAAGGTGTGATTGATGGCTAAGCTCAAGGTTGTGACCTTAGTTAGGTCTGACAGTTGTCATGGAGTCATGTCGTCATGATGCATGAAATAGACCTTCCTGTTTGAACCTTAGTTTCACCTGAAATTTTTCAACACCATCTGAAGAATGTTTCGACCATTTTCTTTAGAATTGGTCATAAGTGGAGGGGCGTTTTCTTTACTGAATACAATTATACGAGGAACTAAAGGCTGCCTGAACAACTCATCGTGACTGTGCTGTACTGCTACATATTTGTCTTTTCTCTAGGAAAGTAATTGTATCCATTAAAAAGATTTATAGTAGATACTTTGATCAATAACTGCCTAGACTTCCACAATATAAAAATGTGTGGCTTTAACGTCTCCATAATACAGCTTCCTTTCATTTAGGCACTGTGTCAAGAATAATAAGGATATTTTCAACAGAAAAGGAAAAAAGTTTGGAATTGAATTAAACGGGTGTTTCTTATAGATATGAAACTTACATTTTCAGATAAATGAAAGCCTCAAACAGAAATAATTGTTAATCTCAAAATACTTAAATTTACCTAATGAAGTAAGGAATACAAAACACTGCAAATATATATATCTGTATTTCTTTTCCTAAAAGACCATTATAATGATATACTACACTGTGAATTACAGAGCAGGATTTGATCATATTATGTATACGTGGCATGACTGAGGTCTGTTGAAATAACAATAAAGCAAATGTTTTTCCAGGGCAGACAGACACACCACTGATGGGGTGTCAGACTAATTTCCTCTCGTCTGAGAGGAGAAGGCAGCCTAATCGACATTTCAATAATAATCCCAGCCATCTTTGAGCACTTAGAGGAAATATTCATATGCCCCATTATCACCCACTGTGCCTGATGATAACTTGCAGACATGAAATAAAAAACACAAATTTACTTTATTGTGTGGAAAATTGTATTTCAGCAACCACACACACACACACACACACACACACACACACGCATCCATGCGTACAACCGTCTCTCAGGCTTGCCTGGAAGGGTCACCGCTGGAAACATTCAACTCAGCGTGATGTTGTCTCTGTTTCGTTGTCCTTTCTCCCCAACAGATGCGAGAACTGTGTGGAGATGCTGTTTGCACGTGGCTCGGGTAACTGCGTGCAGTGTGACACGCCCCTGAGGAAGAGCAACTTCCGAGTGCAGCTCTTCGAAGACCCGGCCGTAGATAAGGAGGTGGAGATTCGCAAGAAGGTGCTGAAGATGTGAGTGAGGGGGAGCAGGGGGGTGAGGGGTGGGGCTCTGCGTGTTTATGTGTCATCTCATGCCTCCTCCCACTTCTTAAGCCACCTTTGTCTTTCTCATTACACTGTTTGTTTTGTAGACAATGAGTCTCCCCGGGGGGGCTCAAACAGGAAGGCTCTTTCCCTGCCAGGTTTTTACTTCTCAGCCCCTCCCTGCCATCCCTCTCTCCCTCTCATCTGTTCCTTAATAGCCCCTTAATTGACATCTAATGTGTGTCTATTAGCCAGTATGCAGACATGGTATTTTAAAATGGTTGATTTAATGGGGGCTATTAATGCCGGCGCATATTTGCTTTCATCGGGTTTTACTTTGTCTCATCAGTTCTGGTCTTCCTCTGCAGATACAACAAGAGAGATTTTGACTTCCCCAGTCTGAGAGAGTATAACGACTATTTGGAGCAATTGGAGGACACAGGTAGGACCCGCTTGGAAGCCTCATGCTCAGACAAAGAGCAGAAGGGATGCCTGTAAGTGTAATGCTAACACGCCCTGACTGGCAACCCACCATGGACTTTAAGCATGAATGTATCAAGAGAGCTGGATATTATACGGCCAGTCAGCCTCTCTGCCACTTCGTCCCAGTGGCCAACCAAGCTGCTGCAACAAAATCAAACAAACCCAAAGGCATTTTTCTTATAGACCAGCATTAGAGACGTCTGTAAAACCTTTGACAGGGCACCTCGAAGGTTGCAAACAATAGTAACTGTGTAGTTTGTCATTATTTACACAGAAAGAAAATCAGTGTTTCTGGACTTTAAAACATCATGTGCCTGTTAAGCATTGTTAAAATCTCGGGTGCTTGTGCGACCAGAAGCCCAGAATTCAATGAGTTATAATAAACGGTTTTAATTGAATTTCAATGATGATACCAAGTACATTACTCAGCCGCCTCCACAGACCGTTACTGTCTGGCTTTGGCTCCAAGACCCCGAACAGGAATCTACAAGCTGGTTTTAACATCACAGCATTTTAGGATCATTCGCCTCTCATTGGTTGATTTCTACAGCATGCGATTGGCTAAAAGTTTCACAGAAATCTTGAATACACTGTAAGGCCTCTGTTGTTATTTGTAAATCTGTAGATAAGTCAAATTAAAACCAAAGCAAAACCCCTATAATGGTGTCTGGTCATGGCCTAAGTGCCTACTAAGATTGCAATGCAAATGTGCTGTATGTAATCTTTAAATCTAATATTTAGATGTTAAAAACAGAATAGGCAGAAATGGTAAATATTGATTTCTGTGCCAAGAGATGTGCAATTTAATCGCAATATGCTCAAGCCGTATTCTAGTTAAATTATTAAAAGAATTACCAGCAAGCCAATTAAAAACAGGCCACAGACTTTAGTTAGCCTGCTGCCCCATGTAAAATATGTCAAACCTTTCCCTGAGTTTAGATAAGGTTATTCAAATTCTGTGTGACGTCATCCCAATTCAAAAACGATGGGCCGAGTGGGACAGGGAGGGTGGGCCTAGACAGGGAGACATTAATGTGAATGTCATGTTAAAGTCAGGTGTCCAGTTCCAATTATAAATTGATGGCATTTTAGAAGGCTAGGTCATAGGTCTGTGCTCTGGTAGTATTATGTGTGCACTCTAAGTTGACAGCCTCTTTATTTTTTAACCATTTAAACCCTCAAAATTCTCCCTAAATTCCTACTTAAGAAGCCTTGAAGTTATATTTTTCCCCACAGTTCCCACACGCCATTCAATTAAATACAAATTCTACTTGTCTTGACTGTCATTTTACACATTTATTTTCAGTATTTCAGATGGTAATGTTTTTTATCCCTGAAACACTTTGGGCCCAGACTATAATTGAAAATAATAGTATTGTGAGTATGCACCGTGCTTGGTAACAGGTGTATGATCTAAGTTCAAACCTTGGCTTCTCTTTCACCTCCGCACAGCTGGCCAATCAGCGCATGTGGAACCACCAGACACAAGAACAGCTTCTTCCCACTGGCCGTTAGTCTGAGGAACAATTAATCTGACACCCCCATCTGCACTTTCTGGACTACGGACTAATGTTTACTGTTTTTCAGTTTTCTTAATGTCTTTTTTTGTGGTCTTTTATAAATTTATCTTTGTATATAAGTACGAGGAGCAAAGTGTAATTGGCGTCAAATTCTATGTATGTGCAGCTTTACATGGCCACTAAAGCTGATTCTGATTCTGAATGTCGGACAGTTGGTTTCGAAAGGTTATAGAAATGGACGGACACAGCCCCCCCTATGTGGCATAGGAAAGCTGTGTGGGGATGGGGCTCTGAAGCTGTTCGACTATCTAAATTGTACTTTTAATGGAGTATACTGACCCCTTAATGCTGGTTTGTGTCTGCTCCATGTAGTATATAACCTGACAAACAACATTGATGTGGAGAACACAAAGCTGCAGATGGAGCAGTACCAGAAGGAGAACAGAGATCTCATCCAGAAGAATAGAGTTAAACTGGTATGTATTAGTATTTTCCCAAACATCTTTAATACCTCCAATAATAATGGTTATCACATGTTAAAATAGACGCTGGAAGGCATTTGCTTTTTGGTTGCTCCCACCTTTGGAGAAGTAAGAGTGTGGGGTCAAGTACAATACGGCACACCGGGGCTGATTAGAATTCAGCCTTTTGGTCAAATATGCGACACAAGTGTTTGCAACATCCCTGTTCTCCTCAGACAAGAGAGCAGGAGGAAGTGGAGGAGCTGATCTTGTTGGAGCAGCAGGGCAATGAGAAGCGGAGGCTGGAGTTGCTGCAGGACGAGCAGAGGCAGCTGCAAGCCAAGAGGAAGAACAAGCAGGCTCTGCTGGATGAACTGGTGAGACACACAAATGTTTCATGTACATTCGTCCACAGTCCGGTAAAGACAAAAGCAGTCACATTATGGCAGATGTTCCATATTTGACACACACCCACGCACACACACATAAGCACACACGCACACACACACCCTCAGCCTGAGGGTTCATGGCTGTGGATCATTAAGAGATTATTACCAGTCATTGTGCTCGGGGTTGCATTGTTTTCATTCTGTGATTCCAAAGCCTCCTGGCTCCATTGTGTTGAGCTGCAAGCTTTGGAAGTGATTGTTCCTGCAGAGCGGGCTGCTGAAGGACCATCGCAGATAGCAGGCTAAGCTGTGTGTTTGTTTGTTCAAGGCACAGGGCCTGTTGACTGTAGGCAGATGAGATCAGCTCCTACCCCCCAGGGGGAACTGTCCTGAGCTTTGACATATGTACATCCCTGTGGTCAAAGAGCTCCCTGTCCTCATACACATACACCAACACACATATTTAGATTCCTTGTTGGTGTTTGCTCAACTAGTGGGAAATAAAACACATCATTCGAAACAAGTGACACACTTCTTGATTCTTCTTCTTATCGAATGTAAAAAAATAATATTTGACATTATTTCTCTGCAGGCTTATTTTTTTTCTTTAACCTTTTTCCTCAATATCTTTGTCAATTGACAATCATCTTAAATATGTGATGTCATTCAAATAAAGCAGTCAATTCACCTGTCCAAAATAAGTACAACTAGCGTGAGTGAAAGTTGTAAATGTTTGACATCAGATGTGTTAGAAGCCAGTAACTCACTTTTTGTTTCTTGTTAAATGCTAGAACACCTCTAGACTGTCCTACATTTGCTGTCCACCCCATCAAAAATTGTCCTACCCTTTTGTGAACAAAGTATCCAAGCTTGTGTTCTTAGACTTCAGCTCTTGGCAACACTCCACTTGAGAAATTGAAATGTCCGACCTTGCTTTTAATGGAGGTGAAGGCGGCGCAGTGCACTTGAAGTAGCGTCCCCTGCAGTGCAACAGTAATGTTGATATGACTTGCATTAATAATGTGGCCTGAAAGCATCCTATTCTGATGAGGCGAAGGGGGCTCAACGTATACATACAAGTGTCAAGCTGTTGTTGATGACCACTGATCCTGATGAAACACTTTGTGGCATGTACACACAAGATTAACATTCTCATAAAATCCCAAATCCCATTTGTCTCACCAGGAACAGTCTCAACTTCCTGCCACCATCTTGCTTGCCCAACACAAGGTCCGTGCTGCCAAGCTGGAGACCCAGATAGAGCAGCAGAAACAGGCAGTCAAACCTGCCAGCCTATTCTCAACTGGAATCAATATGGTGAGTGCAACTTTAGACTTATTAAACCTTTGATGCCCGTTCAAGCTGTACGTACTAATTCAAAGGGATGGACTCTTGCCCTGTTTAAAAAAATCTAAGGGGCTGTGTTGGTGGGGGGCGTGTCATATCAGGTACTTGTGAGACATTGAATTATAATCCAGGAATCCCAGTTAGATAGATCCTTCTATGAGTTTAAAGGTTTATCAGATGAAAACGATGCTTTATCATATGACCAGGATGCGTTTTACAGCTCTGCAAAGTTTTCAACATTCATTATTTTATTCCTATCTTCAGCAACCGAGAGGTAAACAGTCAAAATACCAATTTAATGTTACATAGTAATTTACCAGGAATGTGCACAAATTAGGCTGGCTATGAATGTTTTTGTCGAATCCTTCTGCACCCACACTGCATAAAGAAAGTGTGCTCATTTAAATGAATAAGGATCAGGGATAGGTGGTAACTCAATACACAAAAAAGTGTATTTATTTATAAAAGTGTAGTTATTTTTAGGAACTGTGCTTTTATTTTTTAGTTTCCTACATTTGCCATTTATACCTTTTTTTATTTCAACTAGTTGGTTATTTTACCATATTAACTGAAATGAGCTGTTTTCCAAGCTGTGCAGTTTTGCTGGAGAGCTTTAACCAATACCCATTGCAGCACAGAGAGACAACACTTGAGTCAGATATTCATAAAATAGAGAAAATAAGGCAAATACCTTTTTATTTTATGATTTGGTTGTACTTAATCAAATCCAGTAACTACTCAGTATGCCACTGATGGCCGTGTTGGAATGCAGCCTGCAACGCCTTTTACACAATTTATTCCGTATTAAAAAGTGTATTTAGTCAATGCAGTACAAATGTAGGTTACACAGAGTACAAACGTCTAAGTCAGATGATCACGTTATTGATTTTGATATATTAACAGAATCCTCTCATTGTGCAGAGCAGGTTTTCTTTTGATGAGAAATGTTTCTTTTCACATTGGTTGCTTAATGTTTTATAGTGATGCCCAATGGTAAATTTAAATTGTTGTATTGGTTTGGGTACCTGTGCTTTTGGAGAAGGCAAAACATATGCAGCACCCTTCCTATCCATTTCAAGATAACAGATACAGGCAACAAAAGTAGGCGTCACAGCTAGCAAGCACAATATTTTGCAGTAATCTTATCAATAATTTTGTCTAGATGATATACAAATGACTCAATGAGAGATAATCACCATGCGTAGCAAAGTGCATTCCCTCGAAATAACCACGTTGCCAGTGGCTATTTATGACCTGATGTACAGCGGATGTAACACTTATTCCAAAAAGAGACACGAGACTTGACTCAGACTCTTGACCAAAGACTTGAGACTTGACTTTCACTTTCATGAAACGACTTCTGGCCCGCACAAACACAAATATTAGAACAGAAAGTAACTTTTACTTTATATTTCATTTACCAAGTACTTTTACTTGCTTGAGTAGGTTTGTGAAATGGTTATTTTTACTTTTATTTGAGCTTTTCTTTTGATGCGAGTTACACTGCTTCTCCTTGATTAAAGATTTTCAGACCTCTACCCACCATGGATGTCGGTCTGAACACAAACTTGCATGGATTTTTCAGAGTTGGCTTTGCTTCTCACAGGTGAAAGCAGGGTGAGCAGAGTGAAACATGAGCGCATGTAGAAGCTATATATATACCATAAATAACAAATGGCTACTATATTTATAATGGGCCCATGCGGGTTAAAGTCACGTGGTGGTAAACATCTATCTGCTGGAGGTACTTTGGGTTTGAATAGTTATTATTTTGGTGTGATTTTAGCACAGTGATAATTTATACTTCACGTGCAGTGCTTGTTGATAAGAGAGTGGTGCTAACAGTCCAGACCATCAAAGGGAAGATGTTCCTGGGTGTCTGGAGCTTCTTCATTGTGGGAACAGAGCCCTCCCCCTTCAGTCATGTCATCACATTCCTGTGGGTGAACGGTGGGACCCACAGAGAGAGCATGTGGGCTCACGGCTCTGAACGCTCTGAGGGTTGAAGCTTTGTGCTCACTGTGTCTGAGGAGACCTTCCATTTGGCTATCTTTCCAGTTTTCAGCTTATTATTTTCATTTTATTGTGATGAGATCGCCTGTGTCATCACCCTCACCCCCCTCACAGCAACCCTCATGAGGCAAGGTTGTCTTCCCACAGTTTAGTGAAGCGTGTGAGAGATATCTGCTTCGTACTCACCTAGGCTCAAGCCGGAGCTAGGCTTTGACATACACAGGTATTACCCAACTCCCACTGTGTTTTCCCTTCTTCGTTAGTCTATTCTGCCCATTTTAAATGTGTTTTCCACTGGCATAGCTCTTTGAAACTCCATTAGATATTCGGATGCAGTAATAATCAAGGAGACTTAAAGGAGCATTAATTTACTTATTAAACCCCAAAGAGACAACGGGCACATTTACCACCAGTAGAAAGGCATTGAATTGATCCAAGTAGAAGATTAGGACTCTGACTCTCTTTTGATATAGAGCATAAAGTTAAACTTGCTGATGGAGAGAGAAGCAGCGCGGTTGTGTTGCTCTTGGCTTTATCTGTGGCTGTTTTTCCTCACTTCTTTCTTCCCATTTCTCTTCATCCTCCTGTCCCTTAGCTCCTGTTGGTGTAGCAGAGCTCTCACCATGCATCTGCTCTGTTGGACTGCGAGACTTGAGTCAGGGGAACGTGTGGGTTTGGATTTCCCTTCACTTCAGAGTCCATAAGAATGACTTCTGTTTGACTTGGTGGGGTTTCAACACAGAGCGGTGGATTCCTGCCGATTGCTGGAATTCATTTATCTGCGAGTTTGTGGTCCCTTGTTCCAAGCGAGGTTTCAGTTTTTCTTCTGTAGGAATTAGGGGAGGCAAATGTAAAAACACATTTCCAAACCTGGGACACATTTCCATGATATGCCCTTTTCACATTTAAGATGTCCCTCTTTTCACTGACAGGAACACCAATTAGTGCTGAAATCTACCCAGAGATAGGTTTGGTTTGCAGTCGACAATTCATCCATCTCTACACATTTCCAACACAGACAATAGATGGACATGATTAAAGTAGTCAAGGCTCCAATAATCACTTCAACCACTAAAGTACAATAAATAAATATGCATCTGTGCAATGTTGCTACAACTTCTGCATCTGAGTGATGGCTGCTCGAACAAAGCTGTTTTTATAACACTTTGTTCAGCACCATGGGACCATAAACCTCCATCTAGGCGGAAGGAGTTGAAATTGGGCAACCATTTTAATAATCATGTTACGTTTTCTTTTTGTTTTTTTTCCCGCTTTGTAAACGGATCGTCTTTTGGATTTTTGATCGTTGGTCAAACAAAACAAGCCGTTTTATTTCGTGGTTTTTGGAAGTTGTGAGGAACATGTCACCCAACAAATAATAATATACAATCAAAACACGCTTTTATAGAAGCCCCAGTACTACTTTTTTTTTCAAGCAAGTACTCAAAGGAAAAACAGATTGTGACAGTGATGAATGGACAGAGGGCCTCTTGTTTTTTCATCTGGATGTTTTTGTCGACGTGCATGTTCACCAGTCACAGAAGCAGAAATTCATTGGGCCCTTAACACCTTCTCACCCACCGCTACATGCCCTACCAGATATTCACCGGCAGGGATGATATATCTGCCATTTGACCCACGGAACGTGAGGATGCCGATTCTTCCTCAGCTTGCCCAGTCTTTATTTAAAGAGTGCTCTAACGTCGCATCAAGTTGTGTCATGTTTACTGGAAACATGCAAAGGGACATCTCAGCTTCTCTAACACTACTTTTTGCCTTGGGGATTTTCCAGGACTTGGTGAAGGAGACTCTAACCCTGATCCTGATTATTCTGGTTGTGTGTTCACATGTTGGTGAATGGATGCTTGAGGGAAGTTAGCCAAGCCTGAGAGAAAGTAGTCTCGGTCCAGGTGTGATGTGAGGTGGGATGGGCCTCGTCTTGCCTCAGGAATGGTCTCGAATCCCTCACTAATCCTTCACTTTGTAGGTACTCTATTGAACCCACACACATGTGCGGGTGCATGCACACACACATAAGCGTACACCCCCCTCACCCACTCTGAGTAAACATCCTTTGAAGAATAAAGTGTCTTTTTAAAATAGAGGTCCGCTGATATCAAAAGAGACTCTCTGTGAAGGAGGGAGGCAGCTATTCACTGTTTAAACAGGTTTGCTTATTGTTGTCTGACACATAAGACCAGCTTCAGTGCCAAGCACGCTGACGAGTCGTCCTGCTGGGCACCTGCTCAGAGCTAAACATACACATGAGCTTATGGTCATTATACAATTTTTTTTTTTTTTAAATTTTAAGAATTGGATGAATATATTGGTCTTTGATCGTTTTCAAGCATGTTGGCGTCTTTTGTTTTTGCCAGTAAAGTTATTGGGTTTTTTCGTCTGAGTGCCTATGTGTGAGGTTGGGGATTGTCCTCAGCTGCTACAGTCTCCCATTCCTGAAAGCAGTGACCGATGGGGAATCTCTCCACCTTGGGGCAGCTTTCAGCGCCATCTTAGATGAAAGGTCCTAGGTTCCAGCGCTGCTTCACTCCTCACAGGCGGCAGAGCAGCTGACATACCTGACGAGGCCGGCATGGGCACCTAATGAAAGCAGAAGGCACACACACATAAACAAAGAGCAACTCGTATACACAGTCAGCCAACTGTGGGTGGAAAGTTTATCCCTAAACATAGATGTGTAGCTGACTGAAATAACCCTAGGTTCTCTCTGGCTTTATTCCATTCTACACTTAGGCAGTGGTATTTGACTATCATAGAAAACACACACACACACACACACACACACACACACACACACACACACACACACACACACACACACACACACATACTGTGTGAGCTTGTTTACTCAGGCCTCATTTACTTGGTTAAGTTGTCCTCTACAGTGACCTCTGCTTGGCAGACGTACTCGTCAGCACAGGCCAAGCTCTGCCTTACTTTACTCTGGCAGACTGGCCTAACCGGTTTTACCTGTGAGGTGTCGTGCCATACTCCCCCTACCCCCTCCTCACTCATGTACTACCTTCAGTGTTGTTTGCCCTTATTCTTTATACAAATAGTACCAGACGAATATGTTTTTGTTGTCGTCTATATGAATATGATATTGTTTACATATTTTCCCAAACCAATAGTTGTATATGGGAGAGTGCATAACCCCTTGCCTTTTGTCTTTTTTCCTTGTTATTGGATTGCTGGCATGTAGGTTCGCTGCGGAGGCTTTTGGAGAAGGGGTCAGCTCAGGGGGTAAAGAGAACCTTCAGCCCTGATTGGCACCAGCACATGTGGACATTCACACCTCTGCCCCTGCCCCTGCCCTGGCCCTGTTAGGTTGGCCTCAGCAACCCTCACCCACGGACAGGCCTAGCCCTGCCTAGCAGAAAAAGGAGTTGTCAGCTTTAGGAGCTTTGCGCTGGGGGCAGCTGCCACTATACCGGCGGTTATATTTAAACTCGTAAGGCGAGGGGAGGCACTGTGTGGGCAGCAGCTTTTACACTTCCTACTTGCTGCTCAGTGGGCAGCACAAAGCTCTTTATCCATACAGAAGCACTAGCGGTGCCAGGGCAGAAGGTGGAAGTGAGGGCTGAGGCTGGGGATGGCACTAGGATGGTCCCTAACAAGGGTTATTCATTTTATCCTCTGTACAATGCTGACCGCTGTTTCCCTTTCCATTGATCTCATTATCACTTTCTGCATTAGTGACGAGAGCCTAGCGGCCTCTGGAGCTCTGCTGGAGCCAGCTGTGGCCCCTTCAAACCCTCGGGAACCATGCAAGTCTATGTGGTTGTGTGTGTGTGTGTGTGTGTGTTTGTGTGTGTGTGTGGTTGTGTGTGGATGTGGTAGGGAGGTGCTGATGGAGAGCTAAGTCTCAGCGACCTTGGTGTGTCCTGCTGAGCTGCAAAGTCAGAGGAGAGATGGGGAGCCTGGAGAGTACTGATGATCGTGCAGCGTGTGTGTGTGGAGCACGTGCTTCTGGTGCCATTCTTTGTGGTGACCCTTGATTTGAGATGTTGACCACTGTGCTTTGGATCATCAAGACTGGCGTGGTGGACATTGTGATAAGACCTCCTCCTTTACTGAGTATCACTTTCTATCTTCAGAAAAATATGAAAGTACAAATGATCAAAGCATATGAGTAGATGTTGAAGTCATACTTCAAAACATTGGAGCTGTTTGGCAGTTAATTTGATGAAGAATGTTGCAAGACAACATCTATAAAACTGAGTTTTAGGAAGTTTTTTAAAATGTCTGGCTTGTCGTTGTCACATTGTTTAAAAATCTAGGAGCACCTCTGACCCCATCCATCTCTTGTTTTTAATATAGACTTTGGTGTTATGCCTCAGGGGCAGACCCCTCATACTTTAAAAGCAATGTGACTTATGAGACCTCTGTCCCATAAAAGTCACATGAATGTCTGTCATATTTCTGTCAGATGGGTTAACCCTGTTGCTTTCCCAGAAGGCACTGTTAAGTTGAGAAATAGGTAACGTGCCAAATTCACAAGGCCCCCCCATAAGGCAAAGAGTGGTTCATAGTTTTCCTAGCCAGCACACCTGTCCCCTCCACCAGCATGAGTGCAGGCAACAGTGACCTGACCTTTTAAAATCATTTGACTCTTAGAAATTGAAGCTGGTATCAAGGCAATATAACTCTGCCTGGACATGAGGTTAAATGTAGGCGGATCACAATACCAGGAGAAGCAGGACTACTCTCTCTGGTGCAATTGTGATTTACTCAAATCATCCTCCCCTGTGGTTTTATTGAGATTGATGACCCCCAGAGTTTCATTTTAGTGTCACAAGGGTATTATAAGAGTCTTAAATACCAGTTATACACAAACTTTAAAGCATCATGAAGGCCCACATAATGTCGTATAGGTAGTACGGTGAGCCTCTATGATGTGAAAAGCAGATGTTTGTGTTGGCTCTTTCATCGGTGTTGTTCCAGTGGCCCCTTGTCCCTCAGCCATTTCTGCTCTGCTGGGCCTGGCTGGGGGTCCCCTCGCTCTTCCCTTCTGTTGCTTTCTTTCACCGGGGCATTTGGAAAACAACATTCACATGCTGTAATTCACACAAGCTTTTAATAGGACACGATGAGTTCATGATTGAAAGCTTCAGCAGTATTATTAGGTGGAGCAGAGGATGGAGCATGTCGGAGACCACGCAGCTCGGCATTGGATGGACTGTCGGACGGCTTATCTTGCATCAAAGCAGCTTAGGAGTAACAAAAAATCATTCATTTACTAATTTTTGTAAATGTATTCAGAAGAGCAAAGCTCGTTCTTGTGTATGCATGTCTTATGCTGTGTTTGGTCATGATGATGTGTCTGCCAGTTTTCAAGGTGCCCTTCCTGAGGAATGCAACAGAAATTTCTCCAGAGTGGGGGTTGGCTCTGTTCTGTCTGTCGCTCAAAAATCTGATTTATTGCTCTTTAGCTATCTGCAACTCCCAATTTGCCTCTCTTCCTCTACCGCTCCAACGCTGTAAAGTTTTCTTCTCGTGCTTCCCCCTCCACGCTGTCTTTCCAGTGCGTCTCTTTGATTGGCGCAGTAGAGGAGTTAAACAGTGCTGAAAGTCTGAAACAAGATGGATGGAGGGACTGACGGAGAGCAGAAGAGAGGGAGAGTGACTGGGTTTGGGTTGGTTGGTCTGGGTTTCATTAGCCTGTGGTGGGGCTCCACTGTGTTGGATGAATGGATGGGACTGTATAAGGGATCACTGGCACCTTGGGGTTAAAGGTTGAATGAAAACCATAGAGAAGTGTGTGTCTAGCTTTTGTGTTTTAAAGGAAAAAAAATCAAACAATCCAAGGGAATTTAAACTGCGTTTAAAGACTAGCCGTGTCGAGAAGGGCATCAGGCTCAAATAACATCTGATCATGGGTCCATTATTTGATCAGGTGTTGTGTTTTTTCCCTATTATTTTGCATATAGTAAGTGACCCAACATGGATAAATGCCACATGTTGGCATCTCTTACAGTCAATGAGAAACAGTTTAATGTGACTTATGTGGTGTGATTTATTATATAAAAAGAAATCCATCAATCATGAAAAAAATGACTGGGGAACTTATTTTTATAGTTAGTTATTTTAGAAACAGTAGTTTCAAGTTAATTCTACCAAAACACTTGTTCTGTTTTGAGTGATGTTCTGTAAGTATTTATCGCTGGATAAACTCCTTCTCCCGCTGTTAATACAACACCGACATAAATCACTGTTGAATGCAACAGGTTCAGGCTCGTTCTGTTAAGAAAGTTGAAAGTCGCCCCAACCTTCTGGGAAATTAAGGGAACTAAAGTAGAAGTTGATGATCACGTTGAAGAAGAGTATAAAAAAACGTGTGTGTGTGGTTATTGTTTTGTCTAACTATCTTACACACTGGCCTGGTTAAAACAATTACCACCATGTTGTGTTTGGCTCAGAAAGTTGTGTATCCATCGCTGTCTCAGTATTCATCACTTGGTGCTTTTGTAACTTTTAGCTCAGCTTTAGGTGTGTGTGTGTGTGTGTGTGGAGGGGGGGCGGGGGGGGGGGGTCGGGGGCAGGCAGGCGGGCAGTCTGAGGCCGTGGGGCACATGTTATTCGTTTAGTTTGGTTTTCATCAGCTCCCCTCTGTGTTCTGTTGTTTACACTCCCCCACTACTCTTTTCTTTGCTTTCTGCCTTATCTTTTTATCTCTTCTTTGTCTGCGAGTTCCTTTGCTACACTCTGAAATAGTCATTGTTTGTTTAGACAGCATCTTTTTAATTCCAGGCTTGTTTCATGAGTCTGGCTCATCTTCTGCGTCTCATTACTTTAATGCTGGAGAAAACAAAGTGGTCTGACGCTGTGTGGAAATTCCCCTTTGATGGCATGGCCCCAAATCGAACAATTCTACTGTGTCCTGAAGAAGTATCATGTTTCTCACTCCATCACCATGGTCAAGAGCATTAGGAACTGGAGTAGCCCGACTGAAATCTCAACTTTGAGTACTTACGGCTTGAAGGGGTTTTATAAAACAGACTACAGTATGCTCAGCTTGACTACAGGTCTAATTGACTATAGGGGACACAGCAACTATATCGTTTTGTTGAACTTATGTTGAATAATGAAGATTTGCTTTATTTTATAATAGTTAGTAGACAACAACTACAAACATACTCGTTCATTGTTCTAGCAGTGCCAGGGGAAAGAGAAAATGTTGACAGACAAAACTCTAAACTATTGCCAAACCAGTTACTCAAGAACTTGTGGTTGCTAATGCTGCAGTTTGATTGACGTTACACCTTTTTAAAATGTATTTTTTCCCTGTTTGTGTCATCCTAATTGTTTCATAGCTGTAGTTTCCAGTGTTGCACATACTACGCTGAGACACTGAAGACTATTGTTCTGTGCGGAATGTTGTCTCACTGTTTTTTTTGTTGTTTCTTTTCAGCGTCAGACGGTGTCTCTTCAGCCTCCTCCCAAGGTAGAGGAAGTTCTGTACCACTACAAGGCCTTTCACATTGAGACATACGGACCCCCAGTGCCTGAACTGGAGCAGCTGGGCAGACTTGGGTACAATCCTATTTACACACTTACACACATTGTCCGCAGCCAGGAACTGACCTACAATGAGTTTTATTTTTTACCTTTAGATGAGCAGAGTTGTTCAGTTTAATGATAGAAGAAAAACAATGGGTCCATAGTGTTCTCCAAAGTTCTTGTACTTTCATATTTTGCTAAAGAAAGAAAGTAATAATGTAGGAGGTTCTTGAGAAAAAAATGCTCCTTAACCCAAGTAAATTTTAGGTACAGATACAGCTGACTGCCATGCACTTACTTATAATGACAGTTCATTTTTATTAATTATTTAAAAAATTCCAACTGAATACTGTCTCAATTTTCCTTTTCAATTGATACCAAGTGTAAACATTCTTTCCAAGGACCAACCTATCATTTACATTTTTTTTCTAGGATAGTTTTTGTTGTAATATGAAGTGTTTCTGATTACACTTTTTTTTTAGTTTTTGTAATTCTCCACATTGTTCAGGTTTTTGGTGTTGGGTTAGAGAGCCGCTACAGAGTCAGTCTGCTTGTGAAAGCCTGGCTCGTCTCACTTGACTCTCGTCTGATTAACTGAGAGAGTGAAAGCAAATGAGGAGGAGGAGGGCTGGGGGAGTGAGAGAGGGAGTAACAACCATCTCCCTGCCACAAGCCACCACAGTGCCTCTGTAGGAGTGTCCATTAACACACACAGGAAGTGCTTTCCCCGACGGCCCCTTCGGTCCAATCAATCCACGACGCCATCGGTCCAGTCCTTGCCGAATGTAAGCTATCCATCAGACAGCCGAGCGCCCGGCCATCTGCACTGCAACTGGCTGGCACTGAGGTCTGCCCACACACTGAGAACGGGCTGCTTTTATTAGGTGACAGGAGCAAAACAGGGTCATATTCTTTTTGGGCAGGCTCATTGACTTTCAGCTTTGCTTCACCCTGACAATAACCTTCATTTGGCTGAGATGTGCATATATGTACATATTGTCAGCATGTTTAGTAAGTGTTCTCTAGTTTATTCTTTAGACAAAAGCTGCTATTGACTTTTGTTGCACAATCACATTTACCTAATTACCTGGAAAATCATCTACTGAAGGTGAAACTTTTTCCTTACAGGTTTGTGGGTGAGTTTAAGCAGAATAACTGGTACTTATTTACATTATGTATTCAGTGAAGTGCTGAGGTCCTTCTTCTTTTGGCCAGGCTGATCAATATGCAGATGAAACGCATCTCACAATTTTTGCCGCATGCTGGAACTCAGAGGAGGGAGGAAGAGGAGGGGGCGGGGGTCTGGTGTCAGCAGTTCAGGGGTCCAGGAGGACCGATGCTGGATAGAAAGGGCTCTGCCACAGAGATAAATGAGGTTCAGTTCAGTGAGGAACGCCAGTCCCACTGGTGCAGGCCGCAGGCAGCGACAGAGTCAGGCTCATTCAGACAAACCACAACTCCCAAGATGCAATGTGCTGTTAAGTAAAAGCAAGGAATTGTGCTGACACTTGTGCGCACTTGGCAGTTTGTGATTCAGCTAAGTTTGAGGTTTTGTGCTTGCAAGCTCAGATGTACGTAGACGATCACGCTTGCACATACACATGCAAGCAGACGGTGTCCCTTAAACCCGCTAAACATTTTGTGTCATACAGACTCACTCTCACCCCTGTTATTGCAGTCCCAGCATTTTGGCAACAATAAAAGTTGTGTGATGTGGTAGAACTTCACGTGTGTGTGTGTGTGTGTGTGCGTGTGTGTGCGTGTGTGTGCGTGTGTGTGTGTGCGTGTGTGTGTGTGTGTGTGTGTGTGTGTGCTGTTGAGAGAGAATGCAGACAGCATTGAGGGTGAAAAGTGAGTCCCCTGTGTAAAGCCTGGGACTACAGCTCCAGTCCTATGACCTGTGAAGGGAATATTCTTGATTGTACGAGGAGATATGGATGTGCCTGAGCGTGGATGAGGTGAAAGGGGCTGTGAGGGGGCAGGTACTTATTTTAAAACACGGCTGTTTGTCTTGGTCAAGGCCTACGGTGACAGCAGCACCGCTGGTGATTTGTCTTGGACACAGCCATCAAGAGAGACGGGAGAGTTGAGCTCACACACCCCCCTCCCTGGTGGCCCCGGGGCCTCTGGGGCTGGTCTGTTGCACAGGATGTCCAGTCAACACGGGACTCACTGGAGCCATGTTTTTTATTTCAACTCATTCTTTTCTTTCACGCCGCTCCTTTCCCTCTGTCACAATGTCTGTGTCTTTTTTGCCTTGTCCCTTTGCCCCCAAAAAAACCGCAGGAGTGCTGCACGGCTGCCAGGAAAAAGATGGTCCACGCCTCTTCCACTGTCTCTCCCTCTCTGTCAGCTGTACCTGAATAAATATGGGCTGAACTGAGCTCTTCTATTAAAGACAGCTGCCTCAATACCGGAGGAAAGACTGCATGTTCAGGCTACAGAGGCCTCCAAAAGTGTCCATTCAGCTTTCACCTCAACATCAACCCCCCTTTACACACACACACACACACACACACACACACACACACACACACACACACACACACACACACACACACATAAATACGTAACCAGACGCTCCTCCCCTGAAGTGCATAGGTGCATGTGATTTGCCACAGATGATAGAACTCCTACTGTGTGAGGTATCTATAATGGCAGTATAGTGCTGTTCATCTCATTGACTGGCACATACCCAGAACCATGCGTGAGCCATGAGAGTTATGAGAGGCTATGAATGTAGAATTACAGCTTGTACTCCAAATATACCGCCATGGCTCCTTGCTTTTATGTTTAACAGTAAAACCCTCTAATAAACAAAATCAAAGTGAAGTAAATACGGCTTTGGAGACGCAAACGGAAACATATGATGTTTACATTGTCATGGCTGTGATACGAATCCCAGCAGCCAGAGACTGAAGCAGGAGCTGTTTTAACTCACGCGGACCTTGTGCCTGCTGACGGACATCAACCAAATGGAAGCACTTGGAAACATCATAAATATACAGCACCAATTCAGTCGTGCCTGCATTATATATAAAATAAGTTTCTGTACATGAGCTCACATAGACACACAACCTGAAAGAAAAGGTTATGTCCTGTTTGTGTGAGTGTGTAGATGAGCATCTGGGTCTGAGTTTGTGCTCTACAGAACACTTTTAAAGCTCTGACTGCGTGGGCGATGAAAGACTGACTCGGATCTTGGACAAGGACAAATCGTATGGGGGGAAAAAAGAGGGGAACGAGAAATTGGCTGTGGAGCGTTGAAAAATTTGACTCAAACCTCAAGTGCTGACAATGAAAGCTAGCCAGAACAGTTGTTTGTGTTGGCACAGGTCGCCCTGAAATTAGCCCATCTCTTTCAGACAGAGGTTGCTCAATGTGCTTCGCCAAATGCCAGTGTGTATAATATTATGAAGTTTTGCCTCCTCCCCCATACGCATTGCTTTCTATAATTGGTGGAAAAAGTGAGGTTTTCTGTTGGGAGCACTTGTCAAGCATCCATCTCTTGTCGGTGGGGTGAAGGAGAGCAGCTGAATGAGCAAAGTGTTTAGTCTGTAGCTGTTCTCTTGGGGTTACACTTCTCCGCACCAGGAAGTAGTCCTCAGAGCACTTTCTCTCACCAAAACAGACAACTTGTGACCAGCTGATGGGTTAGATAGCGATGGATAGTCTTTCTTGACTTCTTTTCATGAACACAGAGGACAACCAATTGTTTTCTTCCTCTGGAAACTGCCCACAAGTCCAATTTAATGTAACTCATTTTCTTTTTATGGACATATGGACTGTACATACACATGGAGACACGGAAGAAGCTGCATTACTTGTGTTCATTTGCATAGACTAGCTTCGTTTAACGTGTGCTTAAAGGACGCCTGCTCACTGTTCTGGTTGGAAGCCAAGGGTTAATGGGTCTCTGAGTGATGCTCTCCTCCTGCCTGTGTTCTTTAGCTTTCCAAGCGTCCCCTGGCGTCTGCGTGTTTATATGAATGGTGTGTATCTGTTAGTTTGTTTGTTTGTTGGCTTATACTGCATGTTAAGTGCTTTGGTGGGAGGGAGATATCCAGAATAGTCAGTGGTGCCATCTCAGCCCTCAGTTCCTGGCATCCGGCTTCGCTAGCTTCTTCCCGCCTGGTTGGCCTGACTCCAGGTCTGAGCTCTTCATCTTTCCAGCTCTGGCCTCGCTGGCCAAGAGCACTACCAGTGACCCTGGATATGGCTCACAGAGTAAGCAGGACCACTAGACATGCTCCATAGAGTACTCTGGAATTCATTTCTGGCATCACTAAATTATAGTAAATGAGATTTAAATGGCATACAAGTCATTATTTCCTTCTCCTTGTTTCCCCTTTCTAACTCTGTGATGGAAGTGCAAGTCAGCAATCATATTATTCTTTTTCACTCAATATGCAGAGAACAGCCTCTCAAGAGGAATTTTTATCAACGGCCATGAATAGCTTTTCCACGTATCCCAGGTTCTCCGATCCCTGCAGGGCGCATATCCATCTGATGGGCCTGACGGGGCTGGAAGTGCCGAGGGGGTGGGGAACAGGGTCAGCGGTCACTGACCACGGGGGAACCGAGGTTCAGCACCGGGACGTCAGAGTGCCGAGACTGACGGGAGCAGAATGATGGCACCTTGGAGAGACGGGTCTCGTATTCTTGGTCTCAAATAGTCATGCACTCACACACTCTCTCTCTCGCTCACAAACACAGCGTTGATGCTTAAGTTATTAGCGGGAGAGTGGGGCGCCGGTTAGCATGACCTCAGATGAGACTCCCTCAAGAGCCGTCTGCTTTGATCTGCTTTTACTACTATTAATGTCTCGGGGCACATATTTTGCTTTCATTCAGCCAAATTAAAATATTCTGTGACGTTGCCAAATGGTTTTATTTATGGAAATAAATAGTTTATTTGTCTCTTGCGTAACACAGGGGCTTCTCCTCAAATACTCTGGGGTTGCCACTCTAACAAAGACCTAAAGCTGCATTTGTCTGACTATATCTAATTAGATTAGATATTCCTTTATTAGTCCCGCAGTGGGGAAATTTCAGGATTACAGCAGCAATAAACAGTAGAAAACAGTCAAATCTGATATATGTATCCTACTTTCTTCCAATACTACACACTCCTCACACATGCCATTGTCTTGTGTCTACCAGATCCAGCATAGCCAATAACTATAGACTTCAGTGCAGTGCTTCTCTCACAATTTAAGTGTTTCCATAGCTTGGATCTAAAAGCTTGAATGCAGCCGCGGGGCTCTCAAATTGAAGATTTGCATAACCAAAGGAGAGTGTAAGCACAATACAACTGGAGGTTCAAGCCCTGCTATTTGACTTGCAAACCAGTCTGTGTCAACACGAGGCCCCATCTTCATTCACGGCATAAAGGCACCACCTTGCTTTTATACTCGGCTTCTTGTACAGTAGGTGCTTACTCTCTTCGTTACTAACTAGATCAGAGACGGAGTGGAGCGTGGCCACTGTCCGACTCCCCACCAGCCCCCACCCAGGCCATTATCCTGTCTGTCTCAGTAAACAGACCATTAACAGACAGAGCTGGTGGAGGCCAGATCACTATTGTTTTCCCTCCCATAGATCTGTGCAAATATTGATCTTCTCTTTAAGTATGGTTCAAAATAAGCATGCGCTGTAGTTGACTGGAGGCTTTTTACTTGTGGGTGAGTCATTTCTGACCCAAAGAGCAGGCGGGAACAGAGGGAACATTACTGTATGATGGAGCGGGAGAAACATTTGCCTTGTGTGTATTCTGGTCATCTAAAGGAGGTCTGCTTTTAGTGTTATTGTTTTCCCTCTGTGGGCTGTGTGCCAGACAGACCAGCAGTCTCCTCCCAAGATGAACCCAGGCCAAACCAAGCCGTTGCCTGCGAAGGAGACACCAACGGACAGGGAACTCCGAGTATAACAGCGTTCTTGCCTCCAGGTTTATTTGTGTCACGGCCGTAAGGCAACAGTGTTGACCTCGTCACCCAGCGCAGGGTGAGGTGATGTCTCCTGACTATTTTAGTTTGCAAAGCAGATGCATGCTTCCTAGAGTTGCATGCTTTGATTTTAAGCATGATGGTGCTCATGACTCATCCCATCCTTTTGTGTGTGTGTTTTTTACACAAACACCAGCAGACCTGCACTCTGTGCCTCTCTCCTGCTCCTCACCCCTGGGGCAAAGGGCCCGGCAATGTACAGGGGGATTAGCTGGCTCATTTTCCCCTCTTAAGAGCTGGAGAAAGAAAACAAACTCCCGTCTTGTGGGGCTTGGCTGCAGGGACTTGCCACGCACACCTCATGGTAGGAGGTACTTCTCCACTATGATGTATGAATTATCCCCCTCCCTCTGCTGTACCTTTCCCTGTCTTTTTGTGTTTCTTCATCCCCCCACTTGCTCTTTTCCCATCTTTCTCTCTAATTGAAATCTTTGCCTTTCCTCAGTGCTTGAGGTGCTTCAGTAACAGATACCTGTGGAGGTGACCAACCCTCACGGGAAAACTCTTTTCTTCTCTCCGTATCGGTGCTCTATTCCCAGAATGTTGCATCTAACTATCAATGCTCCTTTGCGGTGTATGTATGGGTGTGCCTTGTGCCAGCAGCCATTCACTGAACAGCATATGTTCTCCCATCGTTTACGGCGCCATTTGGCTAACGATGACACTGATGTCATGTCATTGTCCTCCCTTTTTAGTCTGGTTTGCCCCCCTCCTCCTTCCTCTGAGCTCTCCAGGGGGCAGAGTTATCAAATAGCAGCTCAGGAGACGAAAGAAAGATGCTCTCTGTATCAAGTGGCTAGCGGGACGTGTGATGCTTCTACAAGCCCTTCGGCGCTGCTGTTAGGTATGAGGGCAGTGGCTCAGCCAGCCAGCCAGCCTCTACTGCCCCCAACAGGTCAGACAGAGGAGGTGCAAGGCCAGCGCATGAGAGCCCTGGATGAGTCAAGACAGGTGACACTTAGAGCAGGAAGTGAAGACTGGATACAAGAATCACAATGGGCCTTTATCATGGGCACCCCCACAAGGCTATCTGTTCATAGACACAGAACTAGTGTACCACTTTGTCTTTATTACTGAAACCAACAAGCTGATACCAACAAGCTGCCTTCTTGAAGACAGCTCACACATTGTCAGTCACTCTTCGTGAGAATGTATTTCTATAAGCGTTAATGTCAAGTGTCACCCACAGCTTCTGTTAACACTCTAAACGTGTTCTCCCTTAACTAAGTGTTAGCTACACCCGCCTCCCTCTTATGGGATTCAGAAACTCAGACTCAGTCCGTTGGTGGTGATGATAAGACCCACGATAATGGATAAGGAGTCTGTAGGCTTGTGAGGATATGATGTAACCGTATTGAGCCCCCCTCAAACGCACTCACAGTCAACTTGAGATAATCGGATGGACAGTGGGTAGGCTGATGGCTGAGGATCTGTCTTACACACTTGCACGTCCCAGAGGAAGCTGCATTCAATGGAAAAGAGAGTGACCTATGACCTATGGTGATGAAAGACGTCTGTTGACAGATATAGTATACCTGTGAGAGCCCTCTGTGTTTGGCTTGTCTGCGGGGGTTTTGTTTCTGGGCTGCAGCCTGGACCAATTCACACGTTCTCCGCTGGTATAACTCTGCTCCATCGGTTTGCCTTCGGTTCCGATAGCAACAGCACTGCCCTTAGAAAAACATGTATTCACACACATGTGAATTGTGTATCCCCACACATGGAGGCATAAGCACACATCGCACATATACACAATGCACTCAGTGTGCTGTGTCTCTCACAGGGGTACATTTTCTCTCAGGGCAGAGTGTAGGAAGGAGGGGCAGATGGGGCAGCAGTGCTGTGAGTGAAACCGGAGCTGCCTGAGGAATGCAGGGGGTGTTTTTGGAGGACTGGAGTGGAGTTTGGGGGGTAAAGGGGGGTTGACTTAAGGGGTAGGATGGGTGATTAGGGGGTGACAGCTGAGTGCTGACCCCTCTATAATGACAAATCATCTGGCAGGTGTGTGGCTCTGCACCCCTCTCCCCCCTGATCCAGCCCCCTTCATTTCCAGGCCAGGAATCCTCAACCGCTGCCGGAGCAGCGCGCTAAAGGAAGACTTCCGGACATTCGCACTGCCGTCCAGCAGCCTCATGACTGGCCTTCCCTGTGCTTGTCAGCTGCCTTCTTTGTACACTGAAACACACTAGTGCAAGCTCCTTCGCTTTGATAAACATAGCTAATGAGGCTTCAGTCCTTGGACTGGTCTCAGGTAGGGTAAGTTTTATTGATTCTTCTTTGCAGATTTTTCCATCCAGTTTTGATTGATCGCATACAGAGTTTATCTCGCCAACTGCCTGAAAGTCAGCGCACCCTGTTCGGGTCATGACTCATGCTGACGACAAGCTGAATTCAAAAAGCCTCTCATCCTTTATGAAGTAAAAGCAAATGCTGATACTGAATCAGTGAGGGTGCTGTGAAAGCGAAATCTCCAGGTCAACGTTGTGAAGGACAAATGAAAGAGCAGCCTGACTTATTCACTTCTCTCTGGTTCTTTCAGAAAAACCCATTCATAAAGATATTGCCTCAAGTTTCTGTTGGACGAGCCATTTTAGCTTGAGTTTAGCTTCGTTTAACTATCAAGTCTTTATGAAAGCAGCCAAACCACAAACAGTAATTCTACAGTGAGCGCTGTTTAAGACTGATTCAGATTGCTCCATTGTCCCGTGCGTCTGCTCTGTGGTTTATACGTTGATTAAGTGTCTTCTTGCTGAAATAACCATTGTACTATTACAGGCCTCTTTTCTTTTCCATCAAGCCCAGGCTTCCTCAGCTCTTCTTAATCCAACTCAAGCCAACACATGGAGTCTAGACAAGAGGCCCAACGCAGCCCGCGCCTCCGTCTGATATCGGCTGTTTTCCCTCCACAGTCCCAACCTCGCTGCTATTTCCCTGAAGAACGCAAACACCCTCCGTTCCGCTGCAGCGTCGTCGGTCTAAACATAAAGAGAAGCCACACATTCCCAGCTGGAAATCAAGCAGAACCCCACCGGAACATTTTGCCACTTATCTTTTCACTATGAATTAGAGATGCGGCTGTGCGGCGTTTTCCAGTCAGCCGGAGTGGGGAATACTTTCAGGGACCCGTCAGGAAAATCTCTGACCGTTATTAGCATTAGCAGGAGACATTGCCCAGGTATTCAGAGTTCCAGACCCAAGTGGAAAAATGCTGTTGGCCAAGTTGGCTCTGAACAGTTTTGATCCACAGGGGTTTTTAAATAAATGGGCTTACAGCAGATGTTACGAGTGGAGTCTGAAAAATAATGCAAGCTCTTTATCATCTATTATGCTTTTAATAATTACAAATAAATCTAAATTTGACTGTCATGCTGAGAAAAGAATCTGGTGAAACATATGTCACTCCTTTGCGTGTACATACTAATGGAAAACTCCTGTCATATTCCCTTGTGGCAACTGCAGTCTGACACGCACTGTCATACTGTGTCATTCAGTTGTCTTCATCACCTGCACTCGTCTTTTCCCACTCCCCCCCCCCAAGCGACATAATGGGCCAGTCCAAAGTGACCCATATTTACCCAATAATACGAAGCTTTGAAAAGACCCATATCGAGTTGCAGCTAATGCTCCAGTGGGGCCCGGAGAGTGAAAGATGTTACCGGCCGACACGGCTTGGGTTTCACGGCCCTGCGAACAAAAGGCAGTCCAGTCCTCAGAGAGAAAGGGAGGGGGAGAGAGAGCGGGGGATAGGGGTGGGGTGGGGCGTGGAGACTGTGAGTGCTCACTGAAACAGTAGCGTCGGAGGGTCTCGAAGCGTCTGTTTCAGAGCGGTATAGTTTGTGTGTGTGTGTGTATGTGTGTGTTTTATCTTGTTTTATGATTGAAGGCCGTGTAAAGAATCTGCGTGTTTTTGTAGGCAAGTGTGCTGCACCATTTTAATGCATTTCATGTTGTTGCACGTCTTCGGAGGTGTCAGTCCACTCTTAATGTTTCAGCATTGTCAAGTACAGTCATGTGAAAAGAGTCGAGTTTTTCTTTCAGCTTCCTCTGTAGCCGGTCATGTGTATGTACATGTATGCGGCTGGCCTTTACAGGAAGATGCGGATACGGCCGCTGAGTTAATGGAGCAGAACTGAACTAACCTCGGGTGTTAGGGGTGACCAGAGGGCAGACAGGGTTGGTTTAAGAGAAGAGGGTTTGTGATGATGATACCCAAAGGTGATTTCACCTCATATCCTCCCTCCTCTTTCTACTTCCCACCCCTCCACCTACACCCCTCCCTTTCTCTCCCTCTCCTTCATTCTCTCTCTCTCTCTCTCTCTCTCTCTCTCTCTCTCTCTCTCTCTGCCTCTCCCCCCTCCCCCTCCCTTAGGGGCAGGCAGGTATAAAGTTACACAGAGCTCTCAGCTTTCTTGGAAGGAATGACCACATGAGTAGCTTGGGGATTAGATTAGCAGGAAGAGCAGACTTAGCCAGGCTGTAAATAGCCCACTTTTTTCACCATTAAAAAGGCCCAGTACAATATAATCAATAGATAGCACTCATCTGATGCAGGAAGCCATATGAGAAGACCTCCCTCAAGTGCTCTGAAGGACAGGCTACAGCAGCTTGGGCCTAATGAAGTTATTATTAATCACTGGGCCTCCTGTTTTGAACTTGTGTGTTGTTTCTCTAGTGGGTGATGAGTGGCCTTTGTGTGCGAGACCTGATTGACATCTCTTGCTGCTCTTACTCTCACTTTCACTGTCTATTGTAAGACAAGGCGAGGTCATCTCGTGTGAATGTTTGACTTTTATGTGTTTGTGTCTCAGGCATGCGAGCGAATATGTTTCAGCGTTTATTTTCAGTGAAGGATTTATTGTGAGGAAAGCAGCATTCATAAAACATCAAAGCAAAATATGATCTATTGAGCGGGCAGTCTCACCAACACCTTTTTTCTCCCTGTCTATCTCTCATCTCACTCACACTCACTCACACACACACACACACACACACACTCACACACACGCTCACACTCTCTCTCTCTCTCTCTCTCGCTCTCTCTCTCTCTCACTCACACACACACACACACACACACACACACACACACACACACACACACACACACACACAGCCTCCCCACAGGTGTTAGGTTACTCTGTAAAGCAGCTAGAATGGGCACAGAAATTACACAGGGCTGTCTGTGCTCTTGATTCCCGTTTCACTTTGAAGTTTCTCCGGCTCACAGAAACAGAGGCCACAAAGCCAGACTCGTGTGAGGGCTTTAGCCCTCTGTGCCAGGATTCTGATTTCCACTGGTTGGGAGGTGTAGGGGGAGACCGTATTGACAGGCAAGACTACGTGTTGTCTCAGTTGCTCGAGGACTTTGCTTTTTTAGCTTTGTAGTCAAGATTCTACGAGAGAGCAGTACAGAACATGTGTGCAGGTTTCTCCTCTATTGACCACTTTCTGACGCCACGAAACAGTGGAGGAAGGATTAGAGTGGGCGGGGACACAGGTCAATCTCCCCCATGCACACACACACTACTCATAAGTAAAGTGGCATTGCTGTGGGAACAAGATGTGGAGACTAAATTAACAGCTCGACTGTTTTTCTGTCTGTGCATGAATGTGAAAATAAACAGTGACTTTTGGATCCTCTTAAGAACCCAAAAGGGGCTTTGGCAGGATACATCTGTAAGCACTTAAAAAATAAAAGACACCCGTAATACTTTAATAGAGCCATGTTAGAGAGGCTTTTAGGCACAAGGTGATCCAGTGTTAGTGTATGCGTATGTCTGTCTTCGTTGATCTCATCAAAGGGCCAAAGGGTCGCGTAGAGCCAGAAAAAATAACTTCAAGTGTGGATTTAATGAAGAATAAACTTACACTCAAGTTACACTCACAGAAACTACTTTTTGAAAGCAGCTCTCTGGGCTGCCAGTCAGTCACATTGTTTACAAAATACCTCACTGCTGTTACTGACCAGGGCTCTCTGTGTGTTCTCAGGTATCTGAACCACGTGCGGGCTGCCATGCCTCAGGACACAGCTGGAGGATACACCTCAGCTTTGGCATGTCATCGAGCTATTCAGGATGCTTTCAGTGGGCTGTTCCCTATGAAACGCTGAGCACATCCAGAGCTCAAGCACACCAGCCACTGGTTAGAAATGTGACTGAAAAGGACAATAAAAGCCACACCGCTACCACTATGGACAGAGGGCAAAAGCTGCTGTGGTGGACGGTGATATGACGAATTTTTGATCGAGGTGTATATGACTTTTTTATATTTTGTGTTAATTCTATATTTAAATAAATCACAGTGAACACTGAAAAGCTCCCACCATTTGTTTTATTTATTTGAAAGTGAAACATACAAGATGTATGACCAAGCTCTGAATAATAGTAAGTATAATACATTCTAGTATGACAAAAAAGTCAAAATGTTTTATGAAAGGATGCAATGTCATCTATTAAAAAAAACTATGTTAAACTGTTTGTGAAAAAAAAAAGGTTTCGCTGTCAGTGGGTCATGATGATGATGATGATTGCGTCAAATCAGTGGCTTCTTCACACTTCTGTCTCTTTGGAGCTGGTTCTGCTGAAGGCTCTGTGGAGGAACAACATCTGTGTGAATTTAATGGTGTCAAACTTTAATGTTCACAATTTACAAAAGTCTTAGGCCAATCTGTCAGTACATTAAAACGTGCAAAAGCAGCAACAGCGTGACTACTCTTACGGTACCACTGCGAATAAAGATTATGGATTTATCCTAAATCTGAATCAGAAATGGGTTTATTGCCAATTAGGTATTCTCATACAAATAAATCATCTTTATATTCTGATAGTAAAATATCTAAAAAGGTGTATATCTTCAGTTTACTTTCATGGAAGATGAAAAACAATTCTCACATTTGAGAAGCTGGAAATAGATCAACTTGGCCACTTTGCCTTGAAAATGTACTTAAACGTTGTAGAAGTTTGTTTTAGCTCTTTAAAGTAGTGAAATATACTACACAATAATTAAGCAGACTGATTAAACTTGAGTTTAGCGTCTGAACTGAAGTTTAATCAGTCTAGTATTCATGTTTTCATTGAATATTTTCCCTGAAGTTATCATTACATTCCTCACTGTTTTATGGATTAACTCTCACCTGTCTGTTCATGATCGCCGCTGAAGAGGACCTCTTTCGGGACAGTGAAACTCACACACATCATATCTTTGTTGGGTGCTACATTACGCACAAAATGCACAGAACATCGGTCCTTCAGGGGGAACCCGAGGCTGTGGGAAGCCCTCTCCGCCACATCCGCCTCCGGGTTTTCATCTTTAGAGAAGCCGTAGCAGTGCACTGTGGGTAGGTTCTCATCACAGGAAGGCTCCTGGGGCAATAGGCCTCTGAAGGCATCCAGGAAGTCCAGAGCCAAGGCAGGCAGGTTCATCACTACATGAACACTGGCTTTTCCCTTGAGCAGCGCGGGAAGCTCCTGTTTCAGAGGACCCTGGATGAACACTCTGCCGTCCAGGTTGAAGGTTCTTACTTTCTTCTCCACCTTGTTGAGTTTGCAGTTGTGCTGCAGCCATCGGTGGGACTCTGGGTTGAGATCGTTGGCCAGGACTGTTGCGCCTGAGCGGGCAGCCGGGACGGCGAAAGGTCCAACACCAGCAAACACATCGAACACGGTGTCGCCACGTTTCACGAGCTGCACCACACGCTGGTGCTCTGTGCTCAGCCGCGGATTCCAGTACACATGCGAAAAATCAAACTCGTATGTCACCCCGTTTTCTTTCACCTGCAGCACAAACCAAGATTCAACCATCAGTCAAGTGTCTGATTACATCTGAGAAATACTGTGCACGTGAAATATAAGACATGTTTTAATTAACATCAAATTATTGCAGATTTGTGATTTAACCTACTTTAGCGACCATGTTCTCCTCTCCAGCTAGCATCTCCATCTTGAAGTTACGGTAGGTTGAGTCAATCATGTTTGTCTTATTGACCACGCAGGTAACACCAGGGTTTTTGTCCATGATGACTTGACCTGCATTGGAAGCAGCCACAAAGTGAGGAACGAATATGACTTCTAAAGTCTTCTGTTTAACCATGGCCTTTTAAATTAGGCATTAATCAGAAAATTACAGATTTATAAGAATTTCAGAAGGAAGCTAAAAACAAATCTTAAAACTTTACATGCAAAGTGTAAAACGAGCTGATCAAAGATGAAAAAAAAAACTCAATAAATGAGTGGAGAAACAACAAATGCAGAGGCTTACATTCACTAAAATGGTTTGTACAGTATGAGAAGGATGTGAATTACATCCTATTGTCTTAAGTCACATTTCAACACGACTGAACAGCTTTAGGGCATTTTGGAGCAACATGTTAAGACAGCGCTCTCTTTAAAACCAAATTGAAGGAACATTTTCTGGAAGATAGAATAGTAAACTTTCAGAGACTTGTACCCTCAAACATTGAATTTGTGCTGAAATCCTTGCCGTGTAACATCTGCTTCTCACCTATGAGGTTCTTGTATGGCAGCTGGTGGTCCCTCAGGTTCATGTGTGCGATGTGTCCCACCCGGCTGAACCCAGAGGTCACGTCCTGACCCTGAGGGAGCACAGCCTCCAGCACTTCATCACTCTTCAGGTTGTGATAGGTGAGTCGCAGCTCATAGTACTGCAGCTCTTCAGCGACACTGAATGACCTCAGGGCCTCGGCTTCAGCTTCACTGAAGGAGCTTGGAGAGGACACTTTGTTGGGGTCCAGCAGAACTAAACGAAATTCACTACTCTCCTCTTTATCTTGCACCACTCTGGGCACCCCTGGGCGCTGGATGGTCGCCTTCCGCAGGCTCTTTACCACCTTGTTTAAGACCCCAGTGGGCACCCGTAAAGCTGGGACACTAATAGTCTGCGTGAAGGCCTCTTTATCCAGAGAGGTCATACCCCGGACCTCTGGAGGGGGACGGTACAGTTTAGACTCCATTATGGGTTGAAGAGCAAAGCCAGAACAAACAGAGGCTGGTAGTGAGACTGCAGAGCACAAGCTCCGGTGTGCAGCGACAGCTTTTCGGTTTCCTTCAATTTGTATCGAAGCAGAGACTCTGGAGAGGAGCCTAGAATGACAAAAACGTTGCTGTTATGAAGCAGAAAAGTAGAAAAAAACACATCATAACAGTGAACTGTGTGTTAGATTGAACAAAACGATGCAACTCTGTGGTAAATTAAAGGTTATTATGCTATTATTTGTGAGAATACACATTCGGAGCTCACCTCAACATCCTTTACTCGCAGGCACGCTTGAATTGCGTCATCAATGGTCGACCAGAACTGGATCCTGATTGGTCAAACGAGGGAAGAGGCGCTTTCTGATTGGACGATCTCTTTGTTGACGCGTTCAAATGCGACGGAAAAGAGAGGCGTCACGACTCACAAACATCAATAGTCAGCAGCTGACAATTTATTAAGAGGGGAAGTTTAAAAGTGATTTAAGAGAAGATGGTTTCATAACTCCTTACGTCCTCGCGCTGACTGGAGTGTGGGGGTTGTCAAAAGACAGAGAAAGATTGTTTCTTGCAGTTTGTGTCCTGAGTAGAAAATGAGCGTCAATCAAAGAGCAACCGCAGAGCTTTATACTGAACGCGTCGCAGAGGACGCCGAAGGAAACGAAGTTACACCCTTATTATCAAATGTAAGTATTAAAAAAATACTGCGTCTTTCACAGCTAAGTATCAGTGCTTCAGGCTAAATATGGGATTTTCTGGAGTAATATTTTTTCATGCACAGATTGTCAAAATGTTGTTTATGACAGACATCACGTGCCTGTCAGCACTTACACAGTCCACCCTAAAACATACATTGCACAATAGTATTTAAATAAATATTTTCCACTGAGTATTTAATCTCTATTTCTATTAATTTCTTATGCAAATCAAATTGTCCAGACTAAAGACAATCCGTTTTCTTATCATGACCATCACCACTCAATCCATAAACATCTATATAATATGTTCTCTGGCTCTGAAGGGAGCTTTCCATATCTATACATTTATAGATATAAATACATTAATTTATGTCTAACGCAACTAATTGTTTGCCTATTATAGTCACATCTAAACCAGCAGAGCCAGTCTTGAAAAGCACAAGATGAGTCATGTTCTGCACTTGGAGCACGTAAACTCCTCTTCCGGTTGTGTCCACTCCTGTCCTAAGTGGTAGTACATGCCAATCAAGAAATTAATTATCAGGGGCTGTTTTTGGAGTTAGTCCATTAACACCATAGACAAGTGATATGTTTCTGTGAGCTCAAATACTTTCTGTTTGAGGTTCTAGTTTTATTTGACTATAAAGTGCATTAGCGTTTAGTCTGTCCCTCTGATATTGAACAAAGGTGTAAATGGTTCAGATTATCAAAGCAATATTAGTCTAGATTAAGTACAGAAACAACATATGCAAGTGTATTTTCTGTTTTTTAATAGTGTTAACAATCCATACACTGAAGAAATGCAGAGGAAGATAAATGTGGATCCATGTAGTTTTTGCAGGGTTCATCAGTAGTGAGTAATCTGAAGAAGTGGATGCCACTCTGATCAATCTGTGTCATACCCCCCCTCGCCGCCCTGCCCCCACACACACAAAAGGAAGGAAGTGGTGACAGAAGAAATACCCTTGCACTTAATTTGATGACACGCTGTCATGTTATTTAATCGATTACACAGTCATAATAAAACATGTCTCAAATTACTTTAGACATAAAATACAAAATGAATCAGGTGGGATGAGCAGCAATTTGTTTATTATGCTGGTCAGCTCGTTGTTTTACTCAGCATTGTGGTGGACTGGTGACTATGCATGCTAGGATAATCTGTACCCTACTCTGACCATGTCCAGGAATAACTCAGTGGTGAATACATCTCTATGGATTACATTAAAGTGTTAGTGTCATATCACATTATTTTGCCAGATAATGTTTATTTCAAAATTCACATTCTTAGTATTTTCAAATATGCAAATGTTAAATGCTACATTATTATTTAACAAGAAAACCAGTCCTTCTACCCGAGGTCATAGTTTACTTCCTGTCTTTTAGTACTGTAACCCAGGGTGACTCTGATTGAGCGGCCTTCAGGTCAATCCAAGCTTGTTGTGACACTGACACCAGAGTTGCCACTCGTTCTCTCCAGGATATCCCCTATTAGAGAGGTCAAGCAGTTTGGGCAGCTCCCCTTATCCTGAGCTCAGGCAGCTGTCCCAGCTAGCTGCTCAAATCCTACCCCATCCATTTCCATTCCCTGATCCTACATGCCACTGCATGAGGGCTGGCCAGCTGTTCTCAATGCTGTCAGAAGCAATTCTCTTAAAGCTCTTACAAAAATAATAAGATTTCTTCTGCTCTTCTGTCTTCACCCTCATTGTTTTACCTTTGCATCTTTTATTCACACGTTATCTCTGCTGTATGTGCAGGGATCAGTGCTGCCTAAAGGAGCATCCTTTGCCTCCTCTGTGTTCAACCTGATGAATGCCATCATGGGCAGCGGCATATTGGGTCTAGCTTATGCTATGGCTAACACTGGAATATTGGGTTTTTGGTAAGACATCTTTTACTACATTGTTTAAATATCTGACAGATGTTTAAATATATAAGACATAAAACTACACAAACACTAATTTCTACTCTGTACCTTTTGCTCTGTAGTATCCTGTTAGTACTAGTGTCCAGCCTGGCAGCATACTCTATACACCTCCTTCTGAAGCTATGTGACCAAACAGGTGAGAGCCTAACAATGGATACACGGTCTAACTTTAGATTATCACTTCCTGTGTGTTTATCCTGGGGGTTTCATCACAGATTTTTTTTTTAACCCACATCCTACAGTGTCCCCCTTACTTCACTCCTGATTAGATCTCTATTTAGGGAAGCTATCTGGTGTGTTGCCATCTCTTGGTTGTCTTTACTCACTTCCTAGTATTTCCTAGCATAGTATTTTTTTGGTGGGGAGGGGGATTCGTCTGATAAATTGCCTCATGTTCGGTTTAACGACCAGTTTGAAAATGTAAAAAAATCTGGAGGTGTAAGGAAGAGATGACTTTATCAGACCTCTGCAGCTGGCTTTGGATCTCTGTTTGAGTCTAGCAGTTCAACACTATATTAGCCATTACAAGCATAACACACCCACATCTACACCAAACTACAGTAGAGTTGGATTGTGGGTAAAGTAGGCACCAGGTTTTTACAAGGAAGAACAATGCCTGGTCTAAAAAAGACAATACCTCTAGTTCTACTGCAGCAATTTTTACCGTTTCTGTTTTAAACCGTCCAATGTGAGTCCGACAATGTAATGCTGAATGTTGAACACTCTTTTAAGTAGTTTAGTAAATGTCATTATTTTTTATTTGACTCTCATAGGTATAAATTCATATGAAGAACTTGGAGGGAGAGCCTTGCAAAAACCAGGAAAAGTAAGTGTTGTCTTTTGGATTAGTTTGAGTTTGCTCTGTCAAAGATAGGAATTCATGCACTTGTATTTTCAACATGTTCAAACTAACCTCCTTTTTAAAACTCTTTTTAGGTTCTGGTTGGAATTTCTATCATCATCCAAAATATGGGTGGTAAGTCGGCTCCCATTTCACTTTACAGTTGCAGACATTTCTTTAACATGCTGAATGGGGTTAGACTATGGCCAGTTCACTTTAGAGGCAGATAGTGCCTCCTACTGGTGATCAGAAGCCCCTGTGCTCAGGTTGGCTCTTCCTTCCTGTGAGGCTATTATCCGGATTCTGTGATAACCTTTGACTCTGTAGCCGCCGTCCTCTCAGCCCCCTCCCCTGGGCCTGAAATCTGACTTCTTGTCTAA
Source organism: Clinocottus analis (assembly GCF_023055335.1). Taxonomy (NCBI): domain Eukaryota; kingdom Metazoa; phylum Chordata; class Actinopteri; order Perciformes; family Cottidae; genus Clinocottus; species Clinocottus analis. The sequence continues at coordinate 7,967,224 of NW_027175898.1, forward strand.
TTGATCACTGATGGTAAACCCACCCAGTGTTGAGTAACCTAATGGGACCCCTCCCTTTATTTCCCCCACCCCCCCGCACTCCTCTTTCTCCCTACTGCCGTCTCTCCACCCGTCCCTCAGCCACAAACTGCGCTTCTCAGACAGTGGAGAGCTAAGGTGATCGCTCCTCTGCAGTCATTAGCGGCACGGCTGAGTGGATTATGGCCGTGCCCTCTGGTATGTTTGTGGTTTTCCCAGCATGGGGCAGTATGTGTTAAAGTGTGAGAGCCAGCACTGCAGCATGCATCTGTCTACACCCAGGGCCCCTTTTATAAGAGTGCAATTAGCCTCACTCTGGGTAAACATTCATCTGTACTGCCAAAGGCTGATGTGGCAATTGACCTTAATTACTGACCAGCCCAGGGCTCTCACATGCTGCCTGTCCCCTCACTCTTAATGAAATGAAAGTGGCTCTGTCTTATGTTGAACACACTCTCCCACTGTTTGCTTACCACACACAGACGGTTTAAATCAATACGTCTTGATTCTTTTTTTTTTGACATGCATGCTGATTATAAGAATGTTTTCCTGCCTCTTGGCCAATAACAATAATTTTTCTTCACTCAAGGGCATTTATTAACCAGAGATGTAAGTATTATCCCACCAGGAATTCCCGTTAAAGTGTTGTGCTTACTGTAACATACTGCATGACATTAAACCATTGCATCATGCCTGTTGTCTGATCCCTGTCAGTGTGTCCTTATGGCCTAGTGTGGTTGAAAATGTTTTTGTGGTTGGTTTAAATGGTTTGCTATATTTTGCAAGAAAACCCTTTGGCTAAAATACTAAAGCAACTGCTGCCTCAGAGCAACCCTACTGACAGCATTTAGAGTTCATAAATGGTATTAGTTATTCACAGAGTGTGTGCCCTTGTGTCTGTGTGGGCTGGAGGGTTATTGGATGAATTTTCTTTCATAAACAAATACAGGATCTGAGGGATTATGGTCTAGGCTTACTTAACGGCGAGTGCAAGACCTGCCTCGGGGGCAATGAGGTCCCAGCTAACTCAGGCTCTGCCTGGCTTTACAAATTTAAATCCCTTAACATTATCTCCCTTTATGACTGACCACACAGTGCATCTGAATCCTGTTTCAGCCAGAAACGTCCTCTCCACAGTGTGCAGTCTCCATCTCCCGTGTCCCATTTTCCTCCTGGTGATTTTGGGGCTGTTAAGACCCTCAGGAAGTGACCCCGATCCCCTTTCTGATTGGCTGTCCGTTGGAAGGATATTGGAGCCCGTCCGAGGTTGATAATATCCTGTTTCCTAGTGAGGTGTAGCAGTGGGAGAAATACCTGGATTAGCGTCAGAGATCATTATTGTTAGCATTCCTCCCCCTCACACTTCTCCATCCCGGCTGCAACTCCCAGTCTCCGGCAGTTGGATGATCTGCATAATGTCTGCTCCTCTGCACCGAGGGCTTTACTGGTGATCCCCTTGAGCTGCTCGCCCCACCCATCTGTATTAACTCAGAGCCTTGGTTCCCCCGCCACCCTGCCTTCCATTTCCTTGTGCTGGAAAACACACACCACCCTCACACAGCAATTTATGATTCCTTGTGGTAACATACAGTCATCTGCTATGTTTATGATTTAGTCGATTGGTATGATTGCACGTTTATTTTATTTAGAAAACAGACATTTTCAGAACCTTTTTTCCCTCTTTCCTCAGCCATGTCATCCTATTTGTTCATCCTGAAGTCAGAACTTCCTGCAGCCATCGACAGCTTCTTGAACTCAGAAAGCACAGGGTGGGTACATGAAGCACTGTAAGCTCACTTCTCCGCCAATAAGGAAATTTGGTTTAAAATCTGTCACAGCTGCGGGTAAAACCAAGCCATTCTTTCAGATTAGCTCCACTAAGATAACGAATGAGTCATTTCTGTTCCCATGATGTTGGAGATTATACCTTTTGGCCTTCAAATAAGTCAAATTTGACATTTCAGCACCACAAAGCTACAAACACTGGAATTAATCAGCAATGAGAAATACATGAATGATGCGGTAAAATAAGATCACTCACCAAACCACAGTGCACGACTAATACTTTGTGAGTGAGTGACTGGAGGGAAACTGGTGCTATGTGCTGTATGGCCTGAAGCATGCCCAGAGGAAATGTTTTTATGACGGAGCGCTATACATCACCAGTCATGAGCAGCCCGTGTCTTTCATTGGCCTAGGTGGACGAGCTCTTAGCTCTTAGCCCTCACAGAAACGTCCAAGGCCAAGAATGTAACTTCCATCACTTTATTATTGGCCACAATGGTTTAAGCAAGAGTTGTAGCTGCTCTCAGCCCAATCCGTCAACATCTGAATCTTCCACACACAGCTGCTTTGTATTAGTGCTCTCCTTTCACCCCCAAATCTCTCGCACATGTTCCCCGGAATCAGACTGATACAAGGGGATATCAGTTTTGCCATTCTAATTACAGCTCAATGCTGAGGGAACCAAAACATTTCTGTTAATGAGTGGCTTTGGGATTTTAACAGACACATTCTCAACTCCATCAAAGCCTAAACGAACAAGTTGTTTTACATTCAAACGCATTTTGTTTTCCCGGGTCATTTATCATAATAAGACAGTGTGAAAACAGTTGTGCTCAATCTTGAAGTCTTTGTCTTTTCTAATGGGCTGAATGTCTTGTATCCCTGAACGTGTTTCAGCTCAGCAACGAGGACGAAGACGACTAGATTTGAGTTTGTGCTGCATTGGTCAGATTTTTGCTGATCTTTCACACTGTGTGGAGATTGACTCATTGGCAGTCATACTCCAACCTTAACTGAGTGATATCCTGTATCTCGTCATAGCGTGAAATGTTCCACATTTCATGGGTCTTCTAGGTATCCTGCGCCTTTACAGTAAGCCTTGAGTCTCTTGAGATCCTAGTGGTCGAGATTTCTTTACACATCCCTGTGTATGCATAACATTGTCTAAAAGTAAAGAGGGGGGTTAGCCAAGCTGCGGTTGAGTGGTTTAGCTAAACTTAGGTTAGAGTAAAAGTGATTGGACAAGACAGAGTCAGGGTCAGAGCAGAGGTCTCCCTGACATCCAGTTACAGGGCAGAAACGGCGTAGACGCAAAGACAAATCCATCAGCGCCTACGGTAACGCCACAGCTGTGAAACTGCCAAACAAGGGTCACTGGGTGTTGATGTGGTCAGAGCAGGTGCTGCTGACTGTGGGAGCCCCATTAAGAGTGGTGGAGCCAGTCCCTCATGACCCCACGCTGCTGTCCAACATACAGCAGCACCCTTCCCACCCGACCCCAACCCCAGCGGAGCCGGCATGCCTTCCACATGTGTCACCTCCAACCCCCCCCCCCCCTCCTCCTCTAGCTCCCCGATCCCGAATAAACCGCCAAGGCTATCCCTCAGCAAAGGAAAATATTATTCCCCCTCTCCGAAAAACCGGGCAAGTTAAATGTGGTCTCATCTGATGGAGCGACACAACGTTTGCATGTGAATTACATAATTGTTATGGTTTGCAAGAACTAAAGCCCTTAATTTTTACCACATGAAGAATCTATCGTTCTGTGTTTGAGCACGAAATTAAGACACATTTTCGAACTTGGTTCATTTTAAGGCTCTGAAGATTTACCTCTTGTCATCCCTGACATTGCAGGACCAAGAAGATGATAATGCAAATGTGACTTAATTCAGTTTTAATAATTCATGCTCACTTGTTTTCCAGACATGCCTGGTATGAAGATGGCCGGGTGCTTCTTATCCTAGTCACACTTTGTGTTGTGCTACCTCTGTCAATGTTGCCTAAAATTGGTAAGGATGAAGATCAACGGGGCATTTTCATTTGCTGCTGTCACTGGCTTGAAATGTTGTTTCTCACCAGATCTTTCTTTCACCCTTACAGGCTTCCTCGGCTACACGAGCAGCATTGCCTTTTTATTTATGCTGTACTTTGCAGTTGTGGTGCGTTGAAGTGTACCCCTTCAAAACATTATTTATTTTTAACTTTTCTGTTGTTGACATGTTGTCTGGTCTCCTCTCTAGGTTGTGGTCAAGAAATGGTCCATCCCTTGCCCACTGCCTCACAATGTGACAACACTTTCAGGTGCCTTCCAGGTAACAAAACCCCCGGTTTCCTTCACGTTTGATGTTGGTAGTCTGGACCACTCGGTCACGGCCACAGGATTATGAGGAAAACTCAGCAGACAGTGTTTACTGATTATGTCAACTCTGGCTGATGAGGACCAGAGGAAGTTGCAGAGAGCTGTGTATGGTGAATGGTGCCAGTCCTGAGGGGAAGGAAGTTCAGATGACCTTGCATCAGTCTGGAAATGACCTCTGGCCTTTTAGAATTATATTGCCCATAGTATTGCTGCAGACCTGGCATGCTTTACTTAGCTGATTGTTTTTCTTTTGGCTCTGAAGCTGGCAATGGATTCCAGCTTGATGTTTTCCCGTCTGCTGCAGCTTCTCCTCCCAGAAATATTACGCTTCCTCTTCCCTCTTTGTTTCTCCAGATATCAAATTCCTCTGACTCAGAATGTACACCCAAACTCTTTGTCATCTCCAGTAAGGTACGTGTATGAAACCAGGCTCGTAATAAACGCTGCACATGCAAAACGTGTGAAGCGGCCTTGAGAAGTTGTTGAAAGTCTTCTGCCCTGTTTTTAAAGTAACACTGGTTTTCTAAGTCGGGCTGTATAAGGAACTTGGGTGCAATATGCAGCTGTCACTCACATCTATATTACATGTAAAGGCCACATGTACGTACATGCAGAATTACACAAAGCACATGTTTGGCCCAGATGTTTAAACACTACTTGACAGTGTTTAGCAAGAAGAGCCCAAAAGAGGACATTTACACGGTCCTTAGTAATACGCTGTCTATTTATATCCACTGAATAAATGTACTTATGAACTTTGAATGGTCACACTGCAGCCCAGATGGTAATTACTACTACACAAACCATACCTTGACCCACCTGCCCCCTCGCTCCTGGGTGACAGAGTAAGCTGATAATTTGTTAATGACGGCTGCGCTCCAACTGCTGTGTGTTGCAGAGTGGCTACACCATCCCCACCATGGCCTTCTCCTTCCTGTGCCACACGGCTATCCTGCCAATCTACTGCGAACTGGACCGGTCAGCATTGCAGCGTCTCACTTTCACTAGTTTGTATTTAAGTTATTGATTTTTATTGTTCACCAGCCAAGTAATAATTACGCTCAGTGTGTATGTGTGCGTGTGTGTCTCTTTCAGGCCTACGAAGGCCAGGATGCAGAACATCACCAATGTCAGCATTAGCCTCAGCTTCCTGCTTTACCTCATTTCTGCTCTGTTTGGCTATCTCACTTTCTACGGTAAGCCTGTAGTGACGCACTTCACTGCAGCTACTTACTGTAGCTCCTTTTACAAACCCTGTCACATCGGTTTACACTGTGCCCTCACTCTGTCCTCGTCTCGTGCTCATAGCTCATGTGAACTCTGAGCTGTTGCTTGGCTACGATGCATATTTGCCTCGGGACATCATGGTGATGGTGGTTCGACTGGCCATCCTGGTTTCTGTGCTGCTGACTGTTCCCCTTATTCACTTCCCTGTGAGTACACCAACTCCAGAATATGCTATCAACAAAAAGTACCAAAGACCATACCGATTTCCTCATTGCTTATTTTGGATTATTTACTGAATTCTATGAATTTACTTAAAAACAAAAAAACGGTTGAAATGATTTGACACTGATTTGAAATGAGTTATATTTTAAACTTGCTGTGTATGTTTATATTACTATTTATTATTAAATAGTAAACACTTAAGACACATGTCATTGATGATTTTAATATAAATATCATTGTTTTTCTTTCTCATTGTCATTTGTGTGTGATGTATATTTATAATGCTGAATTTCCTATTAAATGTCTGCGCCTTTGCACAGTTCCTGTTTTGCAATTTGGAAAAAAGCCACTTATAAAATAACACTTTAACTACAACCAACAAGTTCTTCCTGCCAGTCCAAACACTACTCCGGTTTCCTTCGTCTTCTCTTGTCAGACATTTGGTCCGAATCATTAATACAGCACATCTTCTTTGAGTATGTTTGGTTAGATTAAGCTTTGTTTGTGTGTACGCTCCAGGCTCGTAAGGCTGCCATCTTGCTGCTGTTTGGAGGTCGGCCCTTTTCCTGGCTGATCCACATCTTTGCAACTCTAATCATCCTGGGTGTCGTGCTTTTGCTGGCCATCTTCGTGCCTGATATCAGAAATGTGTTTGGAGTCGTGGGTATGTAATGTTTTTAAAATATAAGAAATGAAATGTTGACCGCTAAAATATTCTGATCTGTTTTCAAGTAGAGAATTTGTTAAAAGCAGCCGAGCTTTTAGCAAAGATGTCGATATTCCCCAATCATTGATTGTGGTGGCTAAAATCGCAGTATCTGCTTATACATAATTAATGCTGCAGTCCTGCTAAAACGGTTTATGAAGCTGGTATTGTCAGACAGTATTGTCTGTGCAATTCAAGTGACTTTCCTGTGTCTTTTCCCAGGATCGACAACATCCACCTGCCTGTTGTTTGTCTTCCCCGGCCTTTTCTACCTCAAGCTCAACACGGGACCCCTCAGATCCTTTGACTCCATTGGGGTAACTAAACTCTGTCAATCTCATCGATGGATGGATGGATGGATCATATTTTGCACTGACTACTGCCACTGCTTACATCTGTACTTATTTTGACTATTTCCTTTTTAGTTATTGATGCTAACTGTGTTGTTTATGCTCTTTGTGTCCCTAGGCTATACTTCTGGTGGTCATCGGTTTCATTATGGGAATCATCAGCTTCTCCGTCATTGTCATCACATGGGCACAGAACTCATAACCACCTCTTTGCCACCCTTCCAGGGTAACGCGTGCCAAAGAAACTGAACAATGGACACCAAAAGGGAATAAACAGCATTACCTCAAACAGATTATTTGTGGTTAAATTGATTCGAACTTGCAAACTTCAACTAACTTTTCATGTTTTGTTGCTGTGCATTGTTTACACACTGCCTTTTGACGTACACCCAATTTAGGGCAATGTCATATTTATTCTTAAAACAAATTATTACTGTCATAACGATATAAGAAATTGACAGGCCAGATGTCTGCACATCTTAGGGTTAATTTTCTGTACCTCTTTTTCATCTTCATTTTCTGACAGCCTTGGTATTGTTCTTTGTGGACGATTACTAAACGTATGTAAAACAATCTAGTATTTAAAGAATGCTGTTTATGTCTAAACCATGAATGAGTCGGGTTTACCTCTTTGTCGAAAGTTGGATTGTGGAACATTTTCACAGTTTTACATGCACAATCACAAATGTTCGTTACCTGTTTTTATTTTCCTCACTTGTATGTTTTTCTTTAATGCATGTACCTTTCTGCTGCTACTTGTATTCTTTACGACTTCGTAAATGTGACAAAAGATTCATATTGTTCAAATTACTGGCATTTAATATAAGTAAAATTGTTTACCTACTGATGTCTCAGTTTTCTCAGTTAACCACTAACTTGTCTTTATTAGTGTTGTGAAAAGCCCGTCGGTGTAACCTGTCACATTCATGGCCGTGTGTTTGATTGGCAGGATCATCTTGTCGCTGAAACGTGCTCCTCGGCGTACTGCTGTGAGTTCAGCCTGTAGCTAATGAAAGCCACATGCTCGGTACGTTTCTAATCATGATGCTGTTTAGATTGTCTTCATGCTGCCTCTGGAACTTACAGCCATCCGACTGCTGCTTTTAATCTAAGGAATTAAGCAGACCGGTCCTGCAGAAAGCAGTTGCTGCCTGCGCTTCACGCCCCCTTAAAGAGGTTCACCAGTCCAGGAAATATCCCAATCCCTCCACCCCTGCTGTTTGTGAAGTTGTAAAGGACACTCCCAAAGAAAAAGTCCACAACGACTGCTAACACTGAATATTTGGTTGTTGGTGGAGGAAGAAGTTCTCAGACCTTTTTACTGAAGTAGAAGTAACGATACAACAATGCAAAAAAAATACTCTGTTACAAGTCCTGCATTCAAACCCCTATAAGTTAAGATTTATTAAATTATATATGTATATTTTTTTTTATATGACATATTTTTAATGCTGTTATCTCAAGGTAAAAGTAGCATGTTCCTCTCGCAGGTTAAAGTCAAATTCTGTATGTTAGTATGACCTCGGGCTCAGTCCCACACAGGAGTAGAGCCACACGATGACGTCTCAAAGTGACCACGGCTCTTTGGGGAAAAAGGTTAAAAATCACTGGTATAATTTTTGCCTTTGTTTTGTTTTTTGTATAAGTTCATTGTGTAGTTTTTATGTTAAATGTTAATATAAATGTAGTCAAATAGAATATTACCCTCACAAATGTAGTGCATCATAAGTTCAATTCTTCAGCACTGTCGCATATTTATCGTTTTTAGAAAATAAAACAACCTTGACTGCTATTCATGGGAACCACTGAGCTATTCTCATTTGAAAAGCAAGATTACCACCTAGTGTCCGACTGTGTTATAGCAGTCCAGCTCCTCCTCAGTTGACTTTACTCTCTTGGTTTATGAACGCCTAACTAGGAAGAGATAACCAGATGTTCTAGTTTTCTCCCAGTTTTATCATGTGTTGGAAGCATGCATGATAACACAGACCAGAGCTGTTTTTATGGAGCTCTGACTGGGGCATGAGTCCTCATCCCAGAGTGGGAGTGTTTTTGTTTAGTTAAACTCACTCACACCCTGGGCCCATGTCCAGCAGGATGACAGCACCAGCTCCCAGGGTTAAAGGATGGAATGAGGCGGAGGAATGATGGTGGGCTGAAATGAATCCCCTGTCGGCAGCCTCTGCTCTCGTATTGTTTTAAGAGGAGGCGTCTGTGTTCTTTGAAAATGATTTTCTGTTGTTGGAAATCAAGATTTTTGGGTAACAGCTGGGTCTGATCCCAATGTCATTACTTTGACCTTTTACACGGCTTGACATCTCTTTGTTTGATAGCACTTTCTTCATGGATTAGGTCAGCGATTCCCAACTGGGGGAAGCCCACCGCTTTGCCTATTAACTCAACAAATTCAACAAAAAAGAAGTGCTGTGTAATAATACAATTTACATGCCAATAATAATACAATTGTGAGATGATGAGCTTTAATAAATTGAGCAGAAGTTAAATTAAAAAGTAAAAGGATAAGCAGTTGAAGTTAACTAAAAGGATAAAGAGTTGACATTAGCTAAAAGTAAAGGATAAAGAGTTGACATTAGCTAAAAGTAAAAGGATAAAGAGTTGACATTAGCTAAAAGTAAAAGGATAAAGAGTTGACATTAGCTAAAAGTAAAAGGATAAAGAGTTGACATTAGCTAAAAGTAAAAGGATAAAGAGTTGACATTAGCTAAAAGTAAAAGGATAAAGAGTTGACATTAGCTAAAAGTAAAGGATAAGCAGTAGAGACCATGCATAATTCTACTTCCTCTTCCTGTTTGTCTTTCAACATCTGATCAACATGCCTTCATAGTGGATGTCAGAACCTGCAGCGAAGCTGAGAACATGCACATCTGCTTTCTGTTTACCCACATCATCTTGTTCAACAGGCATTCCTGGCTGAAAGGTGCTTCAAGGGTCTTTTCACATGAGCCTCTTAATGCTGGTTGGCATGATGAGTGGTTTTCCTTGTTAGTCATGGTTGCGGACTGTAGCTCAGCAAATGCCATCGATATGCAAGTGTCATCACTGAAGAAGTGCTCTCCGTCTATTTTCTCTGTTTTCTCCATCTACCATCACTTCATGCTGATTTTCTGCTTTTAATCAATTTCCACACTCTATCAGTAAACATGCTTTTTGGGTCACAGTATGAGCATTCCTCGCTCTGAGGACTCTTTGAGACAGCAGATACAACTGCCATAGTAGCATTTGCTCTTTTTACACTTCAGTTTCTTCACTTTTTCTGTGTAATTGTATTGGTAAAAAAGAAATTAGTAGACTTTTAGGATATTGTAATTTAACAAGACGTGAGGCGAATGTAGCGTGTTCTTAAACAACAAGCGCTCACCAGGCTGGGCTTATCTTCAGTGATCTTTATGTATAACGTCTTAACTTTGTCTTCTGCTTTGTGTGCTTTTTTTGCCAGTGCGTTTCATGCTGCACGTGTGTAGACGAGTGATGTCCTTCACCTTACTTCCAATGTGGATGTCAGAGCTTTACAGACTGCACAAAGCTGTCTTTCACCAGAAACGCTGAAAACTGTGCTGAACCATTGTGTCCAGCAAACATGTTTCTGTCTGGAATTGAGCATCTTTGAAACGGTATTCAAGGGAAGAATGGCCTGACACACTCATGGGCCAACATAATAGCAGCAACACAATGACATAAAATAGACTCCAAAATTGCTGTCGCCATTGTCACCGACACGTAATAAACCCTGTAGAGAGATTTTATATTGTCAGCGCAAAAATCAAGCTCAAGGGTGAAATAACTCTTTGGTAAATAAACAAGTGGGGGTTTACAATGTTTTAAGAAGTATTGCAGTGCTTAGTTATTTTGGCAGACGATGAGCAGAGGTTGAGAGGTCGGAAGGGTACTGATGGAGGCCCAGTGGTCAGCAGCACAGTATGGGGTTCAGTCTATGTTTTGGGGGTGGTGAGTCGGGGTGAGCTTGTCTCTCTGCGATCCCATCAGCCCTGGGCTGAGCTCTTAATGCAGCCCTGACGCCTTGCTGGCGCAGGGGCCACGCTGCCTCACATCTGGAGCCAATTACCCTGGAGGGGCTGTGACAGAACCCCCCTCTCCTGCCTCCACTGTCCAACGCAGCTCCACTTTTCACAACACCACTCTATTTTTTGTCAGCCCCTATTTCCTCTTATTTTTCTCTTTTACCTTGCACCAACTCTCTCTCTCTCTCTCTCTCTCTCTCTCTCTCTCTCTCTCTCTCTCTCTCTCTCTCTCTCTCTCTCTCTCTTCATTGAACAGGATTTGTTTTGGAACCAATCAGTTTGATGTGACAAAAACTTCTGTGGCCTTCCCACTGCACCGTTAAGCATTTCTGCACAATATGACCATCTTAAGTCATGCTTTCCTGTGGTAGAGCCTTGGCAGTAAACACCACTTGTGAATATTGCACATTTAGCACCAAATGAGCTTTTACAGGTGTGATTTATGGAGTGCGTCTGCTCCCATGCAGGAGAGCCCCAGGGATGTATGTGTGTGTGTGTGTTTGCATGTGTGGTTCAACACGTAGGTTTCTATACACTCTTACCTGAGGAGAGGCTGGAGTCTTGTGACTGCAGGATGGGGGTTAGTTCTGCTGCAACCCAGTGACTGATGTAATTGAGTTTGTGGTGGGGCAGGAGGCGTGGTGAGGGTGAATACTGGTCCCACAGGATTTCTCTCACCGGGGTCAAAAGAGTTGGGAATGGGCTTCGCCGTATCTGGGCCATACGCTCCTTTTCTACGATGCCCTGCTTGCCACTAATGCTATGGTTCATTAACTGCAGCTATAGGGTGTACCTGGGCAGGGAGCCAAAGGATTGAGCTGTCCTGGGTTACACAGACATAAACTGGAGCACAGACTGCGAAGGGAATGGGGAAACTACAGGTGGCTAAAATTAAGTTGTATATCTCTGAAATATGGGAGGCTTTTGGTTACTGGTCTTGTGCTTGTGTGCAATAAAATATTGTCATCTTGAGGAATTGCATCAGAAGTGTGTGTGTGTGTGTGTGTGTGTGTGTGTGTGTGTGTGTGTGTGTGTGTGTGTGTGTGTGTGTTTGGCACACGTGGCTCTGTGTGTACATGTACACGTGTAGCCGACAAGTCTGTGTTCTCATTTAGGTGTCTAGAGTCATGAGAAGTTGTTGCAGACTTCTCCCATGGGTGCATAATTCAAGATTTGGCCATGACAACCACTTACAGAGAGAAAGTTAAACAGGAATGAGGAGGAAGGGATGCAGGGCCACAGAGTTGACAGAGGATAGAAAAAAACGGTGGACTGCAGGTACAAAGAAACGACGCAAATCATCCCGGACCGTAAAAGTGCCAGCTCTGGCTCCGGGGCTTCATCATAAGAGAGAGGCAAGCAAGGAGGATGAAAAGGGTGGGAAAAATTAATTCAGCAGTCTTGTTCTGCCCTCTGCTGGATAATGATCTAAAATGTCAAATATCTTCTCACCAAACATGGTGAACATAGGTCAACGCACAACTTATGACTTCTCCCACATTGACCAGGCACAAAAATACCATTAAAATAATGTGACTCTAGGCCTTGGGTTGCAAATAGTGAGATTGAACATACTACTAAGTTTACGCTTGTTGGTTAAGTTAAATGACAACACAAGCTTCAGGTGCAAATGTTTCAATTGACATCATCAGGTCCAACATAAAATGCCAAGCCTTTGCTGTGGATAGCTGAGAGGGCATTAACACTCCACTATCCGTCTGCTCTATCATTACGACCTTCTCTGTTCAGAAAGGTCACGTCTGAGACGTTGTTTACAAGACAGTCTGTATCCCAGGGATGTGTAAGATCTGGGACCCGGGCTCTTTATTTATAACAGCTGGAGCAGAGAGATGTGGAGCGCTGACATTTGGCAGAGTGGGGTGAGAGGTCAAGTCTAACACCAATAAAGTGGGACTTTGATCATGGCATTTATGGATAGAGCAGGCACAGCACCCAGAGAGAGAGAGAGAGAGAGAGACACACACACACACACACACACACACACACACACACACACACACACACACACACACACACAGAATGGCATTTAAGGGAGAAAAGAGAAAGGATAGCACTTAGTTTCAACTGCTCATTATTTCCTGCACCTCAGGATTTATTTCACATTAGCAACTTGAATTTTAGTTGGAGTTTTTTTTTTTTTTACAATCAATTATTCTTTTGGTAAATGTTAAGAAGGGAAAGGGAAAAAGTATCCATCTCATTTTAATACCAGACAATAATTGTTTTATCTGACGAACAGCCCAAACTGCAAAACATTTAATTCTCACAAAAAAATCCTCACATGGTTGTTTAATTGATTATTTCACTATATATAATCATCTCGGAACAAATCAAAACCATCAAAAGGGTTGTTCCAAATTTGTGATTGCTCCCAGGATGAGAATCCTGTTGAAGGTAAATGCACCTTGAACAAAGTGATAACGCCAAAACCTCCCTTTGCCACTCATAGTCCTGTTTAAACTTACTTTTTTGAACTATAAATGAATTCTCACTTAATTTCCCAAATGGACACATCTGATCTACTGCCTTCTGGGAGGGAAACACAATACATCTTTTATTTTACTATACATTATTTTATTCACATACACATTTTCAGCTTAAAAATGTCACGCAAATGTTTGCCCACAAATAGTATAGTAAAGTATATGACAATATGTTATTGCTGTTCAAATAGGTCACGTTAACAAAGAAAGCGTTGCTGTCATGTAGCGCACTGTCACGGCCACTAGAGGGCGGTGTTTCCACTCAGCTCGGGACAGGCGAGCCATCAGATCGGAACCTTCAGCGAACGAAGTGATGCATGATGGTTAACGTAGTACCAGACTACTCTTTCTAAACCAGAACTACAAACACGGTCATGTGACACACCGAACCAACAGTGACAGGTTATGCAAGTGCATGGTGACAAGTTTCTGCGGAACTTGTGCCTCCTCCTCGGCATGCATGTGTGTGTGTGAGTGTGAGTGTGTGTGTGTGTGTGTGAGTGTGTTGTGGTTTCCTATTTACTGAAACTTCTTGAAACAGGTCGACGCTGCGCCAGAAGAGCAGCGCAGCTCGGAGAGGCGGCAGGTTAGATGAGCAGGTACACGTTGAGTCCAGAGGAGCGCGAGAGAAGACGTGCTGACATCGACTTAGCTCCTAAAACTGTGTTTGTGACATATGTGTGAGTCCGTGTTATTATGAAGGAGGCGTGACGGTTTTTTGTTTTTTTTAATACCCCCTTTTGATATATTTATTTCGCTTTTTGAGTGTTTCTTTGTTGTTGTAATAATTATTTCCGCGTGAAGCTGAACTAACTTGATCGAAATGAAGTTTAACGGATATTTGAAGCTTCGGATCGGCGAGGCTGTGGGACTGAAGCCGACAACCTTCTCGCTCCGCCACTCTGTCATCTTCAACAAAGCCTCCCCGGCACTGGACCCTTACATGGTGGTGAAGGTGGACGACTTCAAGATTGGACAAACGCTCACCAAACAGAAAACCAACACGCCGACGTTCAACGAGGAGTTCTGCCTCAACGTGAACGACGGGAAACAAATCGAGGTGGCAGTTTTCCACGACACTCCGATCGGTTATGATGACTTTGTGGCCAACTGCATCATTCAATTTGAGGACCTCATCAAAACCTCCAACACCGGAGAAACATTCGAGGGATGGGTGAGTAAAAAGTGGAGCCTCAGTTGGAAAACAATTCATGAGACTTGATTTAATATGGAGCTCATTTACCTATGAGTCCCTGTTTCCCACACACGATCAGGCCAACAGAGTGCACACAAGACGCCACATTTGGGTTTGATCCATTTCACACATTTTATTTGCCAGCTTTAGTTACTTTGCATATTCAGATGTATAGTGGCATAGCATGTGCCGTTCTGCAGGATGAGCTCCTTTTATCGTCTAATTTAAGAACGCTTTTCACCTTAACACAGGAATTGCTACTTTTACTTACTGTAAACTAGATCTGCAAGCAGGCATACTGGGTCCGAGGCCCGAGCGCTCCGATGCGACTCTGAACCAAAATCCCACTGACCGGAGGAAACCCAGAGAACAGGGGCAATACATAAAGAAAACAGGTGAAAGAAATGGGTCTAGGACCCTTGACACATGGCCCACTCGTCTCTGATGGCCATTCAGTGTTGACAATAAGAACCAATAGATCCATTGGTTATTTACGTAATGGCTTTACTGGCCACAATCCTCGAGGAGTCATTGGCCTCCAATCCAATCTCTTTTTCTTTTTGTGTATTATATTTCGTCATATACATTCTTGAAGAACAGTATAAACAGATTTTAAAAACAGAATTGAGTTTCTCTCCACACTAATGGTAGTGCAGTGTTCCCAATGAGAGCTTTGACACATGCTGAATAGTATTCAAGAGTTCAGGAAACAAACGTGCCGTATAGCTGCAGATGGATGTTCACTACATGTGTCAGGGAACATTGCTCGTTGTTCTGACTGAAACAATCAACACCGCCTTGTGTGCACAGGCTCTCTGGAGGCTAACACACTCACACACACTCACATCGACACGTCTCAGTCTGGGCGCTCTGCACCGGACGGGGTCCTGGCCTGTCTTGCATTGGCTTAGAAACTTTAACTCTGATCGTTGTCAAATGTGGTCTGGACCCCCCCACACACACACACCCACCAACACACACACACACACACACACACACACACACACACACACACACACACACACACACCACTGCTGTTGCAAGGTGTTGCCATACCACAATGTGGAGTGCACAAACAGACACACATCACCTCAGCCTGCACAGCATCTGACCTGCCTGAACAAACAAAATGTACGGTGATAACCCCCCCCCCCCCCACACACACACACACACACACACACACACACACACACACTTTGCCTTTTCTATTGCTCACTAGACCATTACGAAAGAAAATGGACCTCATTAAAGCTCCGATTAATATCCTTATGTAGAGTATCACGTTAGTCTCACTCTTCCAGACACAAAACATACAAGTGCTCTTTAAACTGGAGTTTCCCTCCTCTTGCTTATTGTCATCCGTCTCGGACGATAAGTCCCTGCAGGTGTTGCTGAATGTAACCTGAGCCTGTTTGGACCCGGAGCAGGCTCAGGTGGTGTCGACCATGTACCACAACACGCTCGTCACATGCAGAATTGTTTCACAGAATTCTCCTTCAGCCAACACAGCTTTAGTATATAAAAAAAAGAAAGAAGATCACCGAGTTTTATATTATGCAGCAAAACACTTAATTTCACCAGCGAAAGAAGAAGTTGTTTTAGAAGCACATGCATTCAACAGCCTGTGCCAAAAGGGAACTTGCAGTAAATATAATGTAAAACAGATAAAAACAGAAACTTGAAAGCTTATTCTACACTGTGCATCAAACACTGCTTCAATAGCACAACTTTAGGTGTACGATAATAAGTAACGTTCTTGTTCAATTTATTTCTGAAATGTAAATTCCCACCACCAGACCTCACTGACCATCAGGCGCCTCTGCGGTTCATCGCCTCTCACATTTACATCGACGCAACACCCTGGGAAAGTCACAGTGGCATAGAACATGCCGTCAACCAGTACATAGCAAGTAAGGTGCACTTCAGAGCGTTCAGGACAAGGCACTATAATTCTACTTTGCTTCGACGTGGCTACAGAATAAAGTACAAAGAATTAGTTAAACATTACATATGCAAATGCAAAGAGAAGTTGATGTTTTGTTTGAGCAGGAGCTAAAAAAAAAAAGCATATTCAAGGCAGCTTTCGCACACATCTTCACCGAGACCCCCCACCCACTCAGACGTTTAGGGGAAGTGGTGTGAAAGTGGAGCTGGGCTCGTAGTTTTCTCAAACAAGTTATTAGTTCTATGAAGCTTGAAGTTTTTTTGCAGAAGAAGTGCTGTGCTGGTGTGTTTCACATGTGCGAGAGCAGAGTCTGAGGCACAAGCCTCCACACGCCCACGCCGCAGTTTATCAGTGTTCCCACCTTCTGATCAGTGCTTAAGGGCTCACTGTGAAAATACTCTCGCTTGGCTCTAATC
The DNA here is from genome assembly GCF_023055335.1 of Clinocottus analis. Classification (NCBI taxonomy): domain Eukaryota; kingdom Metazoa; phylum Chordata; class Actinopteri; order Perciformes; family Cottidae; genus Clinocottus; species Clinocottus analis. The sequence continues at coordinate 7,983,991 of NW_027175898.1, forward strand.
CAATTTTCTCTTTTCTCCCCCTCCTGTGCACACAGTCCAGTTTGAGGCACTTAAACCGTTGTTGTGCACCTGCTTCTTTTAACTTCTAATGTTTTTGTCAGAAGTGACATCATGTGTCAGACATTCACCGTACGACATTTAGACACACAAGGCCAGTTTACTTCGCCTCCCACCCGTTGACACTACGTTGACTCGTACCTTTTGAGCTCTTTAATTTCACAATATGTTGTCGATTATCTATATTAAAGTATGTGTGGTGTTGGAGTTGTTTATCAGGCGTGAAGTAATCAAGTCCTTCTGAGATGCCTTGAAACTGAAAGTAGGTTAAATATGGCCCATCAAAAAAAGTGTACTGCTTACTTGACTGAAACGGGCCCCATCTCCTTTTAAAAAAAATAAACTTCCTCCTTTTGTGATGCAGCATTTAGTGTTCTGCTTTTAATCCAAAGCATCATGCTGCCTTCACCCACATGTACTGTAGATCAGATCATTATCTGCTCCACCCTAATTGATAAAATCACTTTCAAGACGATCTTAATCCAACGCTCATATCCCAGTATGTAATCCTTTTGTACAGCTGAGTTGTTTCACCGGCGGGGAGAAATTTCAGGAATGCATTGCAGCTCTTCGGCTCTTTCCTTGAGCTTAGCCAGACTAAGCAAAGAGGAAAAAGCCCAAGCACACATAGAGGAAGTCTCTAGGGACAAGTCAAACTCACCGTCTAGACAGTAAATTAAGAGACAGGATAAAAACAGGTAACCGGAAACAAAACTGTTTGAGATACAGTGAATTAAGCTCTTTAGTTTTACACTAAATGTGCCAATCGAGTCGCTACAATTTTCACCTAAATGTGTCACTGTTTTTATTGGCTACAGTGCATTTTCCAGGCGTGGGTGTATGGGTGGTATAAATAGAGCAGATCTATATTTAAGCACAGTGACCTAAGTTTCCCCTCGGTGGTTGCTGCAGGAAGTGTCTCACTCCGTCTGACCGCCACTGTCCATCCCTAAGAAGACCTTCCTCTGTATGTCGGGCTTTTGAATGTGTACTGCCAGTCAGCACTCCCAGCTGAGCGTCAGGTCATTACAACCTCGGCTACAAGCCCAACCTGCCAGACCTGCTTTGTTGTCCTATAGCCACGTTGTCCAAATTCCTCAGACATTACATGCACACTGAAGAATGCAAAGCTATGCAGTGACGTAGCCCCGTTCACTCTTTTGGAGAGATGTCATACGTTATCTAATGTGCTCGTTTTAGCCCAGTTATTCTGACTAAACCACCAAAATATGCTGTATTTCTGATACCCTCTTTGTTTAATATAGGGCGGTTTTGGTAACATAGTGTAAAGAATTGGGTTTGGCTGCCTATATCTGTTCATGCTGTTTCTGATTGCTGTTGGAGTATGCAGAAAGGTAATTGTGAGTTTGTGTGTCTGCAGATGGACTTGGAGCCAGAGGGCAAGGTTTACATTCACATTACCCTCACTGGATCCTTCACTGACGGTAAGATTGCTTCTGGAGACTGACATGCAGCCCCGTCTGTCTCCCCTGGCAGAAATCTATATCAACTCAGTTTGTCATTCTCTTGTCTTTTCTACTCTCTGAAATACTGCAGACTGCTATTGAATACCCAGAGTGCAACTGTGTAATTACAGAGGCTCAGAGTATAGGCGTGCATGTTTTTGTGGGACTCGAGGAGGTTAGTACGTCTCAGGTATGCTTGGTCGAGCTAATCTAAGAGGAACGTTTCCTTCTTCAGACGTCAGAGGACATGTGTAGCTTTGACATGAATGCTCTTTTTTAACCAATGTAACTATTTAAATTACAGCAGTAAGAAGTGACCTCGCAGGTCTTTTGAAGCAGAAGTAGAAGAAGCTGGTGGCCACTTGGCCTCCATTAAGTTCCCTTTTTATCTGCTGAAATCATGCTTCACTGCCACCGAAACCTCATGAAGCTCGAACATTTCATTTACCTGTGAAATACTTTCCAAATGTATTAATTTATGGTCGTCCAGGTGTTTCCCCTTGGATCTTTTTATGTCACCAGCATTGTCTAAATCTTCTAAATCTCCTGGCACACCCCTCTGAAATAGCCTCTTTTTTCTTTTTTGGCCTCCGCAGGAATGTTTGTTTTCCAGAAAAGCACCGGTCATAATACTACTAGCCGACTTTACAATTTACTCACCAGACTTTGGAGATGAGCTTCATGTACATATTTTAAGAGTGTATATTCTGCATCAGTTAAAGTCCCTATTGTTGATACACAGGTGACCTGAATGGCTGGTTAATCTCAGTGAGGAGAGCTATATCGTATGGTTGAAATGAATTATTTACTGATCTGGATATACATTATCAAATGGACATTTTGTTCAAAATAAAGAATAAATATGAACATAATGTTTCATGCAATGAATTGCTCCTCTGCTGTTTGCAACATCAGACAAAGTATTTGCTCTCGTTCATTACTTGACATTAAATATCCTGATTGTCACTAATTTGCATCGTGATAACACAGTTTGTTCACAGCGATACGATTCCTTGGAATCTTGATAAATAATGTCATTATTGTGCTGCCTTTGTCAATATGCACTTGAAACTCTATTTTCCTGCAAATATTATAAGACAACAACCCAAAGAGCCGTCTCGTTGGGGCAAGAAAACACGTTAATATTTATTCATGTCTGACGTTTTACAGTAAGAAACTAAGCAGTTGTTCATATGATAGAATTTGTTCAGCATTCAAAAACACTAACGCGGTATCAATAATACCACAAATTGTTTGCTGGGGGATGGCGCGTGCTCAGCGGTCAGGTTTCCATGATGCAGGGTTTTCCATCTCATAAATAGCTTGACTACACTTATTATGAACTACAACACAGAGACAAACAATGCAATGCACAAAGGTGATAGGATCGGCAATTTGCACAGTACAATCTCTAAATTGTTCTGTTTTCTCTCTCTCACTGTTTTTTTTCCATTCGTCTTCTTTTCATCTGCTCTCCTTCTGTTCTGCATCTCATATCAGGGACCTTTTGTCACGCAACAGTCATGGTGGGATAATGTGAAGAGGTAGTTTTGCACCTGACATTGGCAAATATCAACATCTAAATGGTTTTCTGAAAAAAATAAATGTTCCAAAAAAATGTTTTGCCAGCCTAATCATTCTAGCTTACTTTTATTTCATCTGTGATACAGTTAAAGATAAAAGTTGACTTTTTCCAATTGTGAAAAAAGATGAAAACAAGTTTTGTCACATGGAACTTGTTAGTGTAATGTGTAAAGTGTTTGTTGTTGTAATACTTAATAAATACTATTTAGAACATGGAGCAGTTGTGCACTTTATCCTTTTATGGTAAATATTAGTACATTTACATTACAACACACTTAATTCTAAAAGAACAACGGAAATTGACAAATTGTTTTTTCTGCTCACCCGGATGAAAAAAAGTACCTAGAAAAGTTATTTGCTTCTGACCTTTTTATGTGATGGCAATTTAACATATAAGCTCATAAAAGTCACTTTTATATGAATGTCACAAAAAACTAAATAGTTTTGCAACAGTTACATTTTTACACCAATGCCTGTGGGAATATAGCCCTTTAGTCCAAGTGCTCCACTGCATTCAGCAGATATTGCTAAATGTATCTGTCTGTTATTATAGACCCTGTATACCAGCTGAGCTTATAGGGTACATTAAGCTTACGAGGGCTTTTGAGCTGGAAACTTCTGGATGTTGCAGCATTTTGAACGTTGCTATGTGACACTAAAGTTTGGGGTTGCAAAACCAGAACAATGACCAGAAAGATGTTATCAAGCTCTGTAAAGTCGGGTGAAAGTAATATCTTGTAGGTTTGCCACTATGAGTGACCCCTTTTCACATACAAGTAGTGGTACGATCCATTTTTATTATAGATCTCTTGATTTGTTCCTTTTAAAGAAATCCCACAAAATGATATAAGTGAATTTTTGTGTTTTTAAGACCGTAGCCCTTATGGCATATGGATCAGGAATTAGTGTCGACTTGTGACTCATTGCATTTGTCACACCTTTTATTTTAGCACAAACTTTTGCTCTCTTTTGTTTCTGTCAGATGACGCCATAGTGAAACCGAAGAAGAGTTTCAAGCAGTTCACAAGAAAGAGACAAGGAGCCCTCAGACGAAGGATCCACCAGGTGAACGGACACAAGTTCATGTCCACGTTCCTCCGTCAGCCCACTTTCTGTTTCCACTGCAGAGAGTTCATCTGGTGAGAAAGTCGAGCTCGGACAAATCACTACCGCCTGCACGTATCTGTGTGCACTGTAAACTATAAACCTTTCTCTGTTTTGTAGGGGTGTTTTTGGAAAGCAGGGTTACCAGTGCCAAGGTGAGCAGACCTTATTTTCTCTTTCTGTCACAGGAACTTAAATTTGTGACTTTGACACCGAGCTGTCGTTTTCTCCAGTGTGCACCTGTGTGGTTCACAAACGATGCCACCAGCATGTCGTCACTGTGTGTCCACGCATGAAGAAGCCAACAAAAGAACCGGTAAGAACAGCAAGAACTATTGTCTCTACTGGTCACAGATCAGTAACAAATAGTCCGCGGTTTCACCCACACAAGTGCTGCTGTTGGTATTTTTCACCTCTCCGGCAGTTTGTGTGTTATACAGGAAGATAGCAGACCTTCTAGAGTCCCCCCAACACACACACACACACACACACACACACACACACACACACACACACACACACACACACACCCCCCTGATTAACACCTGCAGTGGTACGCAAACTGCACAGGTTCCTGTTTCTGTGTTGACGAGCTTGTACACTACTTTTTTACATGCAAGCTTGTTGAAGCATTTTCATATGTTTCTATAAGTGAAATACATCTGTGCTGGTTTTAGCATTACAACATGCCATTTTTGCTCTGTCTTACTACATTGCTGATCATTACAGGTTTCTCTTCCATTGGGAAATGCAGCTATAAACAGAAAGAACTTTGACAAAAATAGGAACATACAGACATATTTTTACAATGCACTCAGTGTGGAAATTTGAGGTTATTTTTAATATATACACACGTGGTGGAACATACTGTTGCAACACAGAATGGTGATTTTACAGTATGTCTTCTCTCCACAGCCCATAAACCAAGGTTTCAGCATCAACGTCCCTCACATGTTCAACATCCATAACTACAAGACGCCCACCTTCTGCGACCACTGTGGCTCGCTGCTGTGGGGAATAGTCAGGCAGGGGCTGCACTGTAAAAGTAAGACTTGTGTCAGTACTTGTCTCTCAAAATCCAATCTCAAATGTCCTAATTTGTCTATTATTGAGTACTCCTGTCTGTCTGTGTGGTTTCCCTCTTCAGTCTGTAAAATGAACGTTCACATCCGCTGCAAAGGCAACGTCGCTCCGAACTGTGGGGTCAACACTGTGGAACTGGCCAGTAAGCTGGCGGAGATGGGTCTGCAGGCTGGAGGACTCTCTAAACGCAACTCAGTGGTACGAAGTCCAAGTCAAGGAGGCGTTAATTTAACTTAAACGTGGCTTAATACAGTGTTTTATGAGTGGTGTTAAATGTTTGTACTTTTGCACTGACAGGCCAAAAATGCAAGTCAGATGAGGTCACCCACTGACAGGAGGGAGAGTACGAGCACCCAGCAGCAGACTCCTCGACTCGGCATCTCAGACTTCACGTTCCTTCAAGTCCTTGGCAAAGGCAGTTTTGGCAAGGTGTGAAAGACATAGGAGGATAATAGGAAATGCTCTTTGCAACTAAGTGATTAAGACCAATGAGGAAGACGGTAGAATTGGGAATATGTTCAAGAGGCCTTCAATTCAGAAGTATTGAATAACTCTTTTAAAAATATTTTGTAACATGAAGCATATCACTTGTGAGTGCAATAATATGTTTACTTCAATAGTTGAAGCTCATGTTCAGATTTGCATCAAGGTGATGCTAAATTTGGAGAAAAAAAAGTGAATTCTCACCTTTCCTACTCTGTGATATCTACAGGTGATGCTGGCGAGACTAAACGGCAAAGATCTGGTGTTTGCAGTCAAGGTGTTGAAGAAGGACATCATTTTGCAGGACGATGATGTGGAGTGTACCATGACGGAAAAGAGGGTGCTGTCGCTTGCCCGCTGTCACCCTTACCTCACCCAGTTGTACTGCTGCTTCCAGACGCCGGTCAGTAGCAATTACGCACACATGCATTTGTACAACAATACATTCAGCTTTTATTGTGAGAGCATTCTGTGCATTTTGCAAATCAGCAGAGGTATTTTTGTAACAGCAAAGCAGGCCAAATAGTGTCTACCTCGCTTTTCTGAATAAATGATTCAGATCAAGTTGTGGTATAAATAAGTGTTGCTGCTTGAAAAGAGCACCGTGTAACAAAGAATGTGCAACTTTGCAGTAATATACACTCTAAGTACTTTGTTGGTCTTCATGTGGCATAGTTTCATTCTCACACATCCCCACACTGTCATCAGGTCCATGAATCTGTACCTGCAGGTAAAACCGCTCAGTCAAGACCCAGTGCAGTGCATACAGTTGGTATGTGACGTGTAATTAGGACACAGCATTGTAATGCGTACATCCGTCGGCAGATGGCAGCAGTTTCCCGTTGCTGTGCTCGAGAAGGTGTGAGAGAGTGAATATGGCTCAGCGGGCAGGACACCACTAATCTGCTTTCACTGTTTGACCGACATTGACCTACTTCACCTGGGATCAAAATAGAGTTGCTCAAATCATCTGACTGACTCAACCACAGAACAGCCTTTGTTTCACGACACATCATCTCTTTTAAAGTCTAGTCGTCCTTCTTCTGAGAAGGTAGTCGATACAAAAAACTTGACATTTTGTTGTCAAAGCACCAAGGAATGTTTTTGTAACCCTGAAGAAAAGACAAGGAAAAGTTTAAATGATTGTTATTAAGTCATTTTTCATGGGATTTTTCGTGCATAAAAGAGAGGGAGCTGGAATGAGTAAGGGGAATGTGTCTCGTCTGTGGTGAGGTGGAGTGAGCGCATATTTTGTTCATTTACCAAATGTAGTGTGTCCTTGGAAAATGTTCCTTCGTGAACAGCAATTTATCATCATCTGCTCATCTTGACCATTAAAAAGCTAATTAAATCTTGTCTCGCATTGCCAGACACCTAGCTCATCAAGTTGACAGAAGTTTGGAGAAGGAAATGTCATCTGTGGTAACTTTAATGTTCCAGTAGAATTCTGTAATTTAATTGAAGTAACCGTATCCGTGAACTAGTTTTTGAGAAAAGAGGATACTTGCATTTTGTAACTCAAATATCGGTGTGCCTCACATTTTTTAATGATCCAACTCAATAGAGATGAACAATCAAGACACTATTCTGCTGTGGATTGAAATATTTCCTTGACAGCTTCACAGCCACACCACACACACATCTGCCTGCTTCACTTGTGCAGCATTATGAAATGCTTCTCGGGGTAAATACCAGACCGCTCTAAACCACACAGCAGTTAATGGGAGTCAGCTGTTGCTGGATATTCGGATCTCTTCAGGAAGCTTCATGAGCAGATCTGTACATCACATTCCCCTACACTGCTTATTTCCCCCCAGGCTCTCATTTTTAGATTACATATCGACCATAGCCTGTAATGAGAAAGGAAAGATTTATGGGTTTGATCAGTATTTCTTTTGCCCCATTGACTTTCAACATCAGTTAGTTTTGCAGGAATCCATTAAACAGACGTGAAATGTATGAGGAGCAGAAATGTATGATCTTTTGAAGCAATCTCTGCATGACCATGGTCGTGGCTCCTGGATAACAACAAGTGGGGTTTGTGTGCACGTGTAAATCCTATTCACTCTTTCTTTTGCAGGACCGCCTCTTCTTTGTGATGGAGTTTGTGAATGGTGGAGATCTTATGTTCCACATCCAGAAGTCCAGGAAGTTTGAAGAGCCGAGAGCACGTTTCTACACAGCAGAGATCACCTCCGCTCTCATGTTCCTGCACAGCAAAGGCATCATCTACAGGTCTGATCAGAGAACACGACTCACATGCCAAGTAGAGTAGAACCTATTAGTCCACAGAAAGGCCTCCGAAGCTTTATGTAATACTCTATTCTACATTATCACTGGATAGTTTCTCTTTTTAATGAGCCCTAAAATAGCATTTTGAAGAATGTAACATTACATTCACTCCAAAGAATCTTTGCCTGAAATTATTGGCAAGACGAATACTTTTTGGAAATATGGAAACTGCGATGTGGACATTGAGTTCTTTCACACAGGTATTTGAATTGTTTTCAGAAAAATGAATGTTGCTACACAATAATCTAATTTTACTTCTTGAATATAAATGTTCACAGCCTATAATCTCTATGATGTCTTGCTGGATCTCTTAACCCTCGATAATATAATCAGGTTTATATATATAACGATTTGGGTTTGGAGACTACAAATGACTACAAATGGAAAATATGTATTGGCATTTATCAAACAGGGACAGTCTAACGACACTAATGATTCAGGATACTGCGTCTTGTCCTCTGTTGCATTCATGTTGTCCATTTGTTTTTTCCGTCTTTGGCGAATTGCTAATTTATGGGAGTGATATACTATTTATCTTGGATACTCATTTAAAATGGACGTGTTAACTGTGTTTATCCAACCATTTTTTGCTCACTTCCCATTTCAGTTGAAACATGAGTGCAGTTTTTGAAGTCATCAATAATTTATCATTACAACCCTCCAGGCAGCTTTTGCTTTTGTTGCAGCCAAACACTTTTACTGTGCATCCACATGTTCACTGTTAACTCAATGTCACCTGTATTTTCCTAAAGGCTCATGCCCTATAATAGCAAGGTCATTGTAGCAACATGCTACACTGTGCAAAGCTTTAACATCAAAGTTACAATTTCAATTTCCATAATATATTTGTTTATGTATTACATGCTCGTATTCCAGCATCAGACACTCAGTTTATGCTTGTAGACCTTTTTTTTTAAATACTGTTGTACTTGCAGGGAATTGTGTGGCAGAGCTCAGGCTCCGACAGGTGGTATCATGTGAGCTAAATCCTGAGGTTATATTTTGTGTCCAGATGTTCTGTGTCCTGCACCACATAGCATGACTCTAGCTTAAGAGGCCGCACACAGTTTGCATGCTACTACTAAAATAACGTGCCAAAACTCAGCTTGCGCGTCAGACCAGTGTAGGTAGAGCAGAGCTTATGCTGCCTCCTTAAAATAAGCCACTGTGTTGTGCAATATACTTAACTAGATATCTTTCTCTCTCTCTCTCTCTGGATATAATCTCTTTCAGTTTATTGTGAAGTCGTGCTTTGAAGCTTTCGGTTGATTCAACTGCATGTGACCCGTTACCGTCCTCCTCAAAAAGGAGTTTAAATATGTTGTTTTAAAGATCCTGTGGTTAGTCATGACATACGATACATTTAGTTTTGTTGGGGACTACATTTCAAACAGTCTGAACCCAGTGTTTCTGACTTTAACAACGGTTTAGTGAGGAGAGTTTGCAGGAGGTGAACACATTATCATGAACAGCTGCTCATGTCATGCATTCCAGTACAAAAGCCCTGCAATAAACACGCCTTTGTGAAACTGGTAAAGTTTAGTTGGGACTGTGCCAGACAGGCGTTGTGTTTTGTTTTTTTTTGGTTCCCACAACCACGTGAGACAACAAACCATATTAAGAGGGAGATTAATTTATTTATTTTTTAAATAACGTGCTATAATTCATCTTGTATATTAAGACACTGCTAGATTGTGGTGGTATAACCTTAAGTTGATGTGTACTTGTATAGATTTCAAAAGGCCTGATAGTTTATCCAGATGTGCTCTTACCCTGCAAAACCACAAAAAAATCATAACACAGTGCGTGCGTCATAGTGATGGTCAGACCTTCCTTTTCTCTTCTTTGGAATTTGTTAGTGCAACTGCATCTCTTACCGGTTAGTTGTCCTGTAGTGGGATAAAGTTCAATACCTCAGAGTACATGTTTCTACTGTGGATATCAATCAGTCTGACTGACCCACTTCCTATAGAAAGAGGCTTAAAGTTAAATCAGGTTTGTCTTTCCCGTGTGTTGAGGTGGGTGAAGAAGAACAGCAACACTCGTTGCAGTGTGTTATTTGCATAGAGCTGTTAAACCGGCAGGGTTAGGGATTAATTTCTCAGTAGACACATTCGTACTGAAACATACACACCGATAGTACTTGGAGCCCTTTGGAGCGTGAAAATAAACTGAGCAGAACTGCCCAAATATCTTGTTGTGTTAGCATCAGCATTGTTCTCTTTCTGCCTGTTTGCAAGGCTGTGAGGGAGAGTCACCATGAATATCTGAGTCCCTGTTACACAATCGGCTTAAGCTAGAGATGAGCAAACCAGATTAATCCAACCAAACAAGTGTTGCTTGACCAGCAGGCTGCCTGTTATTTTTTTTTAATCAGAATTGTAGCGTCACCGTATTTGTCTGTTTGAGGAAGTCAGTCAGGATCCTTTTTTTATGTTTCTTTCAGCTGGAGAAAACAGGAAATAAAAATATGAATTTTCTTTCTTTCTTTTTTGAAGTTGTATGCATCTCCCAGAGTGTTCAGTTGTGTTCAGCATCAACCCGCGATATAACATTATATCTTCTTTCCAGCCTCAGACAATATCTGTAAAATGGCCTCTGGTCTCACTGTGAGTCACCTGATCGCAGATTAGAACTTCACACCCGAGCCCAAATTTAGAAGGTTTAACCTCACTGTCAGACGACAAAGCAACAGTTCACATGAACACACAGGACGTTTTTTACATGGCGTGGTTAGGAAGACACGCACTTGAGAAGATACTTCTACTTATATGATAATACATGTTGTTTTAAATGCACATTAAGTTATGATGATAACTTAAAGTATAAGAAAAAACAAATTATTAATTTGTGCGGTTAAATCAAATACATTGTTTTGATTTACCTCCAAATCACACTTAGTTTTAGAGGAAGACAACCAACATTGAAGACAACCATGAATAGATGTTCCATATTGCAAAATGAATCGACAAAATAATAAACACTTTATCTTCATTTACTTCCAGTGCATCTAATTCAATTTGATGTAGTAACCTGTAAGAATGTGTTCCACCAAAAAACACTGGCTCAGGTTTTGTCTGAAAATATCGTTGGGAAGTCATCCAACGCTTCCTCCTGCGGCCGCTTCCCTGGATATAGTTAGAAACAATACCAACAAGGTGCACTGGAGACACAAACATTTTAGCTACTGTTGATTTAGTTTTGCTTGATAACAATGCCCAAAACAAATGTCTAACTTTCTTTTACTTTCTTTGTTGTCTTTCAGGGATCTCAAATTGGACAATGTCCTTCTTGACAAAGACGGCCACTGTAAGCTGGCGGACTTTGGCATGTGCAAAGAGGGCATGTTTGAAGGCGCAGCCACTGGAACTTTCTGTGGGACTCCGGACTACATCGCCCCCGAGGTCAGTTCCTACACCTGAACACGCTGAACAAACATGACTAACTTTAACATAACGTAAGTTTATACACACACAGTTTGAGACCCATAACTACTAATAATTACATATACAGGAGTCTTTCACATATTTTGGTTTTATCTATCCAGCAAAGCATACATTTAAACACATTCAGCCTCCTGCAGCCCAGGTCTTCTGAGTTCATATGATGCAGTTCCAAGTCACATCCTCTCTCCATCACACCACCTTACAATAAACAAACTCTGTGGTCACTGCCTGTAACTCCTTTCTGACTTACTGGAAGTTAGCATACCTGTGAGCTCAGCTTGTGAAAAGCTCTGTAGACTTGACACGTCTTGATCTCCTCATCAGAACGCACCTTTTCAGGCGTGCTTGGTTTTCATAATGAGGGATTAAGTGTGCGTCCTCATGTTTGTGAGATTTTTCTCTGACCTTAACTGAGTGTGTCTGGATGTATGAAAGGCTTATTTGTTCTCCTCCTTGTAGCCTCACTGGCAACACGTCTACTTACTGAACCTCATGAAGTGGTTTTTGGTTTGCTGTAAGCTCTCTGTGCTGTGATGGTTAACTTAAATGGTATGCTGTGACATGTTTCCACAGATCCTGCAGGAGATGATGTATGGGCCCTCTGTTGATTGGTGGGCTCTCGGGGTGCTTCTGTATGAGATGCTGTCGGGGCACGCTCCCTTTGAGGCCGAAAATGAAGATGACCTCTTTGAATCCATCCTCAATGAAGACATTGTTTATGCGTCTTGGCTCAGCGCAGAGGCAGTAAATATACTCAAAGCTGTAAGTCTGCGTCTTTTAAAAGGGTTCATCAACTTGTAGGAGTTGCCTGATGGATACAGCTGGATGAAAGTCAGCTTTTTGCTGTACTTTTTGTCGTTTGACAGACATTTACTCTCCTCAAATTGCTGCTGGCTGACTTTTATCACAGACAATTGCAGGAAATTTATGAAGCTTTTTTTCAACTGAAATACCGATCAATTGCTCACTAGCCTTGTGACCAGCATTGTGTAGTAAAAAAAAACAATAAGTTGTGAACATTTACTAAAGGACCAAGTCTCTGCATCACTGACAGTGTAGCTTGATCCTGCCGTGTGATATATTAGGATATCGAAGGTTGAAACAGGTTATCTCTGGATGTCTGTGATCAAGGTTTTGTATTTGTCGCCCTTCACACTGACTGACACTCTCTGTCTGCCAAGTGACCATTGAGCTCTGCCAGCCAGCTGTTTGGCCCGGGTCTCTTACATAACTATATTAAGGCATGGTCCACTGCCCAGCCACAGCACCCGGGCTATAAATACAACACCTCCTCCCTTCTCTGCCCCCAGTTCTCCTCCTCTTATCCTTGTTGTCATTCCAACATGCTTCAGGAAGCATAGGACCGACCTCCCCTGGTGATGTGTTTCACTGCTGCCAGTGTCACATGTTATGTAAAGATTAAGAGATTGAACATTGCTGCACTATTTATATTGAGGGATTTGTTGCTGGGTTCTCCTTGTTCCAATAAGCAAGTTCATAAAGTTTAGTTGAGTATGTTGACAATAATTACTTTTTTAAACAAGTGAAGTTTATTTTAGTGGTTTGTGTAAAGATGGTTTATGAACAGGTGGATGTTTATTATCAGATTAAGCTTTTCATGAAATATCCAAAGACAGTATAAAATACCCATCTCCAAGGACGACGTCCTCACATTGCCAACAAACACTCCAAAACCCAAATAAGTTTGATTTCCAGTGACACACCGCCACATTGCAGAAGCTGAAAGCAGCAAATTATACATTTTTTGGTTTTAAGGTGAATTCTACATTTTCTGCCAGTTGGCTTATAAATGATCGAACTAAGAGTTTCAGCATTTCTTTCTGCTGGTGTGGTAGAGAACGGCCTGTATGTGCTAATGCTGACGTGGCAGGTTTGGTGCTGAGGATAGCACAGCTGACATGTCGCCATGGAAACATGGCACTAACTTCAGTGCAATACATTTTCTTAAGTTTTGTGGTTGTGAGCTCCACTTCAAGGGCCATATACTGGTGTATATGGCCCTTTAATATATATATATATATATATATATATATATATATATATATATATATATATATATATATATATATATATATATATATAAAAATTAAGTCATCAAAGTCATGCTTGCAGCTGCAAATCAATGCATGCGACTACATACGCATTAAACTATGTTTCCTCCCCCAAAAAGATGTCTTTATGTTAACAGCCATGTGTTACCTGTAGATGCATGATTCAAGTTAATTATGATGATGGTATTGCATCAATTAAGAAAAAAAAGGACTGAACTATGCAAAGCTGCAAGCGGCAGGGTATGGTAGCTCTTTATCCGCGTCGCTCCCCTTTAGTGCCGTTCCATCTTTATCTGCATTTACGTCTTTCTAATTTCCTTTAACATCCTTTGTCTCTTTCTTTGTGACCTGAGTTTTTCTGAGGCCTGTGGTGTCGTTGAGGCCATTGTTAATGGTGTTTTGAAACTGACAGAAAGACCTATTGATCTTTTCAATGACCTCGGGTTGATCGAGCCACCGTCACTATGGAGACGGTGGCCTGTCAGTTTGTTGCAGTCCAGTCTAAATGTCACAGCCCTTATGTGTGCACAACTCACAACTTTCCAAAACACGTTCGTTTGTTTATTAGCTTCGTCCCAGTGGCATGTTAAAACAAAGTTTTTCATTTCGAGGTTGTTTAGTTTGGACCTCTTTCACTGGACTTTACAACCACTACTTTGGCAGAGAAATAGACCATTGTTCTATTTCAACAACACCAGGAAGTTGAGACACCTTAGTTGCACTTGATTTAACCTAGCTGAACTCTCTTGTGAGAGGAGCCAAATACAAGCCAGGGCTTGTTTGTTTTGTGTGAGTTGGGTGGCCGAGATTGCCTCGATGTCGTCCTGGCTGGCTGTCATTACTCCCCGAAAAAATCTTGTCTTATCTATGTGTCATATTTCCTCACTATGTCAAAATTCACTTATTCCAAACAGGTTGATCCTATCTTGTTGCTATTACACATTAGCTTATCTTTTTTAATTTCAGATATAATCTCTCTGACTTCATCCATCGTTTGGTTTTCACAGCTCTTGACCAAAAACCCGGCTCGGCGTCTGGGCTGTGTGCCCTCAGAGGTTGGAGAGGGTGCTGTGACCAGCCACGTCTTCTTCACTGGCATCGATTGGGAGAAGCTGAATCGTAGAGAAATGGAGCCACCTTTTAAGCCCAGGATCGTAAGTAGCATGAATGACTTTATTTGTGGCATGAATGACTTTATTGATGGCATGATAGTGTGTATAAATGATAATGAGAACACTTGTGACATTACAGGGGGTTTTACTTTGTCCCCCCCTTTTTTAATTATTTATTATTCCCCTGCAGAAAACACCAGAAGACGTCAACAACTTTGACCCAGATTTTACTCAGGAAGAGCCCACCCTCACGCCCATCGATGACCCTCTGATCCCTTCCGTTAATCAGGACGAGTTTCGTAACTTCTCCTACACCTCGCCTGAACTGCTGGAGAGCTAAGGTCTCCTCATGGATCCACCAGTCATCCTGCACTCTCACTCTTTTCCGTGTCTGTGGTTTTTTCTAAAACAGTTCCAAGTGGTACTTGCAGTGTGATGCCGTTACATTCCACAGAGACATGAAGGTGCAAATTGCCACGGAGTCAGTCAAACACATGCTTGACAAGAACTGGAGCTGCACCTGCATTAAGCATTCCTAGAATTCCCCAAAGAGTGGCATGCGACCACCAAGGACATTTAGTTTTGCGATTGGTACACATTCATTCAAGTGTCTGTGTGGAAATGGTTATTTGACTTGTTGGTATGTTGTAAACTTGTTTAACAAACGTTTACAACCTCAGTATTTTATTGTACATTTTGTTTTGGATGATTTTGCTTCCAGTCACTTATAATGAAGAAAGTACTTTTTTTGAGCACAATGGCGTAGTCTGTGTTTCATTTTTGCTCTCGCACTTTCCAGAGAAATAATGAGCTTGCTGGCCAGAGATTTCCGGAAAAGTCGAGCTGCCAGTTAAAACCTGGAAGAACTGAGTGAGCAGATGAAATAGTTTCTCAATGATGTGACCCTACTCTGGAAAGAAAAAGAAGTACTCACTGACACGCACACACTCTGGCTGAATGACAGTTAAAACAATTACAAGGATGATTTGTCGAAGTAGCAGGAAGTTTCGAATAAAAGATTATGTTTATTTTTTTATGTCAAACTTGTAAGAAAAACTTGGCATCGGTCTCAATTATTCCCTTATGTAATTGATTAAACCAGGCATGTTGAGGATTATGCAACGTTTCATCTGAGGTGAAAGCTGTGTGGTGATTCACGGTGACTCCAAAAACTTTTGAGATTACACCACATAGGACCTGAAGAACAATGCAAGCATGGTGTTTGTCAATTGCCATATTCAATTGAGTCTTGGTGTGTCTGAAGGTTTCACAAGAGTAACAGTAATCATTCAGTCGGCTGCTCTGTGCTCACACACACATATACACACATACACACGTACGCGCACACTCACTCTCGTTCTCTTCAACAAACGGAGCCTTTGAAAGCTCCCCGGTCTGTGGGCAGACTGCCTGAATAATGAGAGCTCACACGGGCATTTTAAAATTTGCAAATTCCATAAAAGTCATTCAATACTCTCCCTGCTGAACACTTACACCACTCTCACTATTAAAATTAGGAGCAGGTAAACGGAGAGAGAGTGAACTTAAAATGTTAACCCTTCGGTACAGTAACTTGTCTCTCATCATAGTGGTGGTCTTTAACAGTTCATTTTGTCATCGCAGACCTGTAGAGACTAAACAGGAAACCACACAGCGTCATTACTGTTGCCTTTGATTGAAACAGGAAGACAAGAATTATGCTTTTGGGACACTTTACTGTACAGTATGTGTTGTTGCTGAAAACCAAAAAGAAAAAAAGACACTTGCATTGAAAGGTATATTGTGTTACCTGTGATGACCTTTCAGAACGGAGATGAGCTCTTCCTGTTAGTTTCAAGGAGGAAGTCTTCAGGCTTCACATTACATGTTTACCTTTTCAAACCCTGTTTGGCTAAATATTACAAATTAGTGGCTTCAGATACATACATGCTTGTGTATGATCTGAAACTGGGAGAAGTTCTGTTTTTACAGCACAAAACAAGAGCTATTGCAAAGCTATAGGTTTATTTACATAAAATAAGTGGAAATGGAGACCCATTATGCAACTAAACTTTCCTAACAAATCCTATTGAATAGCATTTGAACTTTTTCAAAGTGCATTGATTGCAGGGCTCTAATAGCAGCCAATAATATACTTAAAGCTTTTCCTAACAAAGACGGGCGGAGAGTTTAATACAAAGAATGGGACATTGGACTGAATGACTTGAGTTTTTTTCATCCATTACCTGTTTGGCAGCTTTCCTCAGGTAATGTCTGAATGAGAGGAAAGATGGAGGAGCCTTGTCTCGGCTTCTATTACTGAGACATACTGATGGCTGCTGGCAGTGCCTCTTCACCGCTTGATTTAATCAGTGTTTGACCTTCCTGCCTGTGTGATTGAAACCCTGAAAAAGAAAAGAAAAAAAGGCTCAGATGTTACGTAAGTGATTCCATGTAGAAATCTTAATGTTTCTTACTTGTCGGGCTTTTTGTGCAGCAACACAAAGGTCCAGAATCCAATCAGATGATGGCCATTGGAACAAAATGATGACGCGATCTTTCTGGTACATTTCAAAATTCCTCTTTTCAAATCATTATGCTAATGTTGTTGTTACACAGCACAGACTCTCATCAGTGTATTTTTATTGAACTCCCCAGACATAAGAAATGTTTGTGCCACAAAAACAATCTGTGTAGCTGTTCATAATTTTTCTCACTAGAAATATGTTACCATAATAATAATCTTACAAAGTTTGCTCTTGCACAGATAACCAGCAGAGCTTGGTAGATTGACCAATAGTATTGAAAAGGGTGTGGCCAGCACCTTAGACAACTTCCCGACAATCATAAAGTCGATCGAAATGACTCAATAAATAAACACTATTTGATGCAACTGAGTAATCTTTACCACTCAGAATCAGTTAAATACAGACTCAGTCATTGCTGATGAAACACTGCCACTAGCATAGTGTAAGAAGCATATGAATCCTTGTATGATTTTCACACTCTGGTTTATAGGCCTAAAATTGTATAGCAAAGCTACTCATGGCCTTTCTGGTCATGTATTTGTTTCTTGTCAAAGACTGACACACAAACTGACGTGTTGGGCGACCCAGCCAACAGGAAGTGACAAAGCTTTGCTTAAATTTGTAATTTCCCACATGTAACAAATTATGTGCAAAGTAAGAGGATGAAGAACTGTTTGCTGGTGCAATGTGGGAAAGAGGCCGTTTAATGGGGAGTGAACTTTGCTGTGTTTTAAGGGGTTGGCAAAATAATTGAAATTTCCCTATTTTCCAATTTTAAATGCACAAAGACTGACAATGCTAAAGACTGAAGACAACCAACTACCAAGAGAATCATTAACTCCTTTTTATGGTGTGTAGAGTTTGCACACAAGCAACTAAATACATTCATAATAATACACTTTAACTTTTGAAAAATAATGAAGCCTTAGGTTTAAAATTCTTAAAGAAAGACAAAAAGGTTTTGGCAAAGACATGCCACACAAGGAACTGGAGGGGCACACAGCAGGGACAGTTTGTTGATGGGGCACTGGAGGAGAAGGCCAAGACAGACTTAAATCTGATAGTGTCATGCTATGCATTTTTGGTTGAAAAACTGCCAATGCCCCCTCGTGCACCCTAGAACACGTCACTAAACAAGGCTTTTAATAGCAAAACACCGTCCAACACACATCTGGAGAAACATATCATTATTGTTAAGGTAACACCACACATAAACAGCACCCTACCCGTTGAATCAGACACTGTAGTCTAACTTTAGTCAAAAAGTACAGTTATTTTTTTGTTTTGTTCTCGCTCCACCAGGTTTTCTGTGCGCATCCTCGACGGAGACGAGCATGTGACTGCGCGTCCCCGCGGAGCCAGGGGGAGGAGTGCCTCTGACCTACCAGCGTGGCACTGCCTCCGAAGAAGAGTGTACGCGAATGTGATGTTTTTAAGCTTGACGTCTTTGACGAAATTCACGCTGTGAGAATTCGCATGCGAAACGTTTGAGGATTTACGGATATTCATATCGGGACTTTGGTTTATTTCTCGACGGGCGCGGGCACAACTTGACACCGATAGAGAGATTCAACTCAGGTCCTTTCGTCCTGACATGGACACAGGAACTGTACCAGAAAAGAAAAGGTAACGTCGAGGCTAACGCTGGGTAATGCTACGCAGCGGGCTATGTTGTTGTTTGGGAGCTGACTTAACAAGTTTGGTGTTCAGTCGGGATGTGGTTGTGTGACATTATGCGCTTCATCTCGAGGTTCACTGCTAGTTTTGCGTGTTTGTTCGACAAAATGCGTTTGCTTATGACGCTATAATCGTTAGCAGGCGGCTAACTCAGCGAGCTAGCTGGTAGAGAGCTCGAGCTGCTGACGTTAAACTGTTTACGTTAGACTGTTTACGTTAAACTGATTACATATTAATACAGGTCAGTTTTTGTTGATCAAATCTGCATTGAACTTAAATGTCTTTCTTCGTTTTTTAAATTATTTTTATCTGTGTTGAAATCTTCTAAATGTAATATATAAAGTTATTTAGAGTCTGACACATGTGTTAGCAACACATCCAACGTGTAGTAAACTATATAATTATATAATAAGTGGTGTAGCTTGCTGTTTGCGTGTGATGAGACAACCTTGACGGTGTTCAATGAGCTGATCACGTGAGCAGCGCTGAGTAGTGGTGTGTGGTTTCTGATGAAATATTTAGGTGAAGTTTAATGAAGTTGTCCATGGTTTGAATTTCTCTTTTTCTGGACTGGAAGCCGTTTATTATGGTAAAGTTGAATAAGATAAGTTAAGTTAAATTGAAATGTATTAAAAGTTACAATAGCCCGTTTCTTCACCTGTCCAATATCCATATACAGGACACATTAGGGTAACAGTTACATATTGCTTCTAATATTGATCAGTTGTGTGATTACTTCTTTACTACAATGTAGTACAAATATATTATCAGCGACCAAAAGTAATCTGACTAACAAGCCAAGTTCATGACAATCAAATAGATGTTCATGGTCTGACTTATAATTGTAATTATTTACAATTTATCATTAATAATTGATTGATAGTAAACCTATTAATCAAGCTTGGCAGAATCTGCATTGAGTGCACTGTGTGGTTAAAATGTGTTTTTTCTTTACATGCTTTTGTTAAAAACATAGTAATTAATTAGTATTGACTTTAGAATAGGATCATTAACACTTGACTGCATCCAGCAGATTACTGAGAGCCTTTCTATCATTGACAGAATAGCTAAATATGTGGACAAGTACTGAAGGTATCCTAAAACTTTAGTGCATGAAGCTTAATATTTGTAACGTATCAGTCCTGGTTTTAGTTTGGTTGTACACTAAGTGTACATGCATATTAAGTTGGAGGGAAAAGTAGTTCCAGCAGGTGCGAAACCCAAAAAATCATCGGAAAATAAAGTCAGTCCTGAGAAACTAAATATATGTAATAGAGGTGATCAACAGATGGTCAGCAGTGTCTTTATATCTGGCAAGGAACATGGGGATCCGTTTGCTGATCAGGGGTGAAATAACAGCAATGAAATTTTTCCACAGAGGACAACAAAAGAGAATGTTGTTGTCTTCTTTGAAAAAGTGTCATAGAACTTGTTACAAAAGTTGGTAATGAAAGATGTCTTTCAAAAATTGTGGACTCAACATGGGTCCTATTTGCTCCATAGAGCTTAAATGTCATCCTGCATGCTAAAATCCTACTGAGGTGTTATTAAGATCTTGGTTCAATAGCTTGTTTAGTCTCAATAAATAGCTATGTGTTATTTATTATTTATCTTAGTAGAAATAAAGAGTTGTGGTCAGTTTGATGCAGTTTAAGCTGGTGTCTGTGAGGTGCATTTATGACGTAACATCAGTCTCATTTCTTAATCACAAGGGCTTGACGTCAAAAGGAGTGGCCGAATGTGTGTTGCGATTTACTGCCATTTGCAAGTTGCCCTGCTGTTCATTGTTCAAAAACTTGTGTTCAAGCTGGTTAGAAACTTAAAAATGTTATTCACAGCATGGTTATGCTGTGCAGTAAGACGTTTCATTTCACATTTTTCTGTGTAATAATGCATCCCTGGTCACTATTTTTATTAACGAGTATGCCACTGCCATAATGGCTTTAACGAAGTGTTTGACAAAATGTTACACACTACATATATAAATATCATGCCACGGGTTCAATTGTCTGTAAAGGTTTTACTTTCAGTGTTGCTTTGCTTTTCACATTGGGTGAAGGGTTTAGGGCTTGCCTGAACTGGATTGTATAATAAATAAGACAATGTTTACTGTGGCACTACAAAGGACTGACAGACAGTGAGAATACTTCTCTACCAAAATAGGTCAGCCCGTAGTAACATTATACACAAGCAGCTCTGGTGACATTGGGGAGGCCTATTTTCTTTTGCTGTGTTTTCACAATAATCTCTAATCCTCTTGCTCACATCTGTTAATAATTTAAATAAAACATGTTGACATAATATAATAATTCAGAAACAGAAGTACAAAAACATTCTAATTAAAGCTAGCCAAACTGGACATGTGATTGTTTATTCAGTGAGGCGTATCAAGCTGCTGGGCATTCATGACCATGTGCATTACTGTGTTATGTAACGGTGGCTTCTCTGCTCCACTTTGTTTGAACAGGGGAACTGTTTTGTTTTCATTGCATGTTTCATGTATAATATGTGTAAGCAGTTTTATTTTACCCTTTAGTTGAGGAGTAAAATGACAAATACACTTCTGTATAATTATAATACACAGTAGTACTGAAAACCTTTTTTAAAAATTGGATACTGTAAATGGATTTATGTTTTCAACTCAATCTTGCTGTCTTAAGTAGAACGGACTTTACTGACTAAAATACTCTGTTGCTGTAGAAATAATACATAGTGGTTCAGACACAGTAGTTTGTCATGTTCAATGCAATCTTCCCCCTGTATTCAGGGTAGGTGTAATGCAGTGGAAAATTACAGCGAAACTTCATTTGAGTAGGATTTGTATAAGGTTGTCTGATACAAAATGTTTGCAGCCACGACAGAGGAAATCAATTTGTTTACAGGCTTGCACTAATCAATCATCTAGCCTCCAGTAGGATCACAGTTTATAACAGTGTGTAGGGTTTCTCTGTCATTAGATCATCAGAAGCTTAGCCAGCAGCTTTGCCAGTGCACTTTCCCAGTGTCCCCTTTGTAAAATTGCTTGTTTGAATTTGTGATCATTTCACCCTGTGATACATTAACTTGCATGAATGCTGGTTGGAGGTCATTTTTGCAGTAGGAGCCAAAAGTCAGATTATAAGAAATTAAATGTGATTCTATACAGAAGTAGCATAACTCCCGAGACAGAAGATATTGTAAATATTTCCCAATGATATTGTATTGCAAATTTGCAAACATGTGGGTAAGTCTATACAGTTGTGGGTGTAATTGCAGTATTGGTTGAAGCATGTTTATCTTACAGTAAACAAACATTTACAAATCTCTGAAAGGAGGAAGGCTCTTGGCATTTGCCCCACCAAGAACCTCAGTAACACACATTTTGTCTCTGCGGGCATTTGTTATCAAATGGGAATTAAATGAGGAAGGAAATGTGTCCAGTAGAATAGTCGTTGGGTTGGTTGGATTAAAATTAAATACTTTCTTTTTTTTTTGGTTGTTAAATTCCTATGTGTAAAAGTGGTTTCTATTTTGCAGTTGAACACCCACCCCACAGTGCACCATTTGTGCTATGCGCTAACTGTTTTTGCACATCAAAATCCTCATGCGTTTACAGACTCACAGATGTGTATCTTAGGTTTTGGTGCTGTACAAGAGATAACGCTCTCTGACTTTTTACCCAGAGGAGTTATTTATTCCTGTATTTGATGGAAAGTTTTTCTCTAAAACCCAAAACATTCCCCTCTCAACCCTATGACAAATCTGTCTGCAACCCTGCCAAATGATTTGCTATGCAGGAGGGTGATTTCAGTCAGCCGGTCAATTTTCTTGTTGGAGAGCTTTAAATAACAACATGGCCTTGCTCAGTGTTGTAAGTATATCACAGATCAATTTCAATTAGGTGTGCATTTCAAAGGCATGGGCTTTTGAACTGCCATCTATTTTGTGGTGATGCCGCCTCCAGTGTCATCTAAATGCTTTTGAGGTTATGAGGTTGTGGTTGTGAGAGAGATAATGGCTGACAGTCAGCAGCAGTCAGGTTGACTATTGTGATTATGTTACACATTTAGATCATCTATTTATGTGAATGGTCATCATGAGAGATGCCCATGTGCTCACCAATAAAAATAAAAACTCAAGCAGCGCTTTGCTTAAAAGTCTAGGTTGTTCCATTGTTAAACATCAGTACAATGAAGTGAATTGTGTCCTTCTAAAGTCTGCTGTACTCATTTAAAAAATACTGTCATATCTTAAGAACTTGTTTACAGTGTGGCGAGAGTCTATTAGGCCGACATCGGATAACTGCCTGGATAAATGGTTGATCTAATATGGGGATAGTACAAGTGGTAACAAGTTATGAGGCATGCTAATAGCAAAGCTAGTGGAAAATAGGACAGTTTGTTTGTCCTGGTTTTGAAGGTGTCACTCATTCTGTGTTTGTATGTGATCTCTGCGTTAGTGCCAGTATTATCATTCGCTTCCCTGTAGAACCGTTCAGCCAGACTCATAAATGTCAGGGTGATTGGTGGTGTTGCATTGAAGCTTGGCTGTGCAGTTTGCACCAAGAGACAGACAGGAGAGTCCATGCCCTGCCTCCCAGCCAATCACTCTGAGGGGGCGGACTCCATGTTGTTTGGTTAACATCCAATAAGACGTTTTGCGATTGCCATTTATGTAAATAAGTCTGACAGGGGTCCAGACGGAAGCCTGGCTGTGTCTTGCTTGTTTGGGCTCCAGCGGCTGCAGCCGCCCCAGTGACAGGACAGTTTGCTGACCAGACACACTCAGTCGGGGAGGGGGGATATCGGCTCTTGAAGTGTGTATTGAACCCGTTTGTGGCATGGATTTGGCTGACCCACCACCTCTTCTCTCCTGCAGGGTGAGCTCAGAGCGGAGGAAGGAGAAGTCGAGGGATGCAGCGCGATGCCGGCGTGGGAAGGAGTCAGAGGTGTTCTACGAGCTGGCACAGGAGCTGCCTCTGCCCCACAGCGTCAGCTCCAGCCTGGACAAGGCCTCGATCATGAGGCTCATCATCAGCTACCTGCGCATGAGAAAAGTGCTCAGCACTGGTCAGTATCTGTATTATTGTACCACATAGTAGAGCATTTAGCTTACAGTGTGCATTTTTTTGTTATTCCTGGTCTCACTTTGATAAACCCAATCAAAAGAATGTGAAAGATCTTTTGGCGGAAAGAAATGACACCTTAAACAAAGTGAACGTGAGCATAGTTTTAGATGCCGAGAAAAACTGAACAAAACACTGCTCAATGGTTAAAAACTGAGTCAGCTGA
Source organism: Clinocottus analis (assembly GCF_023055335.1). Taxonomy (NCBI): domain Eukaryota; kingdom Metazoa; phylum Chordata; class Actinopteri; order Perciformes; family Cottidae; genus Clinocottus; species Clinocottus analis. Next base: position 8,008,144 of record NW_027175898.1, read on the forward strand.
TTAAGAAATTAGCTGAGACACAAATATACTGTAGATCCCTTTGCATATATACTGTAGTGTATTTTCTGTGTAATGCAAGGTCCTGCCTTGCAAACATGTGCTTTTGACAGCTTTTCATGTCAATTTCATGTCTTTCCCAAGCTTCCTTTTATCTGTCTCTCCTCCATGTTCTTCTCCAGATGAGCCAATGACAGAGGAGGAAACGGAGCTTGAATCACAGCTAAACGGCTCCTACTTAAAGGCTTTGGAGGGCTTTCTTTTGGTCCTGTCAGAAGATGGAGATATGATCTATCTCTCCGAGAATGTCAACAAGTGCCTTGGGCTGGCACAGGTTGGTTTGAATTGACCTGCTGTGTGTAAACGTTAAAGAGATCATATAGAAAATAGCATTAGATTGTTGGGAAAATGGAGTCAGAAGCAGAAAATGAAAAATTAAAGAAATAGTAACACAATGTCCACCCTGAGCAACTATAAACTGCGGTATGTATATGGTAACAGGACTTTCACTTTTTTCTCACATTCTGCTGCAGTTTGATTTGACTGGAAACAGTGTGTTTGACTTCATACATCCTTGCGACCAGGAAGAGCTGAGGGAGATGCTGGTCCACAAAACAGGTAAGGGATAACAACAACGAGTTGGGACACATTATAAGACCTTACTAATGCACAGAATCGGGAACACGCCAGTGCTTCAATATCAGAAAATCCAATTCACTCTTTGGCCCTATGGCCTTGTGGTTGTAAGAACAAGTTATTATTTCCCACTTCAGTCCAGAGGTCAAAGTGATTAGAGTTGGCGAGTGTTGGACTCAAGTGATCTTTTACAGAACACATCATTGACACATTTCCTATTTTGCTTGCCCAAACGCTATTTACAATGGCTTTGTGTCAATTATTTTTATATAATTTCCGGTGAGTCAGTTCTTCCCTTTTGAAATGTACTTCAAAACATAATTTTATGCCATGCATTTTAGTCCACATTTGCTTTTTTGCTTTGCCTTCAAGACAGCTACCTCAGCTACAACAGCAGGTAGCTCTACTTCCTTTATTTAACTTGCTGTTAAATGACCACGGCGCTTTATAGCCTTATGTATTCTTAAAATGTAAATGTGAACTCTTGGCAGAAGTTTATGATGAAACACTGAATGAAAAGTGGAGGCAGTGAACATCTCTTCCTGTTTTGTGATTTCAGGCTCCAAAAAGGCCAAGGAACCAAACACAGAGCGCAGCTTCTTCCTCCGAATGAAATGCACTCTCACCAGCAGGGGCCGCACTGTCAATGTCAAATCAGCGACATGGAAGGTAGGTGGAAGTGGAACCCGTGAGGTCAATGACATGTCAGGAAATATATTGTCCTTATAATTGTACTAATCATTTAATTTCTACAATATTTTAAAATTAACCTTCAGAGAGGGCATGTCAAATTATGAGTCACGTGTAATGACCGTTTATTGTGTTAAATGCCACTCCACACTCAGCCTGGAAGAAGGCAAGTCAGCAGCTTGGAACATGTAGTAATAAAGATTGAAGTGTGTTGGTGTTAAAGTTGTATCTGAAAAAAGGTTGACCTGGAGGTAAAGAGTTGGAAATACTATGGAGTTTTTAGATAGTATATACAGACGGCATTGCAGCGCATGTCTACATCAGCAGTAATATAATGATCTAATGTACAAAGGAAATAGACCATCATGATTGTCTTAAAACAAAGTAAGCCATTGTGTCTATTGATTGATGTACATACATAGAGGAACCTGCATTAGATGTAGCCATTACTTAAATAGGTTTAGAACTTACTTGAAAAGGAGTTGAGTAAGCATGAAAACTTAGAACTCAATTATGTCAACAATCAAATAAATGTTAAAATATTTATTTGTAAAGCATGTATTCACAAGTTTATCTCAAAGTCACAAATCCTGTAGAATAATTGGAAATAGTTCATGTGTCGGCTAAATAATAATTAATATTATTCTATCATAACTGATTTCACAGGCACCAGAATTTGGTGGACACGCGGAAATACACTTTTACTTTATGTAAAGGAAAAATGGAGATGGAAAAATTATGCAACAGCTACCCACTATTTATTTATTTATGTATTTACTTGTGTCTCATAATTATGTATCTGCTGCATTAGAAACATTTTACGCTTCTTGTGGTCTGAACATTATAATAAAATGTTATGACCTGCCTGTTGTCGCTCTCTAGGTGCTCCACTGCTCAGGTCATGTCCGTGTATATGACACCAAGACTGAGGAGACTCCCATCGCGTCAAAGGAACCACCTGTCCCCTACCTGGTTTTGATCTGTGACCCCATCCAACATCCCTCCAACATTGAGGTCCCTCTTGACACCAAGACTTTTCTCAGCCGCCATACAATGGACATGAAGTTCACCTATTGTGATGAAAGGTGAGAGTGCCCATCTGAGTGATATATTAAGAAATTCGACATGGGTTGATTCAGCTTCTTAAGTCACCTGTGGAGATCCTGTACTTTTACTGTAAGCTCTCACTGACAGTCACACAGAGCCACCTGGTGTTCATTGTAGATACTACAGAAGCCTAGTCTGCATGTCAGCAGATGAATTGAGAGATTTTGTTTTGCTTGACCAGGATCACTGAGCTCATGGGTTATGATCCAGAGGACCTGATGAATCGTTCTGTGTATGAGTACTATCATGCTCTGGACTCGGACCATCTTACCAAGACTCACCACAACTGTGAGCATGACGAACAACAGTGAATTTAATTCAAACTTGTTCTTAAATACAACACATTTCAGCTGTTATGTTTACTAAACCTTTTAACAAATATCTACATCAATCTTATCTTAATGTCCTGTTTGTTTTTCTTTGCTCTTAGTGTTTGCAAAGGGCCAAGTCAGCACAGGCCAGTACCGGATGTTAGCAAAGAGAGGAGGCTTTGTGTGGGTGGAAACACAAGCCACTGTCATCTACAACAACAAGAACTCCCAGCCACAGTGTGTTGTCTGTGTCAACTTTGTGCTCAGGTACTATTAAAGCCCTTTAAAAAGTCATCATTTTCAGAAGAGATTGTGACGTCAGTTTTTTGTGTTTTTTCTTGTGTGAAATTAGAAAAATAGATTACAGACTTTTGTTATTTTTTTTTGTGGTGGTATTTTCAGAGCCATTGCAAAATACTCAGTAATACTCACAGGTGAATAACACTGTTACAGTGGCGTCCAGGAGGAGAAACTGATATTGTCCATGGAGCAGATTGAGGATGTGAAGCCAGTGAAGGCAGAGGAGGAGGAGCAGCAGGAGGAAGAAGAAAATGATGTGGTGGAGAGCAGCCAGCCCGACATGCCTCAAGCCCTGCTGAAGGACGAGAAGAAGGGCCCAGAGATGGATATGATTGAACTGTTCACTCCGGCACCAGAGGCAAAGCCTCTAGCTAGCCTGAATGACCAGCTGAAGGCAGAGCCAGAGGACCTCACACTGCTGGCTCCAGCTGCTGGAGACACAATCATCACACTGGATTTCAGCTGCCCTGGTTTGTGGCCTCATAGCACTTACACTTCTCAGCAGAAATCTGAGTTTGAAACCATTCTTACCTACCTTTGTCTTCTGGTACAGATTCAGAGCTCCAGGTGCTGAAGGAGGTCCCTTTATACAATGATGTAATGCTTCCCTCTAACAGCGACAACCTGGTGCTGCCACTTTCCCCTCTGCTACTTAGCGAGCCTCTCTGTGTCGTCACCACCAGCTCAGAGGATGCCAAAGCTAAGACTTATGCTCCAGCCGGGTCCACCTCATCAACCAGCCACAACTCAGAGGTCAGACAGTCAATTGTTGTCATTTTGCACTTTAGACAATTTTTTTTTCCACTTACTAATATGTTCTAAGAAGAGAATGACCTTTGACTTCTCCTTAGGCTGACAGTGTGCCGGGCTTTTGTTATCCCATGGACTCAGAGATGAGCTCAGATTGTAAACTAAACTTGGTGGAGAAGCTGTTTGCCATTGATACAGAGCCCAAGACCCCCTTCACCACACAGGTAATGGCAGGAGATACTGTGGATTTAATTTCAGTTAATTGTTGATGTAATACAGAAAACAGACCTCTGTGTTCTTATTCATTAGACTTTTATTCCTCCCTTGAAGGCAATGGAAGACTTAGATCTGGAGATGTTAGCTCCCTACATCCCCATGGATGATGACTTCCAGCTGCACAGTCTGAGCCCCGAAGAGTCTCTATCTTGTGGACCAGTCAAATCCCTTCAGAGTTCTCCAGTCCATGTGCCACAGGACATTCAAACCTATCCCAGCTCCCTATTCAGTGCACCAGGTAGTCACACAACTTCCCCAGCACCACTCACCGCCCCTCGACCTGCCATCATTGTTGCTAAGAGGTAAAGTTTCCCAAGTGCTCCATATTTATTGCTTCATAAGGCTTTTTTGAGTCACTCATCACTATTTCTGTGCCACAGGACCCCACAGTTGGACAAAGAAGTCTCGCTGAGGATCCTGGCAACTCAGAATTCACAGCGCAAAAGAAAGCTGGGTGATATGGTAGAGATTATTGGACAGGTAAGCCATCAACAACCAACAATGGTTTGTATAGATCTAACTTTATCTTTATGAATAGAGAATGAATTTTAGTGTCTGTATTTGACGATTTTTACAGGAAACTTTGCCCCAGGAACAAGTGGAGCGAGGCAAAAAGCTGAAGGCCTCAGCGTCGAACAGGACCATACTTCTGCTGCCTTCAGGTGAATAAACTGGATCTGCAGTAAAAACATTAGACTGCTGCTTGATACTTGACCCAAGCAGAATCATAACTCTGAAATTTCTTGTTCTTAGATTTGGCAATTCATCTGCTGGAAAGCACATCAGATCGCGCCAGTTCCCTTTTCACCCTGCCACAGCTCACCCGCTACGACTGCGAAGTCAACGCCCCCTTGCAGGCTCGTCAGTCCCTGCTGCAGGGAGAGGAGCTGCTGTGCGCTCTGGACCACATCAATTCAATCTAGCTAAATTAAAGGTGTCTCGGTTCACTGCTGGACTAAAGTGGACACTACAATTTCTCCCTCATATTGTCGCTCCCTTTCCAAGCTCCCTAACCCCGCCCCACAGCCCTTATTTATGTAACTGTATGAGTTTGATTATAGTCTGGCTGCTGTTTGTGCACCTTGTGATATCTGCAGCATTCCACCGTGGCAAACACAATAGCAGCATCTGGGTTTTGGTGCAAGGGATTCAGGCATCATGAGATGTCAATTGTCTTTTTTGTTTGTTTGATTCGTTTGTTTCCTCTCTATTCCGGGGAAATCTCTCAGCACACAACGCCTCGACAGATGACCCTTTTCCAGCAGGTCACCACAGATCCTGGCTCTACTGCCAGCAGTGTATTGTAAGCTTCAGTCGCACAATTTATATTTTCTTAAAAAGAAAAATATTACCAGCAATATATATATTAAGCCTTTTTAAAGTCGTTTTAATGGGATTTGATCAATTTAATTTTTCTCCCATACTTGTATGTTGTAGTACTTGTACCTAACAAGATGTCATAAGTCCAGGTTAAGTATGAACATATTGTTTAGAATGTGGTTTGAATGTTATCTCAATTTAGCTAACTGTCTTTGACATAAATGCATTTAATTGTGTAGCAGTCCAGTACATGTCACTTTATTACTTTACTGTAAGTGTGTGTTACTGTACATATACCAGGGAAATTACTCTGTGTGGCTTCACAGCTTTGACTCTTACTCTCTATGACGATGAAATCTTAGAGTAAACGCTTCACTTTGTTTGCTTCTCATCATGGAGGATTGCAGTTTTTTTTCAACATGAAGTGAATTCATGTTTTGGTTTTTACTGTGCGTGACATACTCAAAACAGTCTTTTAAAATTAGTGGCATTTTATATTTTACTTGTGTGATCATCATGGTAGCACTTTTGAGTTGTCAAACTGGTTTGCTCTGTTTAATGGTAGTCAGTTAACTGCCCTAGATCCATGACATATTGTTGGGTCTCTTATGCTTCTTATTGCCGTCCAACATTAAATGGATTTAATAAAGTGAATCGTTTCAGGTTCAATTCACTTTTACTTTAGAAACACATTACATGCATAGGTTTGCAAATTAAGAAGAAGGATTTTGTGGAGGTAGAAAACACATTGTGTTTATTGTATTCAATACCTGTGGAAACGTGGATGAATACTGGGCTGTTTATCCTTTTTCTTAGGGGCTTGCAGGTTCACATATTTAACAAGTCATTAAACACTGATGCTTAAAATCTTACCCTAAAGCATGAACTAATCATGTGACCGTTTGTCCCTCAGATTATCATGATGTTGAGAAATTAAATCGTACAGTCACTCTGTGCACTCTGGAGTAATTTGCAGTGGAAGCAACTCGTCTCCTCTCTGCACAACCATGGTGATTTTGTCGCTGCTGCGGACGGCTTTGTAGAGCTCCTCTGAAGTGTTCACCTTCACGCCGTTAATCTCCACCACAATGTCTCCTGGTAGCATGCCAGCTCTAAAACAAGTATGACAGTACTGCTGGTTAGCGACATATCATACAAGTTAAATTCCTTGCCTATTGCTGTAAATCAACAATGTCCAAGTGACCAGGGAAAAGCGCCACCTCCAACACTTAAACATACCAGATACATAATCGTTTGGTCTGCTTACCTGTTGGCCGGTGAGCCCAAGATCACTTTGTGGATCATGATGCCATGTGTCACGTCTGGGAAGGATGGGTCTCTCAACTTCAACTCTATAATGATGCTGAAGCAAATAAGATCAATCAGAAATACATCTGGTTTTAGACGGTGGTGCCAGCTCAGCTGTAACTACACTCCTGTTTAAATTATGAAGGATTTACCTCGGCGTCAGTGTCAGCATCATGACACCAATGTACCGCCGCTTCGTATCTGATTCACCGAACCAAGTACCTTGAAGGAGATGCGCAAAAACAGGATGTATAAAAAATAATGTACTTCATAAGAGAAAAAGGTGGATGCTACAGAGAATATGGGAGACAGAAAAAGGGTGTGATGTGTAGTTTTAGATTCTTACTCTTCTTTTTTGCTGCTTGATCAAGAAAAAGTGTCACGCGATCTGATGGAATAGCAAAAGAGATCCCTGCAGTGACCTTCATGGTGTTTATACCAATGACTTCACCGTCCTAAAAACAGCCGAAGCAACACATTCAGATAGTGTGTTCTGCACCAACGTGTTATGTGGCTGCCAAAAACATTTGCAGTATAAAACTAATGAAACTTTTTAAACACAAAAATAATTGATGTTCCATTTAAGTTTACGGTTACTACATTAAACAAAAAATAATATGCCCTGTCGATTCAGGCATCACACACCAGGCAGAACAGGTTTGGTGACATTTGAATGTGATAAACAACAAGTAAACCAGACGTGTGACTCACCAAGTTAATTAGGGGACCTCCAGAATTTCCAAACTGCAAAACAAATTGTTTTAATGAGCAAATATGAGATGGTGCCACGGTGAGTCACAGTGAAAACTGTAAAACCTCCACAAGCTAATTTTCTCCTAATACATCTTTTTTTCTAACATGTATGTCCATCAGGCTAACTTGAACTCAATGCAACTACGGTATTGTCTTCTTTGCAAAGATTTTGTGTACATAAATATCCTTTTAATAGAAATATTGCAGAATACTCACATCTATGGATGCATCAGTCTGAATGTACTCCATGTTGGGATTGGACAGGCCCAGCTCCTTACTGCCTCTGTGTACTGAGCTGACGATTCCTGACGTGATTGTATTGCGTAAAGAGAACGGGCTTCCCATGGCTACCACAAACTCTCCTTGTCGAACATCAGACGACCGACCAAGGCTGAGCGTGGGTAACGGATTCTGGGATGAAGAGAAGGAGCTTACATCCTTACAGCTCATTTGTGACTCATACTATCAAAAGAACAGAACTTTCTTTTTTTTTTTTATCAATGCCCTATTTGTCTTGCTGCAATGATCCAACCATGCTAGTATACTGCTTTATTATAAAGATGCTGGATTATTCTGTTATTCTATCACTAAGGCTTTTCAATGAGAAAAGAAGAAGACCATTCATTTTGCTAGAGTGGTATTTCAGTAGACTGTATGAATCCCAGCCTTGTAATTCCAACAACACAAAAGTTCAATGGTCTGATAAATGTGACGACCATGAGACTGCTTTATATACGATATATTGCACATTAAAGGGCACTTTTTGTCTTTTAACAGACAAACAAGATCTCTTGAGTAGATGTATAGCAAACACCAAAATGCTCGAGAGTGCAGTATGTTGAAAGTCATTCAAAATAAAATTACAAGAATAACATTTGAAGGTTGTCTCATTAAAGTGGCATAGAATGTTGCGAGTATTGAACACATCGTAAGCTCGTGTGTTTTCCTCCTTTATTACAGATTATTTTACGTCATTAAAAAAACATAGTTTTATTCTCATCAACCATTAGACATTCATCTGTTTTCTTGTTTCTGAAGAAACCGCTTATTGTTTTCGGTCTGTTAACTTTATTTTTCGGATTCTGTCTGTGAAAGTGATGAAATGTGGATAAATCGGCTGGTTGCTTCCACCACTCTGATGGAAGTAAAAGTGGATCCAGTAAGGTAAACAAATACACATACAATTCATTTAGCAGAGATTAATGTGGCTCACCCTTGAAGAGATTTTGATGGTGGCAATGTCTGCCACTGGATCAACATCTTGCACTGTGGCATTGTACATCTCTCCGTTGGTGAGTTTCACTCGGACGCCTCTCTTGTTGGCCACGACATGAGCATTGGTTACAATGAGACCATTACTGTTGATGATGAAACCAGAGCCATTTGAAACTGGGACTTCTCTGCCTGAAAATGGGTGTCTGTAAAAAGGTAAGCAGTTGATCTTATTCATTCTTTAAAAAAAAAAGGAAAAATGTGTTATTAAGAATAATCCACATAGATGGGACAACATATGTTATTTTAGCAATTGACAAATTTGGTAAACAGGACCAACCTTAATCATCACGTTAGATAATGTGCTTTAGTAGAAAGACTTGTGTATTCACAAACATTGGCATAAAAATAGTCGGTTTACTTTCTGTGATTTAATGTATACTCTTTGAGTAACACTCATCAAAATAAGATGTGCTATATGAAGTATGGTTTAAAAAAAAAATTTAAAATAAAAAAAACAATTGAGATATAGCTGAGAATTTTGTGAATCAAACGCTACAAATTAATTGCTTTAACTCACCTCCCCACGATTTCAATGTAGACAACAGCTGGATTGGATTTTTCGACTACATCAGCAATAAAGTTGTATTTATACCGAGGGCTGTCAGGTTTAAATGGAGAAGCACATTGAGCTGATGGCAGAATGAGTGCAAGAAACCGCCCGGATATCGAGGCTCTGCAGTCCTTCACTTCCTCATCTTTCTGACGGTCCAGAAGCGCCGCTCCACACAGTCCCAAACCCACCGACACCGACTTGAGCAGAGGGGAGCTGCTGTTGTCCCGACCACTGTTTCTGTCCCACTCCATCGAGGGTACCCTGTCCAGGCTCGTGCTCCCCTCTGCTCTCATGGGGTGACATACCGCAACAGAGGACACCCGACTGACTGTCCTTTCTAACAAGGAGCTGAGTCCACGGCTCTGACACCGAGCGTGTCTCCTTACTGCTGACACGAAACACCTATTGAGAGGAGTTGCTGCCATGTTGCATCACTTCAGTCCCTCCGGTTCAAGAGTTTTTAATCTGTTTAACTAGCTGAACAACACTTAACATCCAATTACATTTACAGTTATAACGGTCCGTTTCGGATGATATACAATAGTCGCACTGTTCATAAACACAAGACTAATGCCGTACGAATATGTGAATCCCAATGTGAACTAACCTACACCTGACAGAGACGCTTAGAAAACAACAGCCTATAACCGGAAGTGTAACTTTGTGGCGCGCCGGCGCGGTACACTTCTTCTTCTTCTTCTACGTTTTTCTTTTGCACTTTAGACGCGACTTATTACCGCCATCCACAGGAATAACAAAAAACACATATAGGAATTCAAATGTAAATGGTAATAACACATATTAATATGGTTAATACAAATGCATGAAACTACTATTGAGATTACAAAATATGTAAGCGTTTAACTGCGTTTGATATTGTGGGGAACTATTTCTATATATTTATTTGAATTAATTAGTTATAAGATATTTATAAGTTAAGCTCCAGCTTTTTACCCAGTTAAATGTGTTTCTAAATGTTTTAATATTTCCCTTTCGCGTCTTAAGGGACTGTGAAACGGTTACGTCTGGGCGGAAGTGACGTTTTATTTTGGCAGTACGTCACAGCTTTCTAGCCAAACGCGGCGGTGATGAAAAATTTGAAAATTTTGAGCTAGCGAGCTAACACACGCCTCGAATGTAGAGCGATCGGGTTTTCTTCTTGTAGAAAGCATGGCGTCGTATAATAATTTACTCCATCACAGAACACCGTCGTTTGAATCTCCTGCCAAGGTGTTCGCTAAACTCAAGTTAAAAGTGCAGGGGAAAGGGATTTGCGCTGATTCGTCTTTTACAGGCAATAATGCGTGTAACGTTAGCGACAAACATGGAGCTGTTGTTTTTAAGTCACCGAGGAAGAGAGCAGAGAGCACCTGGATGACCGAGGAGTTCACGGGGAACCAGAGGACTGGTTCCTATCACAATAAAGCGCAGGCCTGGACTTTCTCGCCTATATCGAGTCCTCAGAAAACCGTCGCATATTCAGACATCAGCAAGCATGTGGAGGAAATGCCTCCCGTGACAGAAAGAGGAGACGGACACACGGCTTTTCTGGAGTCGACAGCTGTGTCTCCCTCCTCTTCTCTGGTCAACAGAAAGCAGATCCGCACTGAGCCGCCTCACATCAGAGCCTCTGGCGGCTTTAAGGTAACCAGCAGGACTCCAGTAAAGGTACAGCCGGTGGAAGATGACTTTGAAAGCAGTGTGTTTGTGGAGGGGTGTGCTCCTCTGTCTCCAGTCTATATGTTCTCGCCCTTGAGGACGAGGTTAAAGAGACAACGTGAGCTGCAGGAGTTTAATAATGTCACCAGCAGTACAAAGCAGGTCAGCAATGGATACAGTAGTCTGCAACAAGAAAGGAAATCCTCCAGGGCGTTCAGTGGGGACACCAACACATGCTTTGCGGGTGTGGGTCGTGCTAGAGGATTATCTGATGACCCATCCGAGGTGAACCAATTCACCCATAAACCCTTGGTCCCATCACCAAGAGCCACCACAATAACACGTGAGATATTATTGCTGTTTTATTCTAAGTGCAACTCTTTTCTTTACGTCATCATCAATGGGAACAAATGGACCGTTTCCTCTTTGCTGTTTTGAACAGGTTGCTTTATTCCTGTGGAAAAATGTCCTCTAATGTCTCCATCCAAGATGTTTGCTTACATGAAGAAGAGGGAAAGTAAAACGAAGCAGACAGAAGTTCATAAAGTCAGCAGCAGCACAAAGGATCTCTTTAATACAAGTGAGTGTGTTCTAAGTGGACATATTTTATTCAAGGAAAGCAACATGTTTTAGCTGTGCATGTATATGGGCATTGTTTCAGTTTGGGTTTCTCTACATCAGGTTTGCATGACACATAGTTGTGTTGATGTTTTTATCTACTTTCTCCTCCATAGGTACTTTCCATCAATCAGAGGACGCATCGCCTCCCTCCACAGTTCACAACATGGGCGAGATGGAGGACATTGCTTTTAGAAGTGTTCCAGAAAGAGTGGCTCCAGTCAACCGCTCCAGAGTCGAGTCAGCTGACAGCCAATCGGACACAGATCCCTCTGCGGATGTCCTGAGCCTGGCTACGTCCCCACAACCGGTGTTGTTTGAAGACTCGCTTTTACTCAATACGCCACAGATCTCTATACCAAAGAAGAAAGAGGCTGTGTTCAAGCGAAATAAATGGCCTCAGAGCATAAAATTCCCAAGTGTGAGTGGAAACTTCTTTTAAGATTATAACGTCTTGAATGCAAGCAGTATTTAAGTGCAATATTTGGGAAGATTTATCTTCCCAAAATCAGACCACTCGTCAATTAATTGTTTACAGGTACATATTAGAAAAAATAGTAAATTTAAATAAATCATTGGATTGTTGTCTATGGTTCCTAATGTCCTTGTGTCTTTTCCGCTTTGGCAGGAGAGTGTGATTTATCTGAGAAAGTGGTTCCTGAGGAAGAATCACAAAGGCCTGTTTGTTGATGGAATCCACCAGTAAGTGTTTCTTGAGGGATCATGAACTGAAACTATGTATTCAAAGTTCATTATAAAAGATTGCTTACTAGGCCCTGTCCTATGAGACAGATGTGCACATTATTTAGGTTTTAGATCTCTTAAGACTTTTGTGTGGTTTAATGTAAACACCACCATATTATTATTTTTTTACTTGTCTTTTCCACCCAGGGACAAAAAGATACCGTGGAACAGTAACATCATTGTGGACAGAGTTTCTAGTAATGTTGTGAAGACTATCACTGGCAAGGTTTACATCTTGGTTGACAAGATGAAGATGAGCCTTGACTCTGGTAAGACTGATTATGTGTGAGAACATGTTTCACTTTGCCAGAAATACATTAAAAATGCATCAAAGAAATGAAGAACGCTTGCACATAATGTATGTTAATGAGACTACTGTGTGGATTAATGCTCTTTCCATGTACGTACCTCTCACTTGACACCTGCAGGGTTACCCAAGTGGCTTTTGAAGAAGTTTGTCAATGGGTTTCCTCCAGACTGGAAGGCCCTTTATGAGAAATTTCTGTCACAGTCCAGAGAGTAAGACTCCTAATATTGTTCTGTTTATGCTGATACAGATACAATATTGTTTTGTCTTTTGCTAAGGATGTTGAAAATGGTTGAAAATCATAATCTCAATGTTTAGTTATACCTGACTTTTGTGTTCCAGCGACTCCAGTAGTGAAACAGCGAGGAACAGTGAGGGGAGAGTTGCCATGTTGAAGACAAAATCTGAGATGTCCTCCATCACCCGCACAGTGAAGCGGCACAAGAAACCCTGTGGGTTCAAGTTAAATGCTTTCGCTAACAGCCTAACCTAATAATTTATATAAATTTAGCATGCTAATATTTACTCGTATTCACTAAACACAAAATGTAGCTGAAGTTAATAGGAATGTTATCCTTTTTTGAGCAAGTTTTGGACGTATTTAAATCCTCACCTTATGATGGTGTGAGACCTAATGTCAGAAGATCAGCAAAGTTATTAATTTGTAACATCTGTAGACCATGAATGTACTAAAGTTCACACAATTAAACTTTAAAATTGTGGTAGTACAACATTTATTAATTTGTTTTGGAATCCACAGCAGCTACACTAAAGGACATTTTTCTTACCCTGCACACTTCTTCTCTCCTCTTCTGCAGCTGATTCCTGTCGTTCTGACTCCTTGTCTCGTCCAAACGTGTCCCGAAGTGGTCGTGTTATCAAGCCACCTCTGGAGTATTGGAAAGGAGGACGAGTCCTTCTGGATGCACACATGAATGTCACCATCCATGAATGTTATGATACCTCCATCTGCATCCCTGTAAGCACCTGAAGTGAAGCTCATGAGTTGCAAAAAAATCTAGAATATTTGTTTGACTATGTACAAACAACAGATGTTTATGATCAATGTAACCATGTACATTTTCTGTATCTCACTTGAGGTGTCTAAAAGAGCGTTGAACAAACCTACGAATGTGCATCTGGCCTGCAGTGAAGGTAAAGATGGTTTACCTGGAGTCTTAGTATTGTGAGATGAAATGCAAGGTGCATGCAGACAAACTGTCTTCTGTGTTTTCAGGCCGTCAGCAAAGTGAATCAGCAAGCGACAAAGAAGCATCAGTACCACTGAGGAGGGTCAAGGCTGCACTCCGCAAACGCAACAGTGGCAAAATTAAGCCTGGAAAGAAACCCTCTTCTTCACCTGAACCTCCTGTGGAGCCGATTCACAGTCCCGAGGAGTGGTCTGGCAGACAAACAAGATCAAGCCGAAGGGGTTCAACGGCGGAGAAAACATTGCATGTGGACACCGTCCCCCAAAAGCAAAGGGAACCTGTAAAGCCTTCAACACGGAGATCGAAAAAACAGACTCATGATATCACAAGTCCTTCAGGGAGTGTCTTGGGTAGCAACTCATCAGATAATGGGGCCGTTGGGAGAAAGAAGTCAGGGAAAGAAGTGCACAGAAAGAGAGGCTGTAAAAATCTTAAGAAGCCACGGCCATGCTACGTATTTCCATCAAGTGAATCATCAGAGTCCTCTGATGAGATCGAGAAGGAACTGGAGAAAAGAACCAGAATAACTCAAACAAAACAACAACGGAGCAAATTCACAAAGTCGTCATCACCCACAAAGCCTTTGCCTAAGTTAACACGGTCCAGCAAGAAGAACCTCAAGGCAACCGAAGGCAATGCAGCAACTCCACAAGACCAAGATGCTGATGAGTGGACGGAGGCGGAGCTTATGAAGCTACACGAGTACGTTTCGTAAACCATCTACAGAATGAGAAAGTATACTTTTGCATATTCTGGTATCATACCCTGACAACCCACTGGTGTATATGTGCACATTTTTGTTTTCTAGGGCTGTGTCTTACTATCCGAAGCATATGAGCGGTTACTGGACAAAGGTGGGGAGGCTGGTGGGAACACGTTCTGCAGAAGAGTGCCACTTCCAGCACACATCTAAGGGAACCTGCCCGACTCCTGCTAAGAGACCAAAGAACCCCAAAAAGGAGAAGATGGAAGCACCAAAAGATCCAGGTAGAGAAGGCTTTTAGTTTGGGATGTAATTTCACGCTTTCTAAATCCACACCCCCAAATTAGATTGAGGTGACATCACTTGGGGCAATGTATCCATTCAAGTCAACTATTTCATGAAGTACATTTCATACAGTATAACGTACAACACTATATTCTTTACATCAAAATGACAAAATAATAATGCAAGTGCAGAAACAGATCAGTGCAGAATATACCAATAGCACATATATAAGAGATGGCAAGCAAATGGAACCTGTAAAAAGTCTTTTCACTTTGTGAAATTTTGCTTTTAATTTGTTTGCAATATTAATGAAAGCGTTTGGCCCATACATATGATATTGAGAAGACGCGCAGAACTTGACCGGCTGTTCTCTATGCAGTTCATCAGGTGATATCTGCCCGAGCGGGAACCTTAAAGAGAAAGCAGCAGGTGCGTCAGTTCCTGGAGGCCATGCCCCGAGAAGATGTGGAGGACGGCTTCAACTCTGCGTACATGCAGAATAAACGCTTTGAGGTTTGTTTCTGTCTGCGTTTACCAAAAATACTTTAATTAGTGATTATGACACCATACAGAATGATAATGATAACCGGTCCCTTCATGACTGTCTTGACGCATAGATGCCCTCCTTGTGCCCGAGTGACCATGACTTCACATTGTCAGAAATGGAGCCACTGACACCGACGTCGACGCGTTTCCCCGAAGTGAAGACTCCTCAGTGTCTGCATATCACTCCTGGCATGATGGGTTCTCCAAACAGGTGAAGAACATTGACTTCTGCGTCCTAGCTCGTAAGAAGTAACCTCGGTACAATGACTAACTTACATCTGTCTTGATTTCAAAAGGAGCAACAATGACAAGTACGTCTATCAACTCCAGAAGAGGATGAAAAAAAATCAGTTTAACGTCTGCAAACAGGCTCCTTCTTCAAAGGTACTCATTTATAGGTATTAATTTCTGAGATTCCTATTATCTTAAAGCAGGTGGATGACATTTCGTTTTTGTTTTTTTCAGAACTTCACTCCCTCGCCATCCATGAAACGCGCAATGAGAAAATGTGGTAACACAGGTAGGATTCCTGAGAGGGACATTACAACAAACACTACGCATTACAAAACAATACCACTCAAGCTAATACTAATTTCAAGTTTATAATGCTTGAATTTTATTAACACAGGTGGAGCTGTCTAACTTGATTTATATTATTGAAGCTGTAGTTGTATTACAGTTCTGTCTTTTTGTCCACCACTGTATGTATCTGTGTTTAGAAGCATTCTTACAGTAAGATGGTCAGAAATAAGTTGAATGCATTTTTTTTTTTTTTAAAGTACGTTTCTTGACTCTTTTTTTTTTTTTGTCGCTAGAAAATGACACCTTTGTCGTTTGGGAGATGTTCCCAGGAAACGATGGAGCGCAGTCTGAAAGCGGAGAGGAAGAGGATTTTTACTTCTCAGACAACGACTGATTAGAGCTTAAACGTCCTATTGTTTGCAGGAACTAAAATCAGTTCTGTCCGTATCTGTAAATATAATTTTTCTTTAAAGCCATAGTCACAAGAATCAGTTCTTACCATTATTTTTAATAAACAGTCTGAAATTTGCAGTGTAGTTCTATTCTCTTTGTGTATATTATATATTTACAGAGTTATATATGGAAATGGTTCCCAATCTTTCTGCCTCGTGACCACTCAAAATGAAGCAATATATTTTAATAATCTAATCGCAGGTCATGGTGCTGCAGACAACAAAGAAGGGTTTCCTTCTCGGATTACTTCTTTTGAAGAATGTATTTTTTTCACTCTGAGAATGGATTATTTTCCATGAAGGCTTTGTTTAAAGTTGAGAGCCACTGATCTAGAAACAAACAATCGTGAAAATAAAAGATTTAACCAAATGATAACACCTCCAAATTTTCCCTTTTTATTTTTCCTGTCAAATAGTACAAATACATTCTGAAACTGTGCACAATAAATGAATTAAGACTTGCAAGTTATTGTATTTTCTGTCATGATGAGTCTAATTTATGCCATACAAGATAACTTTTATTACATTATACAATTACTTCTTAATGACACTTTGTATGATGATACTATTACTTACAAATATATAATCTCTTAAGGCATAATATTCTGTGATTTTTATGATGTATAATACACTTTTTTGATTGCTTACTCTTCTATGATTTCTTCATTATACTTTCACTTCATGCTTTACTATGTTTTTTTTGTATGATATACATTGAGGTTTTTTATATTTCAAATGTTTGACAAACATAGCCACAACTTTTGTAGGATCTTTTATGGCATTAATTATATATGATATACTGTACCATTGCTTTTGTTCTGATATGCTGTCACAAAATTATGATTTTTATGACTTACTATAATGACATTTAGTACGACAATACAATGTTTAAGACACACATAAATACAATGTTTATACATGTGTTTGGACCACAAACAATTCACATTTCTTGGTTTCTGACTGGAGATGATTCATCATTGCTTGTGAAGTTGAATGACACGTTATTTATATAACAAATGTATATTTTCTATCACGTTGACAAAACAAGAAGGATTTCAATTTTTCTTGTGTTTTAACCCCTTTATTCAGACCACTTTTTTGGATTTGGTGACAAAAACGAAACTACATAAATGCAATAGCAGGTTTCCCCTCATATTTGTAATTACACATATATCAGGGAAATATATAGAGCCTTCAAATGTGCAACTGAAAATAATTGGATTAAAACCTGGCAATCTGTTCTTGCAGCCTGGATGACTTATTGGGCAAATGTCAACAGTTTTTTAAAGGAGTTGTTGGGGCTAGAAGGGTCAATAGGGAGACATTGTTCAACCAACAGCCCTGTTCAAATCTGCAAAGGTCATCACATTTTTTTGTGTGTAAATTCATTAAAAAACAAAAACTGAAATCTCACGTGGCTTGAGTCAAGGTGATGACACTGGCTTCGGGTGGTTTCCATGGCTGCGTCGGGGCTTCTGCAGGACATCTGTTCGTCCTCAGGTCGGACCACTCGGCTCTGGGTGAAGAAACCTTTGAGTCTGACCTCGAGTTAAGGACAGTCCTGAACCTAGAACCCGGTCCTCCGTCCACATCTACCCAATGAAGACAAAGACGAATAGCTGCTCGTGCTGCTGACGTAAGCAATTTTAAATTTAGGTGGCTGAATTTTTCCCGAACGACGATCACGTGTACGCGTGTCACGTGACTGCTGCGTCTATAACAGCCCGCGAGACGCCACAGCCGAGTTTCGACAACCGTATAAGCCGAGGACACGATGAACGCGCTGTGAGTGGTTTTTTTTCCAAGTTCGTACTCGTGTATTTTAACGGAGAAAACTGGGAAAGAAAGTGTGATGACGGGCACTCTTTCTAACGCGACTTTGTAATGTGGCGCACTTTGTGTTTCTTCTTTTTACGGCTGTGATATATCGAGGTCAGCTGTAGCTGCCAGCTAACGCAGCAGGTTAAAGAGTTCGCGCGACGTTAAGGCTGCTTTAAATAACAACGTGTCTCTTTTGTAATAAATGAAGAGTTGTCGTGTCTTTGTCTGCGCGTTGAGACATGTGTGTGTGATTTGCCGTGACGCGACTAAACCGGTTCATTGAGTCATTGTTGTGTTGGAACACCGAGATGACACATGGACGTGTTTATAATATTGTTCAGCCATTTCTATGTATATATATAGATGTTTGTTTTTTTAATTATTATTTTAATTCAGCAATGTTTTGTTTCTCCTTCTACCAGGGTGACCTTCTCCATCCCCTTGCTGTTTAGCTCGTTGGTCTGGAGTGGATATCTGGAACAGGACCAAGATGTCTTGTGAGCAAATCCACTTTAAGAGCCATTTCCATATCTCTTTCTCTCTCTTTTCATAAATTATGTTTGTGCCCCACGTTTCTTCAACCTTTTTTATGAAATTTGAAAGGCGAGCCTCACTGACTCTTTCTATACAGACCGATCTTGGCCGCCCCAAATGTGCAGCGAATATGTAGAAGTGGAAATCTTTACAATATTCTTGGAAAAGTGATGTTATAACTATTATTACTATGACTAAGTATGCAAGTTGTTTTAGGGAACTATTGGTTTGGTGTAGCTCCAAATCCAGTCAAAAAATCAGGTTCTGTGAAGTTGAACTTGTTTTTGAACAATCTCATAAACTGCAGCACAGAATTTAAACCACTTTAATAAACCATATCATTATCTCGGTCAAAATGGTCAAACCTCTTAGTTTCTGAATGTTTGTTTAATGGTTTAGTTAACAATATAACCTCAACAAAGTCATCAATTAGTTATTCAGTAGCTTTATATTCATCGACACGATGTCGGGTAAAGCAGTAATGGAGATTAGTGAAATGTTAATCAGTGGTTTAAATCTTTCCTCAGGATACCAGACGACTGGACTCGTGCAGGTCGAGTTGACCCCACAGAGGAGCTGGAGCTGACCTTTGCCCTGAAGCAGCAAAATACTGATCTGCTCGAGGAAGAACTCAGACTGGTGTCGGACCCTGACTCAGCACAATATGGTAGGATCTTAACTGTAGTGTTCACGTAACCCGAAAGATTTGGGGTCTGAAGCGATTTCAAACTGATGAGACAAAAACCTTTTCATACTCCAGAGAGACAGATCCTGTTTTGTCCTCCACAGGTAAGCACCTCACCCTGGAAGAAGTGTCCTCCCTCGTGCGTCCCAGTGATCTGACCCAGAAGGTGGTGCATCACTGGCTGCAGAGTCATGGGATTACAAACTGCCTGACTGTACTCACTCAGGACTTTTTACAGTGCACCATGACTGCAGAGTAAGCATGTATTTTTAGGCAACATTTGTTCTGCTTGTGCAACAGTAATTTGTTCTTACTCTTGACACATTGGAGACGCAAAAATCTTTTCTGCTCAAGTTCCCTCTTTGTGTAATCCACGCATGCTCTTATCACATGATACAGTTCCTCTTTCGGTGGTTGTTGGTTAAAATCAAGGTAGCATAAATCCAGGCCGAGGGGATAGGCCTTTTTAAAACAAACAAAAAATAGCTTACCTTAAACTCCATCCCCTGATAACATTGTTTTACTTACTAGCAGCTGTGAAACAAAGGCACTCCTGGAGTATATTTGCTCGGAGTAGGTATGTTCGTCGTACAAGCCAAGCCTGTGGTTGTGTTGGTTTTGTGCATTCAGGGTTGCAGAGAAGCTGCTTCCAGGGAGCAAGTTCCACCGTTACATCAGGGATGGCCACTCTCTGGTGAGGTCTTCAGCTCCCTACTCTGTTCATGATGATGTTCACCAGCACCTGGACTTTGGTGAGAACCATTTCTAAATGTGTGACCTGTTCAGCTATCATTGCATAATATATGTATTAGATTAAGATCTGTACATCTTTGCTAAGTGGATGACCTTTTTTCTTCTTTTTCCCCATAGTTGGAGGGCTTCACCGTCTCCCTCCTAAAGGGCAGGACCTCGGCAAAGCCTCATCTAACAGGAAGCGGCCACATCTAGGAGTGACTCCCTCCATCTTGAGGGACCGCTATAACCTCACAGCAACTGATGTGGGAACAGCTGAGAACAACAGCCAGGCTGTAGCTCAGGTGTGGCCAGCTCAGAATGAGTCCTTAATAGAAGGCTGTGTGTATGTTGCCATCAGGCATGTACACAATAGCTCACACACTATCCTAAACACCACTTGGTGTACTTTCTTACTTAAGCAAGCTGTTTTCTCTTTCAGTTCTTGGAGCAGTATTACAGCCCTGCAGACCTGAAAGAGTTCATGGTCATGTATGGCAAAACCTTCAAGCATCTGTCTCAGGTGGACAAGGTTGTAGGCACTCAGAAAACAGGAAAGGCCGGGATTGAGGCCAGTCTGGATGTCGAGTACATCATGAGCACGGGGGCAAACATCTCTACGTGGTTCTTCACCAATCCAGGTCTGTATGAGAGGCTGAGGCTTCAACCATGTGTGAACTGAAAGGAGAATTTTAACATTTTAAAATCATGATTTTGAATTTCCTTTCTTTTCAGCTAAATTAATGATGCTCTTCAATCAATAACCATAATCACAGATGTTAAGTTGGGAGGGACAATAACATAAAGTAATACTTTGATTTCCTAATGGTCCTTCAGGTCGTCATGAGTCTCAGGAGCCTTTCCTCCAGTGGATGGTTTTGCTCAGCAACATGTCGGACCTACCCTGGGTTCACACCATCAGCTACGGAGACGATGAAGACAGCCTGTCCACTGCATTTATGATGCGCATCAACACAGAGTTCATGAAGGCTGGCGTCAGGGGAATCTCTTTGCTCTTTGCTTCTGGTCAGTAAGGAGGGAGAAGGCTGAACCCATCCACGTGACTTGCATGCAGCACACAGACATCAAACAACTTCCCCAAACTACCCTCATTTTATACTGTCAGCAAATTATGACTTTTAATGAGCCTTTGTTTGTGTCTGTTTGTCGACATGGCAGTTTCAGCCTGTTGTCTTTTTAAAAATGTAATTTTCACATCCAAATTACATTCTGTGACTGTTTTAAATGCAATGACTGCAACCTTTGACTAGTTTGTGGCTTTTTTCTAATTTCATATGGTTTGTTCAGCAAAAGAACACATTCCTGTTGTCAGTCGACACAAAAGATAATCTTTCAACAAATTGGGAAGTGGACATTTTTACAACTGCCTGAGTGAGCGCAGATGGCTTAACAATAATGGAATGCGTCAATGTACTGTGACTTTGCTCCATTGTTATTGATTAATATTTTAAATAAACACCTTGGTATGGTGGCAAACTTGGAATGCTGCAAGTGTCAGTAAAATATGCTGCATGATTACCTGATACATAAACTATTGTCTCATCTTCAGGTGACAGCGGCGCAGGCTGCAAACATTTGGGTGAAGGCCAAAATTCCTTCAGGCCAAGTTTTCCTGCATCAAGGTAAAGTAGTTCTACATGAATGCAAACTGGTTTCTGTGTAAAACAATTTAACAAATCCTTTATTCTGCAGTAAATTTAAAGATTGATTCAGTGCCACAGTCAGACATCCTCCTCGTATGTGTTGTAACTAGTGCAGGTACTCAATAGGTATGGGAAAGCATTAAACGTCTATCACTCTATGCCCTGCCTCTCGTTCGCAGCCCATATGTGACTACAGTAGGAGGAACATCATTTAAAAACCCATTTAAGGTCACATATGAAGTTACAGATTACATCAGTGGAGGAGGATTCAGCAACGTCTTCAAGATGCCCGACTACCAGGTAATGATCCTGGGTCATTAGCTTTTATAGGCTCAGTTAGTGCAGTTGTTTATGCTGTGCATTTGTGTTCCTGTAGGCTAGTGCAGTCGATGGGTACCTGAAGACTGTAGCAGCAACTCTTCCTCCTCAGTCATATTTCAATACCAGCGGCAGAGCCTATCCAGACATGGCTGCCCTGTCAGATAACTACTGGGTGGTCCTCAACAGAATACCTGTCCCCTGGGTGTCTGGAACCTCGGTAAAATATGTCAAACTTGGTGATGTTTCTTATTGACTAGAGCATCGTCACGGAACAGATAAAAAAAAGCCATATAGTGATTCTTATAAGTTTTTGTGAAAACGAAAGAGACCTCAGTCATATAAAGACTATGTAAACTGAGCAAACTATGTATAAAAAATAAAATCTAAACATAGAAGCAAGTCATTTATATTTTCACTGTCTGTCCCAAAAGCTTTTCTAAAAGAATGTATACAGTACTTACTTTTGGAGTTTTAATGGCTCATTTTATGGCTTTTCTTCATATCTCATCAATTGATCTACCTTCCAGGCATCAACCCCTGTGGTTGGAGGCATACTGGCTCTCATCAATGACCAGCGGCTGCTCAAGGGCCTCCCTGCCCTGGGCTTCCTCAACCCGCGCCTCTACAAGCTCAAAGGACAAGCTCTGTTTGATGTAAGTCAGGTTATTACAGGAGTTAAATCGTTATAGAGTTGCCTCTTTTTTCTTCTTCTTCGTAGCCACTATATTTGATACACCTGTGCATTCATTCCTTTTGCTATAGCTCTACCATAAATTCTACCTTTTACCAAAATGTTGAGTTTTTGTTTGTTATATATATGTACATTTCATGACAGGTGTATTATTGAGATGTAGTGACTATTGTACTGGACTGTACGAGGTGCCTAAAATGTGGTGTTGTTACAATTTACATGAACAATGGGGACAGAAAATGGGGCAGAGTATTAGAAATGCAGTTTGAACAGAGAGTTGAATGAGCCAAAGTAACTGAATTTGCAGAATTGGTAATTAAGTTTTGGTCCCTTTGCTACTGCAAGTTAAAGCAGTATTTTTGTACATTCATGAAGGTATTGTGAAAACACTTTGTGGTCATGATCTGGTTCCTAAACGCTTTGCATCTCCAGGTGACGGAGGGCTGTCACCTGAGCTGTCTGGATGAACAGGTTCAGGGTAAAGGTTTTTGTGCTGCACCAGCGTGGGATCCTGTTACAGGATGGGGGACACCAAACTACCCAGCACTGCTGGCTGCTCTGCTTGCGGAGTGAAAACACCTACAGTTCATGAGTGAAACCATCAGAGTGGTGTCTGCTCTGAGAGCAGGTACAGTACATAAATTCAAAGGCAGGATGGAAAAATGCCTACACTTTAGATTTATGCCTTTCTTTTATTCAGTTAATTTGCAGTTGAACGCTGCATTATTCCAGCCTTCAGGATCGTTTTATCTTTTGTCTTCACTTGCATGCATGTAAGGATACTCTTAGTCTTGACTCCTTTTATCGATACTCCAAAAGGCTTAAAACTGTTTCCTCACATTTTTAGGTCAAGGATTGTGGGGGGTTTGGGATTTTTATTGCTACACTGCAGTTGCTTGTTTCTGCTGCTCACTGCATTTTAACTGACCCAGATTTCTCAGTGAATCTCTCAAACACACTTACAGGGAGCTTAGTGTTATCAGTAATTTTATGCCTTAAATTCATGCCACTAGATACAAAGAAAGTCAAAGTGTGGGCTCTTAAATGTACACATGGGCCTATTTAAATAGGTTTTATTGAATACAGTGTTATGTTAAATGTGGCTCAAGAATCGTTATACTGGATGCAACAATTTTACCAGATCAGGCAGTTCAGCTTAAAATTAGATGGGTTTGGTTTGTAGTAAGACTAAGATGGCCAAAGTGTGTAATATTGTTGGTCTCTTTTGCCATACTACTCTGCAGGGATGAGCCAGGCACAAGTCAGTTTAATTTAATAACAAATTACTATGTTTGCATGCAATTCAAAAACTGTCACTTATGTTTTTGGAATAAAGCAAGAACACAGTATGTGGCTCATTTTGCCAAAACCTCTTGAAACTTAATTTTACTTTTGTTTGTTTGATCTCTGGCTACAAACTAACCAAATGCACTGTAATGTGGGTTTAAAATGATTCAGTGTTCCTACCCACCAGCATTGTTGCACTTGTCTTTATCTTTAAACCATTTAAATCCTCAAATTAGATGCATTTTAATGTGAGAGATTGCCTGTGATGCTTTATTAAAGACAGATTTTACTTAGAAATGTCCATTGATTGTTCAGGATGACTCGAGTATGAAGGCTGATCTGGATGCTTCAGGTTTTAGAAATGCACCACAGGCCTGTGCAAACTGAATATGTATTGTGAAATGTTTGTTTTTTAACAGACCTGCCAAACATTACCTAGTTCCTGTTTCTAGTAAAAAATATTTGAGCTGCCTCTGATATTGGTGTTACTACTGAAGTACAACTAGTATTTTGACCATTTGTGAGAATTAGTAACATTTGAGATTGTAGCTGGCAAAATTAGTTGTTTTTTCTCTTTTAAAAAATACCTTTAATTTCTAATGCAAATGTTGACCCCTCTCTCTGGCCTCATGTCAGACAGGAACAAAGAGTTGCCGGTGTACTTGAACCATTGTTGCTATTTACCAGCTGTAACATGCCACTTTGAAGTTCTAAGACGTGATACAATTATATATTTGCTGTGTGCTGAAAAATAAACTGAATTTGTTTCACTTCCTCATTTTTTCTCCAAGTAACCGAGCGAGGACGCTTACAGTGACGTCCTTTTTTATCAAACACTCAACAGTACCATACCAAGAAATAAAGGGTAAATTACTTAATCTATTGTTGTACTGCTGAAGCAATCTCCAATACTGACAACACATTGTTTGTATACAGTGTGACATCCTAAATATTGGCATTTCTAAACAAGTGTTACCATAATCCTGTAAAAACCCCTCTGATGCTTTCGAGTCAAATAAACTCAATCATGGCCTCATAACTTGAGCAGTTTTAGTATTTAACAGCTAAAGATTAGAAATGTGAAATATAAGGTTGAGTTTAATTGTGAGAAGACAGATGACACTTGTAGTGTTTGTAGTGCAAGGGAGAAAAAACATTTTAATGGGTGACTGCTATTGAAAATCACATGGCTATCTACATGATTCTGATATTGCATTGTACAAAATGAATATATGCAAAGACCACCCAGACCCCTCTCGAAACACACTCTGATAAAGGGGAAAGGGGGAGTTAAAACAAACTGTGAAACCTAATAAGAGCTACAGGGACAATCTTACTACATACATTACCACAGAGCTTATGTCAAACAGTGTACAATATGCACACTTGGGGAAAGTAGAAAATTGAAAAGGTGTCATTGCTGAGGATTGATGCAAATTCGACATATTGCAAAAACGTTTGAATGGCTGTGTTAAGGTATAAATATGCTTTAGGTGCAGATCCATGAATTAACATCTTCACAAGAAGAAAGCGTAAATTGTTCCATCCAGGTAGCGCCAAAGTAGGGTAGAGAGATGCCTGAGGGGGTCGAGGTTCTCATGAGTTCCTTGTTCAAACCTCCGTAAGTTTATTAAAAAGTTTGAGAAAAGGTAATTTCTCAAAACCCTTTTATCTAGAGATAATACAAAGGGGACTTCTTGTTTCACAAAGCAGGCCACGGGACAGTTTTTCAAGAAGCGGAGATACAGGTCAAGTCCTCCAGTGTATGCTCACGTTGTCGTTTTCACTGGTTGTTTTTGGCTTTGGCGTGTGTGAGGATGTGAGACTTCAGGTTGGTTGACTGGGCAAATTTTTTGTTGCAGCCATCAAAGGGGCACACGTACGGGCGGTCGCCAGTGTGAATACGCACATGTGTGCGCAAGTTAAAGTCCAGAGAGAACCGCTTGCCACAGCCCTCAAATGTGCACTGGAGACGAGAGAGATCGAGTTAACGCTGCTACATGTCTCACAGATAAAACTGATATAATTTCAACTGTAGGTATTTGAGATGACACAGCAAGGTGTGTTTATAATTGCGCTTCCAGAAAGCAAATTGGGCAAAGCTTAAATTTCAGGTATGTATTCAAATCTTTATTTTAAAGCACATTCAAACTATGAAGCTTTCCACAGAAGAAGGAAAATAAAGTATGACATGACAAGAATCAAAAAGGACTCACCTGGAAAGGTTTCTCTCCTGTGTGTACCAGTTGATGCCTCTTCAGTTTTGAACTCTCCACAAAGGCTTTGCCACACTCTGCACAGACATGCACACGAGGCCCGTGGGTGTGCAAGTGCTTTCTCATTGCTGAGTTGTCCCTGAACATCTTGGTACATCCCTGAGCAGCAGAGAAACCAAATTAAGCTAATCACTCGGGACATTTTCACTTTACCATGGAGAGAATACATGCATGTTCTCCTTACAGTAATGTTAATAAAGATGTACAATAGAACAGAGTAGGCTTCTGTTTATGTATGTTTACCATCATTTTTAGCACAGTACTGTATAAGCTGATGTAATAAACAGACCAATGAACTCACTTTATGTGGACAGGCTATCGTTCTGGGTGCATCGTCTTCTTTTACTTTTCTTGGCTTCATTCTGCATCAGAAATGAAAGTGGTCACATCATTATAGACGGTTCACACAACTATCCACATTCCCAAAACAAACAGACAAACACTAAGATGTGTTTAGTTAAATAACTCCTTGTTTTGGGGGCGGCTGTAGCTCAGGTGGATGAGTGGTCGTCCCGTGACAACAAGGTAGCTGGTTCGATCCTCAGTCCTTCCATAGTTCACACGTCGAAGTGTCTCTAAGCAAGACTCTTAACCCCTATCGGCGCCTCACCGGGCAGCCCACTGCTCCTTGATCAAGGATTAGTCAAATGCAGAGAAGAATTTTCCCAAGGGGATTAAAAAAGTGCATGTTTCTTTATGTTTCTTTTTTTTTTTAAACGTGTATGTGTAATGGGTCAACCCATTTATCCATTTTCTTTGGCCCACTGAATTTGGCTCGCCATCACCCAGCCTGAGTTAATATAAACGTCCCTACCTTGCAAACTCTGCCAGCTGTTTGGGGTCTGAGAGGTCAATGCCTGGGATACCTCCAGGAGGAAGCTTCTTCCCCGTCATGTATTCAGAATAATCCGGAGGAGAATTTTCCCCTGAGATTTGCTCCTCATGGTCTATGTCCTTCTTGTCATCTGAATGGGAGGAACAGATGTGTTGAAATAAACAGAGCAAAACATGTGGGAAAAAAATGGATTAAAGCCATTTAGAGATAAACCGCTCGTTATAATTTCCTGCCACTCTGTTACTTATGTTCTACTTATAGAAGCATAGGACACAAAATAAAGGCTACGACTTGAAGGTCTGTATATAGAAAAAACATGTTGTAGACCAAAAGTATTTTTGTTTTAAAATAGAAATAGTATGGAAAAAGGACTCCAATCTTTACAAATAAGTGATACTTTTAAATATCTCCCTTTAATAAACTCGCTTTGAGTGAAATAGCACGGGAATATTCACACTTCCGTATTAACAAATATACACTTTTAAAATATAAGTTGCAAAATTGAGACGTTTCTAGTATTGTAGAAATGTGTCACCGTTTAAACCATACATGCTAATGTTTAACGAAGCCCCGAGGATAATAAAACAACTGTGCTAACGTCAAAGCTCTTCTACATTAAATTATAATGTCCATGACGCATATCACTTGCAAATAGAATAATAAACAGAATTTTGGACCAAAGGTTCGCTGGAACCATGTTACGTTAAAAATAGTGTACTAAGCTTCGGAAGTGTAAAGTATGAGGGGTCCCTGAAGGCACCACCGCCGTTACCGTTGAACTGAACTGCGCCACAGCGGCCTAGCGGAGCCAGCTGCACTCGCTCCCACACTCGCCGCCATCTTCGTCGGCCAAATAAACGCCATTTTTTCGGGCCGCCATACTTTCTAGACCGGGGAAATATGGCGGCGCCCATCGACACATAAAACATGGCTTCCCATAAAAACAAAACATTTCAAATGGATTTAAAGTGGCTCAGAGTTGGGGAATAGTTTCTACTTTAGCGGAGGACAAGGCCCCAACTAGGCCCAGTCACACGGCACACAGGCTGAGAACAAAGCGAGGGGACAGCTGGAGAGAATTCACTCAAGACTCTGCACTTACCCGATGCCCACATAGTCACTGAAAACTCGCCCTCCAAAGTCTTTATCTGGACCTGCTTCTGTTCCCACTTCCTGCCCATTTCTCCGCCGCTCAGGTAGCTCTTTTTGCCCGCTTTTTTCCCGCTTCCAGCCCTCTTCATCCGGCCTGTCGAAGAGCTTCTCCCGGCTACAGTAACAAGAGTCTGTTCTATATAGTCCTCCTCCACGGCAGGCACCGGGATGAGGATCTGGTCCTCATACCCGTCATCCGTGTGCAGTTCAGAGTCATCTTCGCCCACCACCTCCTCTCTCGTTTGCACCAAAATCACCTCTTGATGCGAGTGCATGCAGTGTGGATCGTCTGAGTCCAAAGGCTGTAACGCGATCATCGGCTGGTGTTCACCGTCGTCTCCGACAATTGTGGTCTCGATTGTTTCTACTTCGATTTCATGCAGTTCCACAATTTCGGCTGGCATTTCTGACCCGTCCGTTTCTATGTACAGAGTGTCCCCCGACGCCATGATGAATGTTGTATTTCCTTCTTCTTATACGCTATTTTTACACTCTCTCTTTTCCTCCTGTCTAAACTCAGCCTGCCTCCTCCCTCTCCTACAACAACTCTACACTACTGTACTGTACTCTCGTCGCCACAATGCTCTAGTTCTGAAGTCTCGCGTGATTTGGATCAGAGCAGTCCCTTTCAAATAGGAAACTCAAACCTGCAGCGTCTTATTTCTTATAACTTGGCCATAAAGATATTTACGTGCATGCAAATGGATGTGTGATCAATTATTCATAAGAACAATATTATTATTAATAATATTATTAAAATTACATTAATCATAGTCTAACATGTAACTTTCCTTAATTTACTGCAGTTATTTGTATCCATTATATATATATATATATATATATATATATATATATATATATATATATATATATATATATATATATATATATAGTGTTTAGTTTATTACATTTGATGTCTGTAAAGTGTGTGCCATTGACAACAAATTTCCCCTTGGGGATTAATAAAGTACATATCCATCTATCCATCTATCTATAAAACATGAAAAGGCTATATAATCATGATGTTCCAAAATAATATGTATCCAAACTAACCATTATTATGGCGTCTTGATAAACATTTTAGCTTCTCTCTTTGTTTATTTTACTCATTGCTTGGTTTATAGAATTTGAAAATTCAAATTTTCCCAAATTTTCCCATGTGACATATTCAAATTGCGGATTTTGTCAGAGCCACAGTCCAAAACGCAAATATATGAAATGCACAATGATAACAGAGGCAAGCAGCACATTCTCACATATCCGAGGATGACAAACAGCTTATTGTGCACTTTTTACGATTAACGATAGTAAACATTTGGATACGCTGTGCTCCATTGCAGGAAATATATAGAGAATTACACAATTATCCTATGTGTTTCATTTACAGCCTTAGATGTGTTCAAATGAGTGGTCCTATGAAGTCTTTTTAAAAATATATTATTACTTTAGCAATACCAGTACACAACATCCCTCGAAAGGCATAAGCCTTGCAGTTGTTTCTCGTGATAGAATGTAAAGATCTTGTTTGCCAGCTGGGGAGCAAAAGATTACGTAGTCTGCATTTCAGCAGGCGCTCAGCTCGGGGGAGGAGTTTGTGATCACGCCTCACACCTGCAGCCCGCAACCAGCGTGAGTGGGTGTGTCCCGATACCGTTCAGGTTTGATGACACACATAACGCCACAGAGTCGGTTGCCTCGGACAGAGACGGGTTAGTCATGGGCAAGACAGGTGGAAGAGGCGACTTTGAATGGGTCTACAATGACCAGCCGCACACTTCAAGAAGAAAAGAAATTCTGGGTAAGATTTTATTTAAAAACTAATAAAAGCGTCGTATCTACTGACACATCTGCTGAGTTGAATTCCTGGTTAGTTTAGATACTAAATTTAAGCGTAGCCCAAATTTTTCCTCGCATTTCTTTTAAGGTCATAGCCGGTTAAACCGGTTAGCTGTTGCTTAACGAGCAGCCCACAATGGATGCAGGGAAAACATAGAAACTGACAAGACAAACATGCATTTGAGTGATTCACTTACATGAGGATGTAAGTTACACCATTCTTTTAAAGTGCAAGTAAAAATGCAAATATTCAAAGGTATCAAAGCAGTGTGCAGTATAACTTACATTACAAATTGCACTCATTTAAAATCATTACATTTATCTCATTCATTTATTTTCTCACAATTCAACTCAAATTTCGAAACTGTTATTTTCAGTATTTTCATGACATTTCTTTAAAAGTAAAAGTCAAAATAAAGAGGTAATATTTAGCAGTAATGGGAAATAGTTGTAAAAAATTAGCATTAGATACCAGATTAGAGTTTTTCTTAATAATCTAACCCCTATTACCTGTTCTTAGTCATAATTTTCTATGAAGATAATAACAGCATATTGATAGCAGGTGCAGTTGACAATGCCTCAGGCTTGTAACAAGACACATTGCATGACAATACCAGTTGCAGTGCTATGCATGAAGTGAGGAAAACGGTTTTGTAAGAGTTAGGGGATCTGGGAGGATCTGTGAAAGTGTAACCTTAACCTTAAACAAACCGCCTTGACCCATGAATGTTATCAATAAATGATTCATGCAGGATAATATTTGTCCAAACTGTGTATTATTATTATTATTATTATTATTATTATTATTATTATTATTATTATTATATATAGGCTATGATCCTCCGTATTTTCTTGGTTTTTAAAATATATCAAATCTGTATCAACACAAGTCAGCTTTTGTAATCTATTATGTAATTTGATTGAAACAGTTTAGATGAACAAGAGCTAAACCTGTTGACGTACATTTGATCCTGGCTTTTTCCAGCAGTCACGTAGTTGCTCTAGTGTGAAAGAAGCTAATCCAGAAGGTCAACCATAGAAGGTGATGATGGGTTGTTTGACACCATCAGGCTTTGAATTATTAAAGTGTTTTTTTCTTCTTCTTTTAATTATCCTTTGCCTTGTCCTGATGGGAGCATCAGTGGTATGTGAGTGTTTAGGGTCATTGAACCACACTTCCTTTTACATGAGCATGTAGGTTATTTTGATTGACAAGTGTAATGGTAACATATATCCTGCCATAAGTTTAAGGTTGGAGAGACTCAGTGGAAGCACAAACCAAGCTCCCTGTCAATTATCTTGAAATATTGCTGTTTTCTCTTCATAGCTGAATTCGGGACATGGGTGGATAGATAAGTTTGCACCTGCTGATAAAATTAATTGATAGTTTGAAAAAGAACATAAGACTTGGTTGGATGATGAAAAATAAGTATGCTTTGGTGTGGCTCTTTTTCATGTTTTCTTTTGTTTCTTTGTAAAATAGACAGAAATGGACAGGAAAAAACTTTTAAGAACGGACACAAGTCTGTGTGAGTCCCTTTCCACTGTCACTGTAAACTGCTCTCCACTTACAAGCAAAAAAAAAAAATCGCTCTTTAAGACTTGTGTTTCAGAGACCTTATTGTCTGTTCATTAGAAAGCTTAAATTACAATTCTCAACTCTTCTGCCTCTGCCCCAGTGACTCAAGAGGTAAATTCCCGTAACACAAGCAAGTTTATGTTGTAAACATATAGATGTTTGGCATGTCTGCAGCCTATTGTGGCTCCACTGGCATGTCATACACTTTATTTTACTAACGACTACCATTAAAGTACTGGTCAAACAGATCATAAAGGATTGAGACGCTGATGATCATTTTCAGCAGTGGCTCTGAAAAGTTTAAACTGAAATAAAGTTTTAGTTGAAGCTTATTAATTGATGTCTAGGTATGTGGCCATAAATTAACATGTCTCTCTGTAACTTGGTGAAGATAAAATCCCATAATGACTGTACTGCTTCAAGGAGTTCAAACAGTGTCTTTTATTATGTCTTGTCATTGATTTCACTGTTTGCCCAGTGAGTGGGCTAGAATATCATAACTTGAAGATGGATAACCCTTAAACATGGCCATGAATAGTATAAGAAAATAACACACTGCAGGTGTTGGAAATTCCTTTTGACTCAACATTCACAAAATAAGAAGGGTTTGGTCATTAAAGGGAGACCTACATGCAGTGAAACCCTGTGGTTACCAGGTTGAGCCCAATTTGCATCTCATTATATAAATGAGCTGAAAGAAAAGAAGCCGGAGAGATTGGCAACTGCATGATGGAGCTATCTTCAGCTAATGCATGATCATATATGCTCCTTCACCCCGGTGATCCTGAATTCTGTCTGTAAGGTGTGACCAGTGTAACAAATCAGAACCTGCGTTTCCTTCTGCAATTTTTATATGTTGTCAATGTAATATGAATTAAATCTAGCTCTTTTCGTTAATGGTGGCTGTTTCTGAACGACTCCCTTTTTATTTCACTCAGTTTTATTTCCCCCAGCCAAACGCCACCTCTACCAATTAAAATTACTTTTGTCAGCAGGTCCTTCGTAGGAGAAGAGCCAGTATTATACAACATGCTTGACTGTGTTTTGACAGTGATAAGTTGAGATAAAACGTATACGATTACAAAAAGAGTAAATATATATATATATATATATATATATATATATATATATATATATATACACACACACAAACACACACTTTTCAACAACCTACCTTCCGTTTCTGTGAATTTAATTGAATTTTTCCGTCTGCTTCTCTCCCAAGCCAAATATCCAGAGATCAAGTCTCTGATGGGTCCGGATCCCCAGCTGAAGTGGGTAGTGTCTGGCATGGTCCTGACCCAGCTCCTGGCCTGCTACCTGGTCCATGACCTCTCCTGGAAGTGGATCTTCTTCTGGGCTTATGCCTTCGGAGGCTGCATCAACCACTCCCTGACTCTGGCGATCCACGACATCTCTCACAACGTGGCCTTTGGCAACAAGCTGGCGAAGTGGAACCGCTGGTTTGCCATGTGGGCCAACCTGCCCATAGGGTTGCCTTACTCTGCCTCCTTTAAGAAATACCACATCGACCACCATCGGTATCTTGGTGGGGACCAGCTGGATGTGGACATCCCCACAGACATTGAGGGATGGTTCTTCTGCACCCCGGCCAGGAAGGTCCTCTGGCTCTTTCTCCAGCCCTTATTCTACGCCATTCGCCCGTTGGTAGTCAATCCTAAACCAGTGGGTCAGTTGGAGATCCTAAATGCTGCAGTTCAGCTCATAGCAGACATCATGATCTACTATCTATGGGGGCTGAAGCCCATTGTTTACCTCATTGCAGGTTCTATCCTGTGTATGGGACTGCATCCTATCTCGGGACATTTCATAGCTGAGCATTACATGTTCCTGAAAGGACACGAGACATATTCCTACTATGGAGCCCTGAACCTGATCACTTTCAACGTTGGTTATCACATGGAGCACCATGATTTCCCGAGCATACCTGGCAGCAAACTACCTCAGGTGAGACTGTGTTCTTGAGATGAATCATGAATTGATCTTTAACTTTGGACTCAAGTCCTTCTTTTGATGTTGTTGAGGGACTTTCCCTCAAGGTGTGGGCAGATAAGACGGGCCCCTCCTGTCTTTCAGAGCCTAAGTGCTACATACCACATTTTTGTTCTATCAATTGCAAACATTTATCAGATGAAAGGCCGGACTCTGTAATTGATTAACTGCTGCTTCTCTTGTACCATGAGAGCATGAGGAGATCCAAAGTCAGATGGCTGCCTTTTGACACGGCGAGCAGCTAATTTTATGAAACATTTTTGCTTACGTTTGTTTTCCTGTTTATGAAGTGATACATTTTCAGGATGAAAAAAATAATAATAATCTTTGCTTAAATCGCAGTGCATTAGTATCATGCTATGTCAACTGGTCACTGCGGTCCAAACTGAGTCTGATGGTTTGACAAAGTCCTTTAGGAGAGAAACTGTGCCATGTTCTCCTGTTGGACAAAGCAGTGAAATATTTGCTTTCGTCAGTCTTTGTATCTGTATCTAATTGTCATCGTGAAATCAAATTTAAAATATACCCTAAGGTGTTTCTCGCATGCATTTACAACTGTAATTTAGATGCCATGTCTATATTTCACATATCGTTGATGAACAAGTAACACTTCTTTTTCACAAGCTCTAATTCTCAGTTCTTTTCCTTTCTTTGGCAGGTAAAGCAAATTGCAGCAGAGTATTACAACTCCCTGCCTCAACACACTTCCTGGATTCGGGTATTGTGGGACTTTGTATTCGACGACAGCATTGGACCATATGCCAGAATCAAACGGGAGTACAAGCTAAGCAAACAGGAATAGATCTGTGACTGATTATATTTCCCGTTGAACAGAAATGTGAATTTCAGTGGTTAAATATGAATGGACCCCTATGAAATATCATTATTCCAATATTTCCATTATATTCCCTCTTTGTAGTGTGTGGTTGTCACTATTAGTAAACTGTCTAACATTTTAAATAAGTCCTACTTGAGATACTAAAAGGCAGACGAATGGGCACATTTCAGTTGCATGTGTTCAGAACGCATGCCAATGAGAAGAGTAACATACAGCTAGTTGGTTTCCTCACCTCACTATTTATTCATGTATTCCTGCTATAAGCAGATGTCCTGTTGTTGTGAGACTGTATTGATTTTTCCTTGTATCCAGAAGGCACCGAGAGAGGCAAAAATAATGATGAAAAACTAATATTTCAACACAAATAAAATCTTAATGTCTGTAGGAAAAGGTCATGCCGGTTCTCGTGTGGTTTAACAGAAAAGGCACCAACTCTTTTGTTTCCTGCCGACGCACGTTGCGTCGACTAAATTTATGAACGTGAGACTCGAGGCTCTCAAAGCCTCTCAGATTACTTTTTACAATTTCAAATATCTCCTAAAGCAGTGCTGAGGGCAAAAATAAGCATTGGAACTTACCTTTTTAGTAAGAAGAGCCTTTTCCTCAGTGAAGCCCCGTTCTGCATGTTCACAGCTTCATCGTATCAGGAACCTTTGTAATCCCCAAAAAGTAGTTATTTAGAAAATTCCAGTTGAGGTCTAAAATTGTTTAGTGTTTTGTTGTTGTTGTTTTAAACTATCAGAAGTGAATCAGTGGTCTTTTCATGTTGCACAAGTCACTTTCAATCAGCGTTAGTGAGTCTCTTTGTGAACACAGGTCCGTCAGCCAATCAACACGTCTGACCCATGAATTTTAAGAAGGTTTTTTACCAAACTGGTATTTTTTTTTTTACCACTGTGCTATTGTATTGTAAATTGTTTCTGTTATGTTTCCCACCCACTTAACTTAATCTGAGTGTTGTGATTGATAAGTGTGATCTTTGTTGTTTCTATTTAAATGACTGTACCATGAATAAAAACAGTAAAATATCTTTGTATGAAGAAACTACTGTAAAGAATATGACTTTTGATTTCACATTTCCTTTCTTTTCCATGTAAACTTTCCACACAAAACACAAGGGAACACACACAGAGCAGAGCAATGTGTTGATGGTTGACACGTCTGTTGACACATTGTTGTTTGAATGAATTTACTTTCAGCTTTTTAAATTAGAACGTAGTTGAGAGCGGACAGAGTGGATAGAATGCAACAACCAATATTCAACCAAATCCTTCCTGCAAAGACACATTTAGCTACCATCACATCGGCCTACTATTCACTTTCTGCACATTCTTATCTTGTAAGATTTGCATATTGCCATCGAAACCCTCACTCCCTTTTTTTTTAAACATTGCTACCGTTATCAAGTTCAACATTTCATATATAGAAAGGAGAATCTTCATGGAAACAAACCACATTAATAAATGTACCACCATTTGTATCTTATCGCTTCAAAATCAAATAAAAAAACAAATTCATAGAAATGGGAGTTTCATGCATACTTGGGAGGTTCACAAAGTATAGGATGTAGTACTACATTGTTTTATATCTAGGTAAAACCAGGTGGCACATTTACAGTTATCGGCCTGTTTTGTGAAAAATCCCCAAGTTTCAATGATCTCGCACGTTTGAACAGGTCGAGAGAAACTTGAACATCGGTCACACTGGAGTTGTGTATAATGTTATTTTGCGTCATCTGATCAATTGCCAAACATTAATTGCTCATTTGCGATGTGTTAAGCTTCGGATGTTGCAGAACAAGGTATTTTAAGTAGCTTAGTATCGTTAAAACGTTGAGATGTTTTTCAACATGTCTGGAGAGAAAATATTACATACGCAACACCAGTATGAACAAGGTCATAAAAGACTTTTTTGTTTTGTTTTTTAAAATATGCCAGTTGTGAGTCTGCAGCATCATTACGCCTTTTTGTGCTTGTTATCATGAAATAGTTAGGGATAAACTAAACAAAGAAATAATAATAGAATATAGAAAAGGCTGACAATAAATGGTGTGCAAGATTCCTTTCTCCTTCTATAATATCAATAAAATACTCATTGTCATCAACAGCATCATCATTATCACCACAGTTTTTTAAATAATAAAACAGTAAAAACTTAGAAAACAAAAATATTTTCTTCTTAAGACTTGGACTGAACAGAGAACAAAGAGCTGCAACTGGGCTGACTGAGTCTATCGGTGCACAGAGAGGACCACAACACCAAACTCAGCACGAATGTCCGTCCATCGCTCAATTCATCTTTTAGTATATTTTTCATCCTCCGTTTGAGTTCGTCAGTCCTTTAATCTTCCTTTAAGCTCATTCTGCTCCCCTGTCTCATCAACCCCTTCTCTCTGTTTCTCTCTTCCATTTTCGCTGTCCAGCAGACTCAAATGTTGGCACAACATCTCTGCAACTTGCATCGTGGCATCGTGAGGTCACAGAAACATTGAGAGAACATTCCCCTGGTCCTCGTGTCTGTGCATCTGCATGTCCGTCCTCCTCTTGCTCTCCTACTGTTGCTCAGATGAGATTAGGATGTACCGATTCTGCCGATTTCTTGTCTGATGGCTGCAACAAAAAACACGTCATAGAGAATGAAAATATTCAGCAGCAACAACTTTGCACTCATACTTGGCCAATTATGTTGGCCAAGTATGAGTGCAAGTGTTGGCGAATGGTTGAACAAATGTAAATTGTAATGAATAATTCCTGGTTTTGACGAGCTTGTTATTACTCAAACCACTGCAGTAGTATTTTAGAGTCGTAAAAAAGCCAGTGAGTCGTAAAAACTGAGCGAGAAAAGATTAACGATTAAACATGCATTGTGCTTCTGGATACAACAATGAACTACACACGCAATGACTTGCTTACCATTTATGATTTCATCTTTCACTTTATGCAACTCACGTACAACTTCATCCAAAATTTCCTGCAAAACACGACCTTCTTGTGAGTTCAACAACAGAGGGTTATACAACACTTCATGTGAAAAAGAACAAACCCGTGTGTGATTACTTTCATTTAAACACATGTCAGTGATGCCAACCTGTTTCATTCTGTCAAATTCTGTGTCTGATTCACTCGTGCTGCCGATGGGTCTCACTCTGCAACACACAAACATCTGCAGGTGAGCATGACACACTCGCCCACATATTCAAGGCTGTTAAAAGTATTTTAACGTAACCACAGTTTAGTTTCTTCTAA
Source organism: Clinocottus analis (assembly GCF_023055335.1). Lineage (NCBI taxonomy): Eukaryota > Metazoa > Chordata > Actinopteri > Perciformes > Cottidae > Clinocottus > Clinocottus analis. The sequence goes on from NW_027175898.1 coordinate 8,045,976, forward strand.
AATCAATATTTCACTTTTGTTACCACTCACTAGTGCCTAAAATACAAAGGATGATATTCATGTTGAAACCCCAGTGGTTAATTCTAGAGATTTTCTATTTCATATTCATACTCAGTCCCTTTACTCCTCTTATCTACAGACCTGGACACCAGCGAGGACTTGTCTGTCGAGTTGGACCGTTCCCATGGCTTCTTCAGAGCATCTGGAAAAGAGAAAAGAATAAATAACATTATAACACACAACTCTGAAACAGTAAGCTGTAATGCAGAGCAGAAGATCTCTCGTTTTACCGGACGAATGTATCTTTGCTGTGCAATAATCAGTGTTGAGTAATAACTAGTTGTAACAGAGTTTGGTAATTTAATTACAAAATTAATGTAATTTTAATCAGTTAGAATAAATATGTAATTAAATTACTGCTACTAATGAAAATGTTAGTGATTACGAAGGGATTACATCTGAATATATTTATATCGCCAATCTTTTAATAAAAGTTTGACAGTAATCAGTGGTGAGTAATGTTTACACTGCCTTGTTTAAGTTAATGCTTTTACTACTTATCAGTGTTATTACTCAGTTTAAATATTTGTGAGACAAATAATTAAAAAGTTATCAAATGCAACAAATTACATGAATAGAAAATACTTCCATTACCAGTAATCTAACCAGTAATCTGTAAAATATTACATTTCAAAAATAACCTTCCTAACACCGACAATAATCAGGGAAGATGTTGGTTCAGTACCTGTTGAGTTCTGCTGACCCGGACCTCGACCACCAGAGTCGTCCTGCACGGGGAGAGAAATTAGTTATCATGACACAATTGTTGATAAGCTTCACTGTAAGTTTCCCAATAACACTAAATTAATTTGCTGGACTATTTCTGTGCGCGGTAAATAAATTGTGCGGCACATGACCTACAACTCCAACAATAGTGCGCTTTAGAGGCTGGGAGGTTTGGTTACCTCAGGAGTCAGGCTAGCTGTTGCTGGCTCCAGCGTCATATTTAACAGACATGTGCTATCAACCTTCTCATCTCACACTAACATGAACAATTTGCCACAATGTTGAACTATTTCTGGTAAAAGACTTACTTCATCAGGTTTCTCTGAAGCTTTCCTTCTGTGAGGGGGACAAGTGAGATAAACGTACAAACAATTCAGTGACTAGTACAGAAATATTGAGACATCAATAAAAAAACAGTAAAAAAGCTCATTTCTCGTTGAGATAAACATTTACTGCAAGTAAAGTAGAACCAGGAAGAACACAGTGAGAAAAGGTAGTTCCATACGACTGAGAGAACAGGTATTTTCACATATTTATCTCTCGCTCATGATCACTAAAGGCAAAGGTGACGGGTGTGTGCGTGTGTGTGTGTGTGTGTGTGTGTGTGTGTGTGCGTGTGTGTGCGGTGTGTTTTTGTAACTGTTTTACCTGCGAGCAAGTAAGGCATTCATCTCCTGCATTAGTCCCTCCCCACCACCTCCACTGCCACCACTAGACCGGTTTGAGTCACTTTTGCCACTAGACCCGGGCGGACTGCTCTCATCCTGAAGAACACGTTACAAAATGGGTTGCATTTTTATTGCTGTGGGGATGAATGTGCTCTTTGTCTCCTTCATCATCCCTACCTTACAAGTACGATGGCTTCAACAATTAATTAGTGATAACAAAAAAAGAGAAGGACTGGAACTGTGTCTCCTGAGCTAGCTTTAGCCATGGAGGCTCACCCTTTGCACTTTACGTAGTTTGGCTCCAGCCAGTGCAGCAGCCAGACCTGAGGGTTGCAGGGCACCGGGCGGACCCCCTGGAGGCCCTCCACCAGTGGGTAATGGAGGGGGCATGGGTGGGGGCACCGCCATTGGGGGCGGTGGACCCGGTGGTGGTGGAGGGGCTGGAGGACCAGCCATGGGTGCTGGAACTGTTGCTGGAGGAGGCGCCACAGAAAGCATAGATGGGTGACCTGCAGAGACAGGGGGGCCTGGGAGGGGCACAATTCAATATCAGTTAATGGCTATATGGGTCGGTTGACCTTTTTTACCCCTTGGAAGGTTGTAAGAAGACCGTCTGTGGAATGATATGTGTGTATATATATATATATATATATATATATATATATATATATATATATATATATATATATATATATATATATATATATAGAGCTGTTAGTTACATATATAACTAACAGCTAACAACTGCTTACAAGACAGATGGCCACTGGGCCTCATTTGAGCAAAAAATGGAAATGATGGAATTAGAGAAATTCATGGAGAGTGTAATATTGGTTGTTTGCTAAATTAGCTGATTATATACAGTTAAATAACCTTTTTAAAATATATTTTTAACTTTATGGGCAGCCTATGATTGAATTGAATTGAATTTTAGTGCGTTATGAAAGTTACATTATTGTCTCATGGTTATTTAGTAAGTGCAAGTGGGAACCACAAATATCTGAACATCTTGAGCCTGCACACTATTCTTTTACAACGTCCTTTACGATGCCTGCAACATCGCTTGTGAAAGTGGCAGCAGTAGCCAAATAAAACAATCAAAACAAATCCTTGGATGCGATGATAAGAAGAGCTTTCAGAACAGTCACTGCCTGAAACCGCGTAACGATGTGACAATAATGGTACTTTGTCAATGAAATAAGGTGTGACGGACAGATCAAACACAGAATGTAATACGCTGTAATACATATAGTTTGATCTGCCGTCCCAGTCCGAATAGATCTTATCAGAGAACATAGCGGGGAAAAACCCTGAGCGGAGGTGGACTATTGTTGTATTGCGTGCATATGATACATGTGTGTTTTTTATGCTGTCATGAGGCTTTGTTGTTGAGATGCATCTGAAAATAAACTCCCTGACACGTGACCCACCTCACAGACACACACACACACACAGACACACAGACACACACACACACACACACACACACACACACACACACACACACACACACACACACACACACACACTCAGACACACACACAAGTATCATCCCACTGCTGAGAGACTACCTCCTCCTCTCTCCTCCTCATACTTACTGCTGCTGAACATGGGGGTCTGCTGGGGGACTGGGGAGGGGGTCTTCTTGGGCGAGCCCCCGTCAGACATGGCAGTGTAAGAGGGGGGCGAGGAGGAGGAGGAGGAGGAGGAAGTGTTGGTGGGGGGCTGGGCCTGCTGGTGGTACACCTGCTGCTGTTGTTGTTGTTGCGGATGCAGTTGCTGCTGAGGGTGGAAGGTGGATGGGTATTGGGGCGGGTGGACGGGGGCGGGGCCTGGGGCTGTCTGACCTATCAGGGGAGGCAGGGGGACAGCCTCGCAGTACTGCGGGGTGAGTGGCAGATGCTGAGAATGAGGAGAGTAGGGGCCGTCTGGCTGGCCGTTGGAGTGAGGGTGGGGCTGAGGCTGGTGCTGGTGTTGGGGGTACTGGTGATGGCCCGTCACAACGTTCGGGTCAAGTGGTGGGGGCTTCATTCTAGTGCTCAGAGGTGGGAGGGGGTGAGCCAAAGGGAGTGCGGGCTGTTGGGGCTGTTGGGGTTGTTGGGGTTGCTGGGGCAAACCCTGCTTCACAGGCATGGCCATCATAACTGGAGGGGAAGCGGAAGGGGCCATTTGGGCGTACATTTGCTGCAAATGGGAGGCGGACCAAGTGCCGTGTTTTGGGGGGAGCGAGATGTCTTGTTGCTGCAGTTGTTGTTGAAGGTGTAGGTGGCGGGCTGCTGTGGGAGGAGACAGGGGTATCTGACGGACCTGTCGGCCCAGGGTGGACACCCCTGCCTGGACTGGGGAAAAGGCTGAGGCGAGTGAGGTGGAGAGCTGGGAGGAGAGCTGGGCTCTCTCCCGAGCAGCCCCCACCTCTTTCTCCTGAGAGGGAGAGGAGGAAGCGATGGAGGGAGGAGAGGAGGAGGCCACACGGACGTAGGAGGGTGGCAGTGTGCTAGCTCTGTACTGTCTGTACTCAGGAGGGGTGTTTGGGTGGGTGGGAGGAGTGGACACTTTATATTGGAGAGTGGAAACGACTGTGACGGGCAGAGAGAGAAAGACAGAGAGAGGAGAGACAGGAAGAGGAGATGCAGACGAAGAGGAGGACGAAGGAGGGCAACAAACAAAGGAAAACAGAAAAGAGAAAAACGTGAGAAGAATGAAAAGCAAACAACTGAGCAACCAAGCAAGTAAAGATGAGAAAATCAGGAGCAATCCAAAAAACAGAAGCCAATAGCAAATAAGAAAGAATCAAAATATCTATAATAAAATAATATATAAAAGAACAAGCAGCAGAATGCAACATGACTGAGCCATGATCAGAAAGCATATGGCACTCCCCCCCAACAGTAGCTGGAAGAAAGAGATGGCAGTAGAGCATGTTGCAGGGACAGGGGGTAACTGATATCGCCACTGACAGCAGGGACAGAGGAGGATGTTGAAGTCTGAATGTATATTTAAGAGGCAGACTTGAACATTTATATGTGCGCATGGATAAAAAAGCATAAGGGCATACAGACTGGGGAGCAGTGATTGAAACTATAAGGCGGGAAACACCAACACAAACCACACTGGGAAAGACTGTTTACCTCTAGGATCCTATTGTGTCAGGGTCTGGAATCAATGGTATTTAGTAATGATAAAATCACCTATTTAAAGTAACCACGGTCTGCCTGAGCAAACACTGATAACTTACCTCATAAAAAACACACACAAAAAAACACAAAGCAGAGCAAATATCATTTGCTCCTTAGCGAGGTGGTTTACTGACGGCTGAAGTGTGCATAAAAACCTGTGTAGCTAGGAGAATATCATATGCAGCCCTCAATTCCTTTCGATCCCCAGAGCAGGTTGTATGAGTGTGTGTGTTTGTATAGCTGGGTGTGGGTGTTTGCTTTAGCCTCACCTGATCCTGATGTCCGTCGCTCCCTCTCCTTGTGCGCCTGCATCTGATGTTGCTCCATCATCCTATGAAGTGGAAGCATGTCACTGCTCTTCAAGCTTTTTTTCTGATCGGTCTGTTTCAATAAACTAAGCCTTGTGTGTAGTTGTGTGTAGTCGCTGTCCCTAAATTAAGATCTGAAGAGGTTTGTTAGGGATTATAGTTCCACAGACTTATAAGAAGCAGCAGATAGCAGCAGCAAAGTGGACAAAGACGCTTTCTTTCATTTACTCATGAGTATTAATTGCTTCTCTGTGCAAAAACAGCTTCATGTCCGCTCATGTATACAGCAGATAGAAATTGTACCTTCTCTGTGCCTCGTTTTCCTCTGAGGAGGGCCCATTTTGGCGTTGGACAACTGGACCTAAAAGACATGAAGAGAGAAGAAAAAGATTCAGATCGGATTGAAACGTGTGTGTACCTCCTCTGTCTTTGTAGAATTAGTGAGAGACCACTCGGCAGTAATTATGAGGAACATTTCCATCTGTAAACATTAAAATGATAATTGTTTAATATAAAATAGTCCCAGAAGCAAGAGCTGGAAGAGACACTGTGTTTACTGACTAGACCAGAGCAGGCCTCATGTGAAGAACTGTGACTTTGCCCCGGCCAACAAACTCTTTATAATGTTATTTGCTCAACATGTTGCCAGCCACAGGAATTTAAACTCTAAACCACAGCAGGAAAGCCTCTAAGCGAGAGGAAGAAACTAAAATATATAACAGGGAAATATCATCTAAATACATGTAATACTTTAAGTGGACACAATACATGGGATTAGTGAGCAATACAGTTATGTTAACAACAGCTACGTATCAGCATTTAAGTCACTCTGTCAACATTGTTTTGAGAAGTGCCAAATTATCAGCATCTTTATTTAGCAGCTCAGTTAAGCACTTTGCTTGTTGACCAACTACAGACCGTCTTAACCCCCCCGCTGAGTGACTAAGTTAGAGCCTCATTCTGGAGTGGCTATTAACGGGGAGCAACAGGCAGAGCACTTATCATATTTCACCAGAATACCAGTCATTAAACTTCAACGCCTGATGTGACATCAAGGACACCCATGGGTGTTATTTCCATTCGCTGTGTCTGGAGCTCAGGTGGGAGGGACGTCGAGGGCTAAGCTGTGGCTTGGAAAAGCTCTATATGGATCATAGTGTGGGGTGTAAAGTGAATTGTTAGACCCTTCTTCTACCAAATGTAATACTCACTTTTCATTTTACTCTTTTGTGTTTTTGGATTCCATGAAATCTTGTAGCAAATGTGTCCTTTTAGAGCACGATTATGAAGGGTTTGGCTAAAATATTACACCTATACCATAGACTCTTTAACACACACTTTATTGTAAACCTTTATGCAGGTTAGTTTATTGAAAGTGGTTGACATGAAACTAACAAGCTAATAACAAACAAATGTATTCTGCCTCAGTTGACCTGGTTAATAGATTTGTTTTGGTGCTATAACGAGAGGCGCGTAAAAAAGAAGTGACACCTGGAAGACGTCTTGTTTGCTTTGCTCCTCGAGCTCTGCTTGTTGTTTCATGGTAATTATGCGCTCTGCGGCCAGAGCTGCACATTAAATTGACCAAATATTCTATTCAGGACACTGAAACAATACCTGTCTACTTTGCTCAGTCTTCATTAAGCTCTTCAGATTAGCAATCCGGATCTAAAAGAGGATTTCATATTACATGAATGTGAAGCTAAATAGGAGTTGACAGTAATATTCTGTGGCACCTTTTATGTTTTGTAAATATAAACCTACTGTTAAAATGTATCAGTATTCCCATCTCCTTTTATTATGTTTGTACCAGCAGCAATATTAGTTGCAGGAACATAAAGATACAAGTACATGAAAAACTATTTGCAGCATGCACCTGCAGCCTCTCGGTCAGCAACTTGAGCATTAATTATTCAAGTGAAACTTCAGAGATTGACTCCTAAAACACAGTGAACCTTTCTGCAGACACGCACGAGGTAGATGTGAAGGAGATCATTATCAACCCGTGTGCATGTGTATCCGTGCATAAGTGTGTTTCTACTGCTGACTTGGTGCATGGTCTACGTGGCCCGCTGTTGCCATGGTGAAGGGAGGAAGCCCAGGGGAGGAGAGGGCCTGATCAGACTTGTAAGCATTTTATGGGTGCTCAGGAGGCCACCGCATTTGTGGAGTTGTATTAATATGTGATCAAAGGAAAATCAATTATTCCTTCTTCTTGTACTCCTCCAATCTTTTTTTAGACACTCACAAGGACACACAACAAAAACATTATAGATTAATAACGTTAGGCTCCCCAGAAGCAGCATGAATGAAACACAAACATACGGATGGACAGAATCACTTTGCCAAAGTGTTATCTGACTTCTGTACTCTGAATCTGCGCTGTGGATGTCTGGTGTGGGAATACCTCTTTTTCCAGATTAGACAATAAAGTGTAATTTAGCATTACCCATAATTATTGAGGTATGAACTACCATTCTTCATTACAGACTTGCTTGCTGTGAGCAAAGGTTCTGCTACACAAAGTTCCACAGCAACAAAGGTTGAGAAGCATTGTTTTATAATTCAACAATGGATTGTATTTCTTAAGCTTATTAGTCCGTTTATGTTAAAAAAAGTAGAGGTGTAAATAGTACAAAATTTATAGCTCAAATGTTGAGAAGCAAAAGTATTTAAGTAGCATAACATAGAAATACTCAAGTAAAGTAATGCACTACCAAATTGCACTTGATAATTACCAATTCACCAAAACAAGCAGCCTCTTCTTCATATAGTGAGAAAACAACGGATGCTTAACTTCTGAAAGCACAGACAACATGCATTTCTAGTGGACACATTCCTCTCCAGCTGGAGACTTACTGAGGAGGATGATGGCTGAAGAAACCCTTCTGAGGACACCAGGTGAAATCTCTGGAGTCAGCATGATTTTTCCACAGCCTACTCAGCACTATACAATACTTTTTATGTAACTACGCTTCTTATTTCAGCAAGAAACCGCATCAACAATGTACTTAAGTCAAAATGTTTGTCCTGCATGACGAGGCCCATGATCTCACATCCAAATGCACCCAAAAAAAGAACGGCTGCTATGTGAGCACGGTGGGGTACGACATTAAGGCTCCACATTGGGATATTTTAGCCACCGCTAGGAGAGTCACATGGATGGGATGACACCGCAGTTAAACACTCACAAATATTCTCTCTCAATATCTTATGCACACACACACACACACACACACACACACACACACACACCCACACACACACCCACACACACCCACACACACACCCACACACTTATAAGTAGCTTGTAACTAGAGCTGGTCAGACGCTATTTATTAAATCAAGAGTAGGCGTGAGTTTGGCTACAAATGCAGTTCAGGGTTCCAACAGAATTATTTTGCTGTCAATGTATAAAAACCCTAAAAAACGCAGTTCCGCTAGTTTAAATACATGCCTTTAATCGCATGCTATATATCAAGGGTGTCAAACATACGGCCCGCAGGCCGGATCCGGCTCGCCAGGGGGTCCAGTCCAACAGAAGGAGAAAAAAGATCTAAATTAGCAGAGTTGGGATTAGAACCTCTGATCCTCTGCTTCTAAGACAGACATGCAAACCATCGATCCACAGTCGCAATTAATGTGAGCACTCATATTATTGTGTCGGAAGTCATTGAACATGGATCATGTCATGAAAGTGGCGTCACAAACGTGTCACAAAGCGAGGGAATCTGCAGAGGCGAGCCAGGCAGATAAACAGAGGGCTGCTGTCTGAATTTTTGGTCTTTATGTTTCTAGGTAATTATTGAAAGACCTTAAAATAGAGTTTATCATCTAAAAACCTTCACTAATGATTTAAACATAGAGAAACATTGTCGTTAATTATGCGTTATCATGCTGTGATTTTACTGGTCCGGCTTACTTGAGATCAAAATGGGCAGCATGTGGCCCCTTCACTAAAATGAGTTTGACACCTCTGCTATGTATACTGAGTTATGTTTTAATCTTAAAAGCACTAAAATGAATGTATTGAAAGAAAGATTTAAACGCATCTTGAAATAAAGACAGTCAGTCAGTAATAAACCAGCAGCTGATATTACTGGTATTGTTTGGTGTAGTGTGCAGAGTGCATGCAGTACATGTTATTAACCAGCAGAGGTTAGTACAGCTTAGTTAAGTAGCTACGCTTCATAGGGTTTGTCTATTGCAGTGCATTGAATTAATGTGGACATGTAATCAACAATTTAGATTATTGTGCTGTTTGAATGTATAGCTGCAATATTGTCTGGACTGCATGTGCATCCTGTCTCACAGGGTAGAGTCTGATGAGACAGTATCCATCGATAAAGACCATCTCCGTAGTCAAAACAAACTGAAAACACACGACTATGTGGATTATTTGCTTGTGGTTACCTGACATTCCTTTGAGAGCAAAAATAGATTTAAACTGTTCACAGATGACGGTTCAAGTCAGCAAGTTGTAATTTGAACCAAACGGTTCCTTCAGCAGGTTTCCAACACCAGTTTATGCTTCAAGAACTTCAATCTCTCATTTCTCTACTGTGACAAACTATTTAATAAAACCTGTCTCAGAAAAATCTCTCTGCCTGCTCGGGAAGTCAAATACAAATGTGGACCTCATTATAAAAAGGTCACTTTGTAATAGCATGGATTAAGTGTGGTTGAAATAGAAAACACAGATTTAAAGCATAGATTGTGACTCCGTACCTCCACAGTCAGGTGAGCTGAGGACATTGAGGGCGAACAGCATGGCGTTGGAGAAAGTGGTGGCTTCCTCCTTACTGGCAAAGTTCAGCCCATAAACCTGGCGGGCGTCACGCCACTGATGGAAGGTCGGGGTGGCCTGATTGTATTTCAGTCCCTTTACTATGGAGTAGTTGATCACCACCTTCAGTAGGGGAAGACAAATGAAGCAGACAATTCAAATGTTACGTAGATTTGATAATGTACAACTCTTCACTCATGAAAGGAACACATTTTGTTTACCCTGAATGTATGCATATGTTTCCATTGAAAAAGTAGGAATGGACACACATTTTATTGTAATACAACCTCAAAACATAAGTGCTCGACTGTTAAATTATTTCAAATGGAAAATCTATGACAACTGTGATTAATTTGCTCTAAGTAATGCTGCATTAAAATCACATAAGAGTTTTCGTGATAGTAATAGTTTCCAGGTCGTAATTACTATGGGGAAACTCAGATTTTTCTGAAAGCTCTGATATATCCAACTCTTTTGGTGCCTGAAAACAACAAATATGTACGCCTCACATCAGTGAAAGACCATGTAATTGAATCCAGATTTAAATGAGTGTTTGAAGTTTGTGCATCAGAAATGTCCAGTGATTGTCATGCGGTTTATTTCTTGTGTGTCTCACCTGCTGGTCCTGCAGTTTGACACCCACCACTCTGAAGGTGTTGTTGGCAGTGTTGTGGTAGATGTTGATGCGGCTGAAGCCCTGCTGGCCGGGCTTAATGGGCACCCACTTCTTACTGGCATCGTCATAGACCATCACAGAGGCCCGCGCCTGGCAGATACTCTGTTCACTGATGGAAGAGAGAGAGAGAGAGAGAACATCAGAAGAGTCCTGGTAAATATCATGACATTGTTCTGCGAATGTGGAGAGACACAGAGAAGAACTTCATTTTACTGATCAGCTCAACATGTTATTGAGATTCTCTCACCAATCTCTAAGATAATGTAAGCACTGTGGCACTGTGTTATTTTCTTTGTGCAACAAAATAATGCATATGTTTTTGTCAGGCACACTGTAGATGTACTAATCAGTCTTGGTGAAAGATGTTCAATGAATCATGAAACAGGCTTTTATGAGAAACTAAGTCGAGCAATGAAAGCCAATAGGTCAGAAAATAGCTGAGTGGGCACTGGGAAGGATTCAGCACCCAATAGCAGAGAAGATTAGATTATAGAGATGCTTCACTGTATGTACTGTGACTGTTGACCAGAATAGTGTAAATGGGATGGTGGTCTATGAAGTGAAACCGATGGATCAGAGCTTCTGTATTTTCATCTGGTTAGTTGAGGGGTCCCTGAGGAGCCACACCTTTCCACAGTTACCACATCAGGAGTAACACACTGCCACTGTAGATGTCTGACAGCAGTGTGTGTGCCGAGGAGAGGGTGGGTTGCCATTTTTTTTAAAGCTATAAAGACAACCTCAACCTTAAACCGAACTCTGGGAAATCCCCCTTTTCCTGCTGGCCTTTACTGTGGTGTGTGGTGTGTGTGATGTGTCGGGTACATTGTGTTAAACCCCCAGTGTTTGATCAGCAAACATATTGCTAGCTGGAGGCTCATTTGGTAAAAAACAAACAAATTAAAAGTGGAACAAACACACACAAGGACACAGCTACGAGGACACATTAAACAATCATGTTCACAACCACAAAGCTGAAAGGGAATTCCTTCACTAAAAAGACACGTGGGATGTGGCCATTGACTTATGCGGCAAATGCACAAATCACATCACACGAATTACCACATACGAGAGATGCAGCTTGAGTTTCTGAAGCAAAAGACCATGCGTGTCATGTGACTGCCGAGGTGACCTTAGCACAGTATGCGCCTGAAGGTGAAAACACATCACGGCAGGTGGAGAGGAGACGAGGACCCGCAGAGGTGAGGTTCACTCGCAGAACCCGTGAAGTGACTAAACGCTTCTCTAATTTTCACTTTCAACACCTCAGTGGTCGGCTCTCCGTCAGTCAGACTCACATTAGCAGTCTGATGGTGGGATGGCCAAGAAGAGCAAACTGAAGAGCTCTGTTAATGTGTTCACTGGCTGTCGAGTTATTCCAGAAACGTAATCTCTGCAATAGTTCATATAAGGTGACGTGTAAATTCAGACAAGGTGACGTTTCCCAACAGCAACACAGAATAAGTTATGAGGCCGCAGGAACAAATTCAGAATTTGTGACAGTATGATTAATTGTTCTAATTGTTGAGAGCCAGAAGTGAATAAGCGTACACAGTGTAACGTTATACCACTAGCAATGTAGTACAATTACATTAACATTAATGAGGAAGCAGAAACATGAGGTTGTCTTTCACAGTGATTATTATCAGGGGTTGGGATTTGTTTCCAAGTCCCAGAGGACGGCAGTAACATTCAAAAGACAACATGTATATAACATTCAAAACCCATCCTCTGAAAATCCTTCGCATTGAGGCGCCAAAATCTACAGGAGGAAGACAACCGACCCCTGAGAGACGCCCCTCCGACCGATCCAACACATGGTTCAGTCCCAGTCGGCTTCCTCTTGCTTGTCTTGCCATCATCTGCTGTTCAGTTCCATTACGGTCGTCTGAACGGCCTCAAATAACTCAGTGAAGAGATAGTGTTGCTTCGAATGGCTTCATTTGAACCCTGCATACCTGAGGTTTACTCTTGGAGTGTATTTTGAATGAATTCACGTAAAATCTACAGTACAAGGAATTCAGAATAAAACATGTTACGTGTTCTTAAAAATAATCTAACAGAGGGATCAATATACTTCCAATTTTATTTTAATTTTTAGCAAAACATATTTCCATGATGACATTATCAGAGTTAAATAACCTGTTTGACACGTGACGTAAAGAGGCTTATTTCTGTGCTACGGTATCAGAAATAAACTGAGAATGAACTGCACGGTGACGTCATGTCGTTCCTCAGGGAGAAGCCTTAAAGCTCACTTGAGAGATGGATTTCAGCAACTCTCCCCTGATTACAACCACCCTGCGTCTGTCAAATATCCATCATTCCACACTGCACAACTGCTGTCTAGTTAACCAGCAGCAATATCACATCAAAGCTATCACAACACAATGTATTCTTGACACTCATTTGGGAAGAGAGACATTTTGTAGACTGCTGAATGTCACGAGACAGTCAGACAAAAGTGAATCTCGATGTAGATGCTGATCTTGGCTCGAAAATGGTTACACAATAAATATCCTCCACCCAGGGACAAACAGGAACTCCAAAATCAAACAGGAAACTCATTTGTCTTTTACACAAACAGATGTGAAGGCAAAGCTCCTCAAATACGTTCACAAGTACAGTCTGATCTCAACAAATCACAGACATCTTTTTTTGACAGCTCTGACACAGACTGACCGTAACACAAATGTAATCTATCTCCTACGTATCAGGATACGGACATACAAATAAAAAACAATTGCCTTTTCCTGTGGAAATAATAAACAATTTCATTTCTGAGGCTGCAGGATATGGAAATCTGAAAAGTTCACTGCCTTTGCATTTGAGGAGAAGCTTCATTCTGAATGCAAAACCATGAGGAATAACTACAGACATCATGTATCCTACATCTCTAAATAAGTTGAACAGACTCTCTAATCACATAACTAACACTCCTCTCCACTTCAGAGACCCAGCAGACCACCAGAGGCTCTCTGGGAAAAGACAGGGAGGGAAAGAGGGAGGTGGCTGCATCTCTGAGATGGATCTTCTTACAAAAACAGGCCCTATTTCTGGAGCAGTTTGGGCCAGAGGGATGGAGTGCCTCCAGCTTGAAGCTGACTGATTTAGTTCTCTTCAAGCAGTCAGAAATAAAGCAAGCGTCTCTGCCATTCCTCCTTTACGCATAGAGTGCATTGCTCAAATCAACACATCATGGGATGAAGATCTAACTGAGACAATTTCTCTTGAATTGAAGCGCTGAGCTACATCTTCAAAGAGCAGCTATGCTAATTTCTCACCGCTTATGACAGTGTGCTAAATGCTTCTGTGTGTACTTAATGAGGGCGGTGGACTCTCATAGGTCAGATGACAAAAAGGAGACAAGGCACAATAGGGCACATGATAGCTGCTTCACATCACAGCCGCTCCTATTGACTAAAAAATAGAAATACAATCCAGTTGTGGGGCCAAAGCTTCATACTTGTTGGATTTTCAGCTGTAAAAGAGGGATGACTGAGTGAACAGATGAGGCAAAGAAAACTATGTGACGATGTGTTTATGACCAAAGGACAGCAGGCGATATGGCATCATCTGAAAAAGGTCAGCTAATGCTGAAAATCCCGATCAGTGACATTAAAAAGACATGATGAACCAAACCGAATGTTCATAACAGGAAGAATTAAAGGTCAAATTAAAAGGACAAGAAAACATGATTTTTAAAGATATGAACTGTAAAAAATGCTTTTCTTTTCAGTGATAACATTCCAATGACGATCATACAGAAATTCATCCTTCATCCTGCAATAGACATTTTGAGCTGTCAGAGCAAGAAGGGAAACATTGACTGATCCGGTGAGAGCGCATCCACAAGACCAATATGATGGAACTGATTAAGTTGCAACTTAAACTAAACTAACAAAACCTAAACAATTTTAAAAAAAGACTCAAGAATGCTTGGTAGAGCTGAGGGGACCTGCACTCAGGTCGGGTTCATCAACACACGTGACCTCTTTGTTAGTATAAAAATATTGATTACAGCCGCTCTAAGCGGTTAAGAGCTGGAATACACTACAGCTGATCATTAGCCGCTCCGATCCTTTGAGGATTAGAGCCTGCTGGTATTTTCCTCTTCTGAATTCTATAGATTACATCTTTAAAAATGCATAAGCACTTCCCCACTACCATCTCATAAATATAAAAGAGACATACTGTATGTTTCTCATAGCACACTAACAGGCCAGTAAATGTAGTTACTTTGCTATTAGCTGACACTATATTTGTATTGTTGTATGTATTTTGAATTTGATGTGGTAGTCTGGTTCCTAAAAGCATCATCTTAACTTGATACAACCCACAGCTCTTATAATTTTGTCTTGTTTTTGCTGGACTAAGCAGACTTCTCAGTTGAAGGGTGAATAATATTCACCTCAAAAGGCAGAGAAGAAAGAAAGAAGAGGAGTTCAGAAAGAGAAATTAAGGAGAAGAGGGTATAGAGATAAACAAGAGCAGAGAGGATATGAAGGCTTCTGCCACACTGAGCACTTCCTCATGTCAAGTAAGCCTCATAGGCGAGTGGTGAAAAGGAGGCCACATTCCCAGGCTTTTGAATTAAGCACTTCCATGCACACATGGTAAGACATATGTGCCCCTCCCTCACCTCACCCTGCTCCACACAAATCCCATTCACTCACTCACTCACTCACAAACACACAAAGTGTCACAACTGTGTGTTTTCAGGCCATTAACAGACATTCCACATGCTGGAAGAAATGATCCCTGTATATATGATGGGTTGAGTGGGCATATTTAGTCACAGTAGTAGATGTATTTAAGCTGGGAAAGTGTTTCCTTGGCATACTGAGAGAGAGGGTCGGGGTGGTGGGGTGTACGTGGCATTCTCTCTGGGTAGCACCCGAGGGCAGAGCTGCTGTTAATATGGCAATTAGATTTTGTCGCTGGGGTAATTGTGTCACCCCGGTGGTTCACAGTGGAAGGCACCCGAACATATCTGAACAAATGCGGAGTCATTTGAGTCACATCCTTGCACGGCCGGCTCGTGACAGCGTTTTAGATTTGTTGATGAAAACGAAATGCTAAAAACACGACCAAAGGCTTCAAAAGCTGTGGAAAAGTGCTGAATCATCGATACAGAAGTGGTGCAGACGGTTGGTCATTGAATTTCACTTGACTAGTGCAGCTAGCTTAGCGCCGCTCTCCTATGGTCATGCAGCAGCTCAAACGAAACCATTTCCAAAGAAAAAAGAATGATATAATAAACTGCACATTTCTGTATGTTTTTTTTGTATTTTGAGAGGCATTTTATCGTTTTCAGTGAGTGTAGAGCCATATGCCACAGGGGGGCCTCGCCATTTCTGTACTCTTAGTTAGTTTATCAGTTTTCTCTATTAATAAGGATACAACCAAAACAGTTATTGTTGGGTTTTGCACAATAACAATTTTTCAATAAGTACTGCTTTGATGAGTTCACAGTAAATATACTCTGTGTTGGAGAAGTTTCATTTTCCTAACACAGTAAGCTATAAGCTACTAAATACAATAGACAGCCAGCTAAACCAGGCCAATGGAAGAGTTTTATTTACAGACCGCATGCGGAAACAGAAAAGAAGCTTTTCCGAGTTCCTTTGGCAGGAATCAGAGTCGGAAAATTTAAAAATCCCCCCAAAACCAAACCTTTTTGCTTGAGAGAATATGCCTTTAGAGACACCCTCTGCATATAAATCGGGTTAATTATAAGGCAGTTATCAGTGAGTTATCAGGGAGTTCTGGCACACACCATGTAACCAGCTTTATTAATCATCTTTCATGTCTCATCCCAACTAGCTAATTGGGAAAAAATGAATGGCAAAAATAATGAGAGGAGAACTCATAGTTTGATAGAAAGAAAAAAATCTGTCATATCAGATTTACAGACAAAGCAAATCCTAATTATTTACTGCAACTTAGAGGTGCAGCAGTCAATCTGCACCGCTGGTGACAACCTCATATAACCAATTAATCAATTCATTTCATGCTAATTAAGTCGCTTAAAAAACTCCTGTGCAATTAACGCAAGCTGAGAGAGACGAAAGCATCCGCAGAGGCTTCCTGTGCAGCAGGAGTAATAATCATACAGTTTTATGCATCCCTGGTCGGTGCTGCAGATAATAGAGACATGCAGTCAGTGTCAGAGAGGGTTTATAACTCAATCTGAGGTTCGGTAAACAAACAATGGCATCCTCAGGTGTGTTAATCTCAGCAAAGCAATATGCTGCCACATCTGAAATCTGACTGTTTGGAGTGGAGAGAGACTCCAAACTGTATTATAAGCATGTTCCAACTTATCCCTCAAGTTTGGGTTTCTCCTCGACACAATAGACCTTTCATTCTACCATGAAATGTAAAGCACAAACAGCTTTAACTCACAGCCTCTTCTTGCTGGGAGTGAGGCCTCTATGTCCCGCCACTCTTATTTAACAGGAACAGAAATACTTAATTATACACCCACACACAGTATATGATGGCACCCATACTGTAAGTACACCAAAATTATAGTCACTGATATTTTGAGTGAAGGGTCTTATTAGGGCAACAGAAACAGACACAACTACATTTGTCGTTACTTGTAAACTTCACTAACATCTCAAAACCAAACCTCAAGTCTCAATTTGCATTTTTCGTATACTTTAACTTGCTATTTTAGCATTTGTGCATTCCCACTGACAAGTATGGCAAAATGCAGTACACTGTGAGCATCCGGATGGATGGTGTGCTCATGACGCTGAAGAAGTTGGCAGTGTGGGACACTGGACACATCTTACCCTCAATGGTCAACATCTTGGCTACTCAACAAAAAGGGAGGGGCCACCAAACATGGGAAAATCAAATACAATTGTCAAATAAGCAAATACATACTATATATTACTTTACTGTACTGTGTTAGAGTTTCCGAATTGGGAAGCAGCTTGTGTCTTAGTCAATAGTCTTCTGACTAGCCAGAATATCCTCACAATGCACAAATGTTCTTACAACCATGTTTGAACATTTTAATTGGTCCTCATAAAGATAGAAATACAAGCGTCCTCACACACCCACATTGATTGATTACTGTGCATGGATTTGGTGAGTTGTCTGTTATTATTCTGTCACCATGATGATTATAGGCTACTGGGCATTTTAGGGCACAGCAAAGCTGCCCCGCCTGTGTATAGTATAGATGGGGGATGTATATGTGTGTGTGTGTGTGTGTGTGTGAGTGCACGAGCGCCGGGGTCCAGCTGACGGAGGGAAGAAGTCTAACAACTTGGATTAGAGACAGAGCCTGGCAGGCAGATCATTACCTCACTGCAGTCTTAAATCTAAATTAACCAGGACTTAACTCTCGTACAAGACCTCTAATCTGCTCCATGGGGAAAGTACTGTTAACAGGCCCACGAAGGGAACGAGGCCTGCGGGAACTAAAAACAGCACAAGCCAACTTTATTGCAGAGGAACAGTGTGAAGATTGTTAATTTGTAAGTGAGCAAACGTCGCGCAGTTAGCATTTTTAAAAGAAACAGCAAGAAACGGCATCAAGGCCACATTTCAAGGCTTGAAGTTTAATTGCTGCTTTGGATGTAACATTTGCTCCTGAACATCAGTATATTAAAACTACAGACAAGACACTTGCAGTCATATATAGGGTTATTATTAAAGTCCTGTTCTTCACTGATATAGTCTTTTGTTATTTTTGTTTTTGTTAGCCAACCCCCACTTTGATCCAGATTTAATGAACTACAGAACGGATTGCCATGAAATTTTGGTACAAACACCGACATCACCCTGAGGATGAATTGTATAGTATCCTTAACATTTTCTCCAGTGCCATTATCTGCAAAAAAATTCCCACCAGCCCCAGCTGCACTTTGCTAAATAGAAGATAATAGAAGGCTTACACGCAAAAGATGAGGTGAACCTGGTAACTACACCTGCTCGTCAATAGAGTGTTGGCATTGTAATTTGTCTAGTCTTGATGCTAAGCTAAGCTAACTGGTTGCTGTTACATATTTACTGTACAGAAACGAGAGTGTCAGCAATTCTCATTTAACTCTCAGTAACAAAGCAAATAAGCAACAACAATAGGTACACTATTTATACTTCATTTTTAAAGGCAATGCAACAACTAGTGTAAAGTCAGCTTGAAAAACAAAATTACGTCCAATGTTTTAGCTGCAACATACAACTTGACACCCCTCAAAAGACTGCAACAATGACCTACTTTCTTTCATACAAAGCCCCATTCCATATTTTATTTCTACTGTAAGTATGGATAATATTTTTTATGTGGGGTATTAATACTGAACATTGAAACAATATCCTTTCATAGTCACCACAATAGTGAGGATTCGATACTTTAAAATTAAGCTTTAAGGACACGAGAATATCTCCATCTCCTCCACTAATGCATCTCATTTCCACTAACTATTATACAGCAGTTCAGATTCCCATAATCTATGCAACATCATCCAAGCTGCAACATCCTTGATCCATCATGTCCAGATTGTGATAACTTTACTAAGCCATAGTGTGTTTATCTAACCCCTGACTCAATGATACACAACTACTGTGTAATACTGTGGAAAGAGCTACAATTAAGCCCCAATGAGGAGAGAGAAGAGAGACAAAGATAGAGAACGAGACAGAGAAAGACAAAAAAAAAGACAAAGAAAGAGACAGAGACCGGCAAAGAGATAGAGAGAGACAAAAAGGGACAGAAAGAGAGACAAATAAAGAGACAGACAAAAAGAAAGAGAGACAAAGAGAAAAAGAGAGAGAGACAAAGAAAAACAATAGAGAGAGAGAAAAAGAGAGCGAGCGACAAAGAAAGACAAAAAAAGAGATAGCGACAGGGACAGAAAGCGAGCGAGCAGAGTAAGTACATTAATGCCAACCGCATTAATGTACTTATGTTCTTAGCTAAATGTCCCAGTTGTGTGCAAAAAGCTCAATCTCATGCCGTGATGTATGAGTTTGCAGCGCTGCTACATTTCATTCACACACAACACAGTGGCAGAGAACGCGTGACCTATATTCTGCATTTTCTGGACTGTGATATGGAAATGTGGTACAATATGTACGAAAATACATGTTAGTGACTGAATCCAGGCGTACCGGAACAAAACATGAAAGAATAGTTAGCCACATGCATGTTCACTAAATTACACTAAATACTGTTAGACTGTATGTAGTACATTTACTTAATAGTGTCATTCTGTTCATCCGTGTTGTCTTTCTGTTACTGCCTCTGTGGATTAGGGGATGAAGATAACAAACTGTATCATGGGGTGTGCAGATTATTTTCTTCTGAAATATCAATTGAAAAGAGGCTTATAGATAAAATAACAGGAAACAAATGTCTCATGTTTTGTGTCTAATCCAGTGAATTATACATCTGGAAAATCTGCAAACTTCTTAGGTGTTTATATCAGTGTTTCTCCTTATTTTGTAAATAAGTCGCCTCTGACTTATTATATATATATACATATATGTATATATATATATATATATATATACATATATATATATATATATATATATATATATATATATATATATATATATATATATATATATATATATATATATATATGTATATATATATATATTGGTTATTTTGTCAGCCATGGAGTTTTTATCGGCTAACAGTTTGGGTCCAGAATGTACATCCCTATAAAATAGTTATAGTAGTTATAGTTGTTATTTTTTCTAAAATCTACAAAAAATAAAATGTTTTGAAGTAAAGTGTGATTTAGTTTTTTTGTTATTGTATCTGACCATCTGTAACAGGCTAAAGTCACTGTGCTGCCACCATCGGGTTTAAGGCAGGTTCTGGTGCCCCGCAAGTACAGATTAGTTTTAAGCAGCAGCTGCACATACTGTACACATAAAACCTCATTGTCCTTTATTTTTTAAACCCCCATTCTCTCCCTCATGATAACAAGACAGCCAACTGAGCTGCTTGATCCTACTTCTCTTTTGGGACAGCAGCGGTGACCAAACCGCCCTCCTCTCTCCTCCTCTTCCTCATCCATCCTGCCAGTAGAAAACAGAGAAAAAAAGAGAAGGGCACTGGCCCGAAAGACTGCCATTTTAGCCAGAAGCCATGCTGTCTTCAATACTTGTGTGAATTAAACATGTATGGAGCGCTTAGAGCACTGCTATTCAGAGATGCTCTATGTGAGGCTGCCGAGTGTTGAGAATAAAGGAGCTGCTCGGTGTTCGCACAGTGGGCTGCATGATCTCTCTGGCAGCCATTCTGGCTTTGACTGAAAAGATGCAACCGGGCGGGAGAAAAGAAAGAAAAAGAGGATCATCAAAACTGATCAGTCACAACTTCTGACACTTAACTCTTCTACACACCAACAATGAGCAGTTTTTGTTGTAGTTTTGTGCCAAATAAAAATGTTTCCATGCACACAATAAGTAATCCAAAATAACCTAAATTTTCTAAACAACTGTTTTTTGAGGCCAGATTAAGATTACAGATTAGAATTTTGGCTCTGATTAACCAACAGGGAAAGATTTGCCCATCTGTGTTACTGGAATATCACGACACTTCCTTTGCACACAATGATCGAACCAAACCACCAAAGTGTTTGCTTTCTGAATCACAAACCTCAACATTTCATTCACCTCAAAATGTTTCCATTCCTCTTTTATTTTTGTTTACTTGCTGCCTTTGACATTTAACTTCCATCACTCATCCCTGACATATTCTGGAAGTAGACGACCACACACACGTACACAAGTGTTGGTACAAACCTTGCGGCGATGTGGCTGTAAAACAACCCTGAGTCACTGACACTCTGAGGGAGGCAGTAACGAAGCACTTGGAGCCGATGTATGTCCATTTTGGTAAACAGGAAAACAGCAGCAGCAGCGGTTTCTCTATGGCAAGAACTCCCTCTTGTGCTGCTCCGTTGCCTTAAAAAAACTAGAACGCATTACTCTGCTGAGAGCTTGATACATAAATTACAAAAATAAAACAAAAACATCCACTTTAAAAACTGAGATTAAAAACATCCCTCAGATCTGGATCCTTGTACTGCTGCATTTGTTCTGATGATCCATCCAGCAACAAAGAGATGACTGAGGGACAGACTGGCAGAGATGAAGTCACTGACCAGCCGGTTGTCTGACAGATGAGTGTGTGTGTGTGTGTGTGTGTGTGTGTGTGTGTGTGTGTGTGATTGAACCTCTGTGCTATTGTTATACTGTTAACCCAGGGGAGATTACCTCATATCCGTCTCAACCAGCTTTTATCGCCCTCCACGAACACACACGCACACACACACACACACACACACATGTTTAGTGTGTGTGTGTGTGTGTGCGTGTGCGTGTGTGTGTGTGTGTGTGGGGAGGGGGGGTATTTGGGGTTTGCTACTGTCCGCCCCCTTCCTCTCGACTAGAGCCTGCTGTTGCACAAGCCGACTAGTATTAAGCACAGCCTGCATGAGCATCCAGCGGTCCATACTGTGGCCAGCTTCCATCGATTGGTTGGGATGCCCTTCGCCTCAGAGGACTCATGTAGTGGTTGAATGTGTACAACACACATTAACTGGAAGAGGTGTTCGTGCTAAATGGCCATTAACATCCACTGAGTAATTGACTTCAATTGACTCAATCAGAACTTAACGAACAAGTGAAAGATTTTGGAAGTCATCGCATTTATCGTTGGCCGGAGGGGCTTTGTCCCGACTGCCGACCAGATGAATTAACAATAGAAGTGGACACTGTAGTTTGTTTTGAGCGTTGAGGCTTTGACCATCACTTTGTTCCAGAGTGAAATATCTATTGGATGGATGCCATCATGCCATGACATGTGTCTATGTATTGATATGGCCTGGCTTTCCCTCCAGCGCCACCACGAGGTTAAGATGTGTGTCTTTGAGTGAATTGTGTCAACAGCTATTGGATGAATTGCTATGAAAGTTGGTAAAACCCATGACTTCATCTAGCACCACCACACCATGTTATCGCTCAGCTCAAAGCCTCTTGGTACGGTCTAACAGAGCAGCTGGTGTGTTTCTGTAAACTTTGTTTTTGATATCGATATTAGCTTAATTCAGTTTCGGTTGGGCTGTTACCAAAACATGAAATACTGGAATCAGAGTTGTTTCTAAAAAACAGTAGTGATGTTTATTCCTCCGGCAAAGATCAGAACATGATCAGATACCATGAACATGAATGATCAATATATGCAATACATACTCATTAAAGCGACACACACTCACAGACAGACAGACAGACAGGACTAACAGTACTCCAGTGTGAGGATAAAAGAACATTGCTCTTTGAACTTTGACCTCTCTGGTTCCCTGGCCTTCACTCCAACAGCTGCCCTCATACGCCGCAGTGACGGCAAACAAAACACACCGCCATGGGGCGTGACGGGGCACGCAGCAGCACAAGATGCCACGTGTGATTGGTTAAATGAGGGTCACAGTCAACAGTGATTGGTCCAACAGGAGCGTTAGTGAACAGGCATTTGTTTTTTTCGGGGCTCATAGTAAAGCCCGTGCCAAGCGGCATTACTGTTGGTGCCCAGCTGGACTGCAGGACATTTCTGTGGCCGGCCTGGGCAAATGTTTACAAGTTAAATCTGTAACAGACCAGTCTGTGGCGCCCTGAGGAGTGGACACTGCCTGCTCTCTAAAGTTTAAAAATGATAAACTGTTGCGGGGGAAGAGATGACACTGAGCATCAAACATGTGAATATGTTTCTCCATGACTATTATTGATAAATAAAAATATATAAGTTGTATACTCCTCAAACTCATTCAGTTATAAAGCTTTTTTTTCACAGTTGTTACATAAAACAGCATATATATATATATATATATATATATATATATATATATATATTATATATATATATATATATATATATATATATATATATATATATATATATATATATATACGTGGGTCAACCAAATTAAATACAAAGGTGGAAGAAATACAAATCTCATCTTTGTCCAGATAAGTGTCTCTAAACATAACTTTAACTCTCTAAGACCTTTTTTTGTTTTCACAAACAGTTCCTGGGAAATACTCCACAAATTGAGAAATGCACCTGTACGTCAGAAATGGATCTCAGTGATCAAATTCAAAGTCTTGACAAAAAGGAGTTTTATCCCAAAATGTATTTCCTCGTGCTTTAGGGAATAAACACATTTTCTCATATAGCATAAAACATAACACATTTCAAATATGTTAAGTTTTCAATGTTAAAGGGAGCTGACTGGGTTTGTTCATTTAGTAATATATGTCATACATAAAAATGTTGTTAGTGTGATTAAATCACCTCAAATGCTCAATATTGATGATGTTAACAATATGTTCTTACTATAAAAATCTGCACACGTTCATTCGGTTAAATAATTTGGCTCCGAGATCAGAAAAGTAGTGAAGAAAGGTCTGTTCACAATTGTGTTCCTAAAATCTTGTATAAAAAAATGAAAGATTTGATAAAAACAAAGATAATTACGTGGATATGATGGTTCAGCAAGAAGAGGCATTTATTGTTCATGACAGCGACCCAGTACAGTCAATGCACTCGTCCCATATTGTTTTTTTTATATATCAATATAGAGCATCAATATATTGAATGAGACTCAAGGATTATTTGACAAATGGTTGATTATGAATCATCGTCTTAATATAAGGAGATCATTTTGCGGTATCATATCCACAGCCAGCAGCAGTGAAGCCTCCCAGAGGGAAATCAGCATGTTGACCCCTTTAACAACATCATTTATTCATGACAGATCTCTGCTGATGCCAATTGGCCCTCAGGCTAATTGTCATGAACATACAGTACAATATGGATAGCAACCCCCACTTCTTCGCACACCCCTCCCCCACCTCTGCTTCTCCCTCCACCTTCCTCAGTGCTCTCCAGTCCCGTCACTAATCCTGATCCTTAAAGGGAAACACAGCTTCATAGGATGCACAGGCGGATACACCAGTGGCACGAAATGACAGAAGGAACACAAGACTTTCCATATTTGATACATTTCTGTGATTTCCCTGTCAGAGTAGAATCTCCTGCAGATTTTTGTGTTTTGCTGGATTTGTCAACTGAAATACCCGGAGGATGAGATGGACCTGAACAGCAACCACTGACAGCTAAATGGGAAGAAAACCCGATGATGGGTTGAGATGAAGAGTTGAGCAGAGTGGGTTGTCAGAAACCTGCAAGTGGCAGCTTCAAGGTCCTGCTTTGTAATAAAATGTGTCAGTATGAGCAGTGCCTCATGATTGATGAACATACTGTGAGAGAGGTCTTTCCTCTCTGTACTGTACTTTACAGTAGATTACTAGAGTGCAAGCGGTCAAGCATAAATCTCTGATGTTATCTCTTTTGCCCCACTCGGCTCCACATCTGTATTTGAGCTCCAACAAATCACCACATCCCGCTGTAATCTGCCCAGGCCATATTATACAGGGAAGCCTCTATCTCCTCGTATCATCTGGCTTTTGATAGTCCCACTCAAGTAGCCATTCGGAGATTAGCGCTCTCTATCCCGTTCTTCCTGTCTTTCTTTCTCACACATGCAATGAGTCCAATGGGATCCGTCCTGTGAAGCACAGAGAGCAGCTGAGGGGACACACTGACAGACAGAGAGAAACTCCTTACTTCTTCCCAGGAAGAGACTGAACCAATGAAAGATTGCTAAAGGGTAACCAATCGGGCGTCTCTGCAAACAGCTGGCTCCAGAGAAAACACAGACAGGGGTGGAAAGAAAGGAGACGAGTGGAGTTTTTCCTCTCCCATTTTCCTCGTTTTCTCTCCAATTTAAGCGAGTTGAATTGTTACATAAAACAGCAAGTAGAGCTGCAACGATGTCCAGAATGACACAGAAAGGAATACGTGTTTCCCTGCAAAAAATCTTCCAAATGCTGTTTGAAGAAGCAAACTGATTCTCTGGTGTGAAAGATGAGCCAGGCTTTCAACAGAAGCACTAGAGACAGAAGATAGGACAAAGCCATGTTTTCCCTTTAATCACACTCACCCAAAAGCACAGAAGAACTCAAGAAGATACAGAGAACGAGGTGAGGAAGAGGAGTCACATCGACTTACCCAAAATCGTCCAGGGAATACATGTTGCTGAAGAAGACAGTCCAGTTTTCAGGCAAAAGGATGAAAGGAGGAATAAATGGGGAGATTATGGAGGAGAGGGGGAAGTGTCAGCCTGAGCAGAGAGAGCGGCTCACATGCTGTCCGACGCTGAAGCAAACCCGAGCTTTCCCCTTCTTCACATCCTCTAAAAACGCTCCATAAAAATCCTCTCCGCCAACAGAGCAGACATGAGACGGAGACACAGAGAGAGTGGGAGGGAAGGAGTGAGCGAGAGAGATGAGGAGTGTTGCAACAGAGTAAGGGAATGTAAGAGAGAGAGACAACATGTGACCAGAGCAGACCAGTCACCTCTCTCCGCTCAGAGGATTGTGTGGAGTGCCGTCTTTCAACCTCCAAGGAATCTTTTCCACTGGATGAAAATTACATGTTAGCCTATATGGGAAACAAAAGTGCTTTCACAAGCCGCCCTTCTATAGCACGTCAAATTCAGCTTAAAATAGAATCTAGAGGGAATTTTTGAAGGTGCATGTGAGCTAACCTCTAATCCCCAATTAACTATGGAGTAGGGAAACACACAGTAATACACTACACTTCATTCATTCAATATCTGTCATAAAGGGACACAACTTTCCACCTCAAAATGAAGTGCAATGTAAGAGTAGATGCAGTTATTAGTCGTATATTCAAGCAACAAAGGATTTAATTCATCTTGTGTAACATTAGCAGTTTCCTTGTGGCTTTATCAGAATTTATCCTCAACCCGGTGGTCCATCTGGCTGAAGCAAACTTAGATAAAGCCTCTTTGCCAAAGCGAGACAAGGTGTGGGAAACAAACAAAGGGCAATGTAGTACACTAAAAGATTAGGGGGGCTTAATGGGGATTAAAAATGGTAAGAAACATACAACAGACCCTGGAAGGTCAGTGAAATACAACAAAATCTTCTTTTTATCTAAAACAGAGTTTGTATAGGCTACATGGAGGAACATGCAGAGTGAAGCGGTTAATGCTACAGAAGCTCATGTATGTACAACCAAGGCCAAATCGTAAATTGTGTAAATGTGTACGGGGGAAGTAAAACATGTGAGCTGATTCAGAAGCACATAACATACAATACAATGTTAGAATGGGGATGAAACGCAGCTAAACCTCACTTAGCTGTAAAAGCTTTTCACAGTGTGGTCATCTGATACAGCTTCACCTCCATCAAGTACACACATGATGCAGATGCACATCATCAAACAACACACAGCTTTGTATAATGTATGGGATGTAGAGAAGAACCATTAAAGTATGCTGCATGAGTTTAATGGTGTGTGGTGTAAACATGATAAGTGCTGAGTTGACAATAAAAAGAGAGTGAGAGAGATCTGTTTTTACTTTAGCAGAACATCTGCATTACTCTCAGTGGTGTGAGGAGGTAAAACTAAGTAATTTTGCATGTAAAATACTGGATTTGATCAAAAAACATATAATACTGTCTTAGATGGTTTTCAGTTTCCTACCCTAAATTTTATCGCAAGTTAAAAGCCCTTAAATTAGTGTTATAACCGCTTGATAAGCACTGATCTAAAAACAAATGCAAATATAACAGCTGTATTCTCTCTGTAAATGAACTGTCACTTGACCGCTACACTTTCGTGAAGCACAATGTAATAATCTACACTACACTTACTACACAGCGACAGGAGGTCGAAAAAACTGATTAAACATTTTTTGACAAAATAGTTTTTTTTCGTGGTTTAGTGGCATCTAGCGGAGTCTAGCGGGCAGATTGCAACCAACTGAATACCCCTCTGCTAACTCCTACCTTTAAAAGGATCTGCACTGCGTGAGCGCCCAACTGCAAAACCATCGTAAGGCTGTTTGCCTCGCTCTGAGGCCATTCATACCATAATAACACTACAGGAACAACAGCAGTACCACAGTTTTGCACTCTGTTGCTGACATTACTGCAGTCAAATAAGCATGTCGGAGAGCTACGGTGGCCTAAAGGTAACCAAAACACGCAAAAGGCTCTCTCAAGACGCTTGTTTGGTTTGCCTGATCTGGGCTACGGTGGCGGTGCAACGCAGCTGACTCTGAAGAGGACCCAATGTTCATCATAAAGTGTCAGATTGAAGGTTAAAGGTTAAAGGTGTAGCATTGCAGTGGATCTATTGACAGCAACAGAATCAAATATCATGTTTTTGTGTAAAATAACCTCAAAGTAATAATTGTTTTTGTTGCATGAATCCGTTTATATCCACACAGTCTTCTCAAAGCGGCCGCTATGTTTCTACAGTAGCCCAGAAGGGACAAATCAAACACCAGCATTTGCCCCCTATAGTTCTCCTGCACGCTTGGCCCATAGGTGAAGTTTCAGTTTCACCGCTAGTTGCTGCCAAATCTGTGACACAAAACCTTTAAGTTTTGCCAGTTTTAAACTACTTAATTCAGGCAAAGTAGTGTTTATTTTTGGGTTCTTTTGTTAAGAAGCCAGATGTGTGCAGGTTCTTACAGAAAGACATGTTTTGTTCTGAAATCCCGTCATCATATCAGTACAAAGATCTGTGAGCAGCCCCCAGACCGATGGCGTTCTCATTTAGTTCCTTCAGAAGTCTTTTCCCTTCACCCTGGCCCTACCTGCTCTCCCTGGAGGACTGTTTCCCTGGAGGAACCCTGGAGCATGTGCGTGTTGTGGCTGTACGTGGTGACGCTGGCTCACGTGGAGCTGCTCTCTGATCAGCGCGGAGGGCGGCAGCAGCCTGCAGTAAGATGCATAACTCAGCGTTTTCCCTTCCAGTCGCTGCACTCGCTCATTCTACCTTTCCTGGGATGAATCACCACAACAAGCTTCAGAAACCGTCCTGCATCAATAGTACAGGACGGGCGCCTTCGCTTTTTGCCCTATGCCTCTGTTTCTCTCACAACACACACACACACACACACACACACACACACACACACACACACACACACACACTCACACACTCCAACAAGGAGAACAGTGAGGAAGCATCGCACAATAAAACCACTACTGTTACTGGACTAAAAATAACTAAGCTACACTCACACGGACATGCACATACACATTCATAACCCTTACATAAACGCAGCAATGGAAGCAGTGACGCTGAACAAATGATCTCATTGAATTAGATCTTCTTCTTCTCTCCTCTGCAAAAAGAAGAGCCGGGTCACCTTGTTGTTGCTTTGTGGGGATTTAAGACTTCCCTTCTGGGCTTGAATCAAAGAGCAGATCTGCCTCTGGCAACAACAAACGCACAGGATGGGACAGAAGCAGCACAGCTTTACAGAAAAGAGGAAACAGCGTGTTCATCCAACTGGACTGGAAGATATGAATCTTACATGTTTACGGCCTGAGATCAAAACAGTTCGGCTACTTTGAGTTGTTATGGGAAGGAGCGAGTTATTTAGGATCAGGAATACTTCACTAGATATCCAGATGTGAGAGCACCCATAGCTTTCTCTCCGTTATTCCCTTTCTCTCTCCTTTACCTCTTTGAAGCAAGCAGCACCACAGCTACACACCCAGACAGTCACACACACACACACACACACACACACACACACACACACACACACACACACACACACACATGCAGACAAACACCGGTAGCTAGTGCAAAACGGAAAGAGAGGAGAGTCTCATATAAATCTGAAGCCATAAAACAGAATGGTGCAGGCTGCAGCTACGGAGACACTGAGGAGTCAAACTAAAGGCAGCAGGGGGAAATATAAAAGGACTGTTTCATAAATAGAACAAAATAGAAAGACTCTGCTGCCAGAGAAGATTTTGCCCTCAGCGCATTCTGCATACCAACATAAGCAGGGAAAGGCTCAAAATAACACTGACAGGCTTGAGTATACAATGAGGATTTACACAGCAGATACATTTTCCATAGACTGGGTATGTGCCTGTGTGGATCCGTCATAGAGTAAGTAGGCTTATGTAGGTGTCTGAGAGGAGTGGGGGTGGAGGGTCTGATAACCTGCCTGGCAACCACCAGAATAAACACCCTCCTCTTCCTCCAGTGATGGATATATGCACCCTCACTTATCCTATTTGCATCCTCCTACAGCCCGGCCGATCGGTCACATTCAGCGTTTTATTTCAACCAGATGAAACACACGATGCTGCCGGTTCCATGACAACATTTTTCTGGCTCAAATCCTGCACTCACTGGGCGGGTCCGGCGGTGGAAACAGAGGGCTAATAGAGGGGGAGCAGCCCGATTGATGAACATTAACCACCGTGTGTATTGGGAGGGCACAGGGAATGGTAACGGGCGCCTCTTTGGGAGCCGAGGCCCGATGGGTGGGCCCCTGGGTGCTCACAATACAGTCTCCACAAGGACAGAATAAGACCATAAGATGCTGCAGTTCTCCACTGCATTAGCGGAAGTGGAATATTCTCGCAAGATAAATGTATAAATGCAGACGGAGGGCCGGAGGTCTGGTGTCGGTGCGCATCTGTCATGACGCGTCAAACAGAGCGCGTGGTGCTGGCCGCCGCTTACCTCATTCTCTCGTCTTTTATTCAACCGGAGATGATGGCACTGACGAGGCAGATTACAAGAGCCACGGGGTCCCGCTTATTGTTCTGTAAACACAGTTTGGGAGGCTTGAGTCAGCCCGCCCGCTTTCCACTTTGTGTCTATTATGCGCGTCTAGTAGCGACAATACAGGCGGATGATGAGCGGTGTTGCAGACACGCTAAGCGAGGACACGAGCGCTTTCTCCCATCCGCTTTGTGCTCCGTTGTCTCTGCTGTCCACGCGCGCCGCTGCGTATCCTTAAGTCCATGTTCAGCCGGGGCTCGTGCTCGGTAGAAGACGGTGAACGGTGGTCTTCGGCCGCCGCTTCCCTCATGCCATAGCTTCTTCCCATTCGGAGTGTTTTGGTGAGGTGGAGAGATTTTGGTGGAAATGCTAATGCTGCTGCGTGAGGAGGGAGCGAGGAGGGGGCGCAGACCGGCTCAATGCTGCCCACTAGCGGCGAAGACGCACACGTGCAGCCCCGCTGACGCCCCCACTCCAGCCCGAGATACTGCTTTGTAATGTTATGGTGGTCAGAGCGAGCTTTAGGGAGGCACTCTGCTGTGGGAAGATGCCCATACGATTCATTTTTACGGTATGTTCTATTTTCTAATAAAAGGAAATATAAAGCTTGCAAGATTATTAATTATAGTATGTATACGTAACATCTCTCAGAGATTTTGAAACAAATACACAATAAATAAAAATGACAAAGAGGAAAATACAAGACACAGTCAGAGGAATTTCATGTTGCATTTACTTTCAGACGTTGTTAAAAGTTCAATGGTATTCTGCAGCCCCAGGTGTTTAATGGTAAAGCATTATAGTGCCGGCTATGTCACCGCTGTTAGATTTGAGTGGTTTTCCTGATAACACAACTCCAACAATCAGCCAACCATCAGGCTTTAAAAACAACACCAACACGCCTCATATCAGTGGCAGCTATGGCGTTACTAAATCTGCTGAACCTGTCAAAAGTATCTGGTATATTCATGCATGTGTGTGTAATATTGGCTTTGTGTTGACAGTAAGATGAGGGGTGTGGCGAAAACAGACGTCGTTGGTTCATTGGTTCGTGAATATCTCCGCTGAGTACTAAATGGTAATTTGTTTGTTTTATTGTGCAGGTAAATAGACCTGCTGTGTGTTTATCATCTGAAGCAGTGCATTATAGAATAAAAAACACTCCAGAAGGTTCAGTTGAGTGAAATAATTTGTCAGTGACTGATGGTGCGCAACTGAGGAGCACATCAGACGTAAACAGGTACAGTGTAATGGTCTCATCCTTCTCCTTTCTAAACTGATCCCGGTGCAGTAAAATGCAAATGGATGCAAATTTAAAAGGCTTCACATCATTGAAAAAAAACACACAAAAACATGCTTGCTTTTCATTTTCCTTGCACCTCGAGGCAAAGGCAAGACAACAACCCATTCCAAAGATCTGAAACACTTTAAACACTGTATCACCTACATCTCGCTTATCGGCTGCTTCAAGCCTCTTGGTATATTTACACATATGGGACTAAACAGGGATGTTTTTCAGGGAAAAACTCAAAGGACCTGAAATTGGAAGTGAAGGATTTGACTCTTAATCAATAAATAATAGGAAATGTGCCTTTGTAAAGACCTGGAAGCACGAAAACATAGAACGTGTTCAGATATTGTAAAAAAAAGTTTAAATCCTAACTCTCTAATGTTCATTGCCCTTAAATGGACGATAGTTTTAAATGTTGGGACATCACATCTGGCTGAACCTTTCTGTATCTAATCATCATCAAGACTGTATCGTAGTTTTCATTCAAAATTAGTAATGCAATTAAATCAATAATGGTTAGACAACAGTTGAATCTGACATTAACCGTAGTTGATACCTCTCTGTATGTTTAAGTGAGCTGTGTATTGGGCTCGTTCTGAGACGTCAATGTTAATAAAAGAGACGAGTTCTGCTTTACTAGTGCTTTCCTGAGTTGTTAAATACAAAATACACAAACGTTCAACAATTAGAAAATCCCTCTGTTCTTTCTTTCCGTACACAGTTTTTGTTCCACTGCTCTTGGATCTCCAGCGATGAACCTCTTCAGCCCATCATCTGTGGCTGAGCGTCTGCAACACAAGAACAGTGGAACTCTGCAGATGCAGTCAGAAAGTCAGAGCCTTTGGTTCTGTTTAGTTAGATTTGAGCCGTCTGTTTTGTTCTGACTCATTGGTGGCTGAGTCAGTAGTGTAGTGTGTGATAAAAGAAAAGGTAAAATATTCAGGATTTTTGTATTTTCAAACAACTGCACAAATCATCTCCAACAGTTCGTCTCATTTGGGATCTGAGAGCATATCAGGAAAGAAAACCTCGAGTTCCTCTTCTGTCAATTCACTTCAGTTCAGCAGATCCACGTTGTTGAGGTTATGAGTTAATTTAAGTTTGGTTTGGTTCAGTTTAGTGCAGTTCAGTTCAGTTCAGTTTGCTTCGGCTGGGCTTCAGGCGCCAGCAGCAGCAATAAAACAACAGTGTCTGTTACTGCCGGCTGCCTCAGACTATCCTCCACTGCATCACGCTCATGTCCTTCCCTCCAGTTGACACCAGGTAGCCGTCGTCATACAGAAAGGTCACGTTGGTCACGTGACTGCTGTGGCCACCGTACACATGGCTGGGAGCCTAAAAGGAAAAAAAAAATTCCAAAATGTCAGGCTTTTTCCCTTATTAGATGGACATGGGTACATGGTGCCTTCGTACATGGTGCACCCGCTCTACCCAGAAGCCACCAGGGTGTCCCAGTACACTGTATCTTACCCTGAACTGTGAACAGGGGTATGAGAATAGGTGGACCTTCCCAAAGTCGTCTCCGGTAACCAGGAGGCTTTTATCACTGGACCTGCAGGCGGCGTTGATGTCGGTGCCATCTGAGCCGTCGGGCCACAAGCCTGAGGAGCGGAGATGGTGCACAGACGTCCATTGATGGGACATTAAAACATAAACACTCACCTAAAGAGGACAGGGAAGGAGCCTTCACTTACCAAAGACATGGAAGCCCAGAGTGCAGGTGTGGGTGGCCCACTCAATGTCTCTGGTGGTCTCCACACTGACCACCTGTTTACACACTGATGGGATCCCTGGGGAAACACAAGCCAAGCACACAACATGTTTTACTAAAATCATGAGCGCTGTTACAAAACATGTAATAGAGAACTACTGTAGATTTGAAACCAATGTTGTATAAGGGGCCAGCATCAACTCTTTTCAGAGAAAGAAAGAATAATACGCAGGGATTTCCTGCTATTCGTCCCTCTCCTCCACTGTGATGTGATCAGTGTGTCAGTTTGACCAAACGGAGCCACAAACGCACACAGATACACACACACACACACACACACACACACACACACACACACACACACACACACACAGAGCAGACAGGTCACAGCCAGGTGAAGTCTGTGCTTCGACTCATTTGCTTGTTACCGAGGACAGGCGGTGCCAAGTTTGAATAGTGCGTTTACACACATCCATCAACAATGCTATGGAGTGTACCATCAACACGGGGAAGGCGACAGTGTACTTACAATACAGTATCTCGTAGTCCCCTGAGTTGGACACCAGGTATTGGGAATCCACTGACCAGTCCAGATGGGTGATGAAACTTGAGTGACCCTGAGATTTGATACAAAAGGAGCACGTTAGATAATGTACCTTCACAGGCACTTCCCTGTGCTCCTGCAGCAGAGGCAATAGAGCGAGTCAAGCACCAAAACCCCTAAAAATATGCATTTGATTGGATAATCATTATGTTTATGTAGCTGCAGCGCTGTATGACTCAGCTTATGTCCTTTATCATTTGTCAGCTTCTGCATCCACACAGTGAGGACGTGGCGTACAGAGTGGAGGCCCAGATATAGAGCTGAGGAGCTAAATATAGAGATGATGCTTAAAATAACAGAGTTACGGAAGAGGCAGGACGATAAATACAGGTGCTCACCGAGCACTTCCCCACTCGGCTGTACTTCCTCCCGTTTTCCGCCACGGCGTAGACGTAGATGTAGTTGTCGTGTGAACCGACGGCCAAGAAGTTACCATCTAAATGAAATAATAAAAGAGAGGATGATTACTGTGCGGTACATTTCTAAATAGTGAAAAAGGAAAAGAGCCGGTATGAACATACCCGGCCCGTAGCACACGACAGACAGCTGCTCGTTCCCGTCCGTGTGCACGGCGACCAGATCCTTCGAGTCAGAGTCCAGCACGAGCCACCTGCAGGAGCAAACGCCTGCTTTTTAAGGTCTGAACACAGTAAGAGTGAACATATGTCACGTAAACACCGTGTTGCTTTACTGTGATCCTTACCTGCCAGTCTGGGTTCCTATGGCAACCACAGCTCCAGATGGGTGGAAGCCTGCTGATTGGGCAGCGTCCTGCCAGAACCAGGAAGTGCACATTTAGTCTTCCACCGACTTAAAATGTATTTGTGTTACGTGATTAAAACAAAGAGTTGCACTGAAACCGACCAAAATCCAAAATATGACCAATACAGTACATCTTAATAAACACAACAAAGCAACAGGTCTAACAACCTAAATACACAACATGTTTAAAGATCAAATGAAAATATATACATACATTTAAAAAAAGTATTCCTACCTCATACATTAAAATTATTTTCATTTCTCAGGGTATTTATGAAAAGCAAATACTTTAAGTTTTAACACTTTGTGTTTTTTTAAAAATCAAATACAAACTTGTTACCAGCCTTCCGCTTCAATTCACCTTTTCTATCTTTCAAATGTTTTTAATGATACTATTTATATTAGCAATATAATACAATACAGTTTTGTGTTCTTTATTGTTAATAAATTTGGACGTTTACACAAACATTTTGCTTAGTGAAGCTCAGAGTTTGAGACTAAAAGACAGATTCTAAGTTAATTCAAGGTTGTTTTCATTTACATTTTATTGGCTAAAAGGGCAGTTCTTATCGGTTCTCAGGGACAACAGAAGTGATCAAATAGTGTCCGATTGTCGTCGTGTACTGTGTAATTCCCATGACCGACCCCAAGGTGGCAGTGTTTGCTAAACTTACTTCCATACTCTTGGTCCAGATGAGCTGATGGGAACTTGAGTCCCACAGACAGACCTGCCTGTCATAGCCACAGGTGAGGAACTGAGGCCTGCAGGGGTGCACAGCCAAACCCCACAACTCATCAGTGTGACCCTGGAGAGGAGAGGAGAGTATTCTTCTTTTAATTCTATGTCTTCTTGCTACAACGTCACAGCCTTTCAAATGAAACGAGGTCCTGGACAACGTCATGGTAAAGCTGCAACGATGAATGATTAATCTATTAGTCAAAGAACAATGAATCTGGATTTGCTGTTTTTCTATTTGCTATTTTCTTTGTTGACTGAATATATTTTGGTTGTGAACTGTTGATCAAAGGAAACAAGACACTTAAAAAAAAAGTCCCATTGGACTCTTCGATTGACCTTTTTTCCCCAACCAATCTTCAATTGGAGAGACCAAAATAATGAATGGATAACTGGCGGATTGATCAATAATACAGAATAGTCCTAGTGTTGGTGTATTACACGCTTTAATCTACCTGCGTAATGGGCATGAACTCTCCATCCAAACTGCCTTGCAAAACAAAGTGTTTCGTGGTCCCGATGAGCACCGTCTCCCCTCGGCCCTCTGCGATGGTCCGGATTGGACCAAACAACTCAGGCACCTGTGGAGGAAATACGATCATGATGTACACCATCTGTTTACTTTTTGTCAGATTAAATATCAATTTATCTTTTACTGCATAATCTGGTCTCTACAGAGCAAATGAGACATGAGTGGTCTATGATAATAAACATTACAAATATCCATGAATCCCATTGAGAGCACAAACTCATCTCATCCTGTGCAATATTCATGACATGGTGCAGCATTCAGAATGTAAAGCCTGCTACCTCGGGCAAGAGAGCTATTTCTGGCTAATATGAGCCACCTAGTTTAAAGGAAGGAGCTGAATATGCAACTTAGCATTTTATTGAAACAGAATGTGATAATGTCAAATCATATAATTAGGACGCTGTAGAGCTCGATAGCTAAACATAAAGAAAACCCAGTAATAATTGAAATAAGATGCTTCCAGAAAGTATGACTTATGCATTACAAATTTTAAATTGATTAAAGTATTGATGAACTTTTCCTCACCTCCACCGTTTGTATCTGCTGGTAGCTACCGTCCCAGGAGATGAGCCTGCGGTCTTTACCTCCAGAAACCAGCGTGCCGTTCCTCAGCATGCACAGAGCGAAGATGCTGCCCTCGTGAGCTCCTTGGAGGACGTGGCTGATACGATTAGTGCCTGTGTGACCGAGATCAAATGAGATGGATGAACAGGTTCAGTTGGAGACAGGCGGACGTAAAGGTCGAGTGCTTGATTATGCAGATTCAGACAGAGAGACAGACAGACAGAGTGATCGATCGACAAGTCAGAGGCAAAAAGAGAGCTCATCGGACCACTAAGAAGAAATAAAAGTTCAACAATTTAAATGATTAACGTGCCTTTTCCCCACACCAGGATGTTCCCACTTGAGTCTCCTGTGATGGCGTCTCCATTTTCTGCAAAGGTCACGCACAACACAAACTTAGGCTTCTCCTGTTTCTGCAAGAAACACAAGAAGACAAATATTGTTATTTTTCTCCCATTGATGTTTATAGCTGTGAATGGGATCATATCATAGCACAGGCTGTTATGATGGCACGTGTGCCTCTCTATCAAACATGATGGCGTCACAGGATCGACATCACATGTGGTTGTCTCACCTCAAACAGTCCTTGCTTCTTGACCAACACGCCTTTCTCCAGGTTCCAGAAGTAGAGATGGGACTTGCCGCAGGTCACGACGATGTTGCTGTCTGTTGGGTGAAAGTCTGCAGCAAACACCGACTCGTTGGAGCACTGAGGAGAAACACATAAAACCTCTACATTCAAAACCCAAATGATTTGAGCAGTATGTCAGGTTATGTGTCATTTAAAAAGCATGCACGCATACCTTGACCTCGGCCAGTCGGTCCTCTCTCTGCCAGTCCCAGACAGAGAGGACGTGGTCATTGGAGTCGTCCACCACACACAATGTATTCCCTCCATTCTGACACACAGAAAAAGACACGATGCCATGTTTATTCACTGACTAAATGCAAACGCAGAATAGAAAAAACTCTCCCTAAACTCCTTTTTAAGTGTGTTGTGGCGCCTCCTCACCGACTTGGAGAAAGCCAGGCAGACCAAGGCTCGGTCGAAGAAGCCTGCACCGAGAACATGGAGTGTGTTGAGGCTGACAGAGTCCCACACACGCACATGAGGAGCCAGCTGCTACCAGGAACAGCACACACACACGAGCACAGGAGAGGTGTACCATCAGTATGACGCAATGTGAGGAAATCAATGATCATATACATTATGCCTTTCAACTCCTCAGTCTGTCTATTAAGCAGAAATGCCTGAACCAGCTGGGAAAACATAATGTCTTAAATGAAACAGCAACACTCCTCACTCCACTAATAAATCAGATGTTGAATACTAAAGTGATAAAACATCAACCTCACTCACTTTTCCATCCGAAGAGGTGCCCGCCACCTGACCGGTTGCTATGGTGATTTTATCGGGGTGGACAGCCAGGCTGGTGAAGAGGAAGATGTGAAAACATTTAAAAGCCTTTTCAACATCAAAAGGGCAGTTTGAATATAGATGAGCAATGTGCTCGCACCACATGAAAGGAGGCTTTTAAAAGCTGCGAATACGATATTCACTTAGCTACCACACACTGTCTGTACTAATGAGAGGCGGGAATTAAATCGATTGAGATAAATTCATCCCCTTTTGGGTACGGCGGTGCAGCAGCATCATAGCATGTGTGAAGCTTGAGCACTTTGTCTTCAAAGGAGTAAGAATTAGTTGGCAATCCATCCTTTGATCTGTAATCCAAAGTGTTCATTATTAATTTGAACCTTTATTGACCCCCAGGTTACCTCACTGTTATACACACGTTCATGCTTGTGCACAAATCCTCATGCCAAGACACACCAATCCTTTACTTCACTTGTCTTACTCTTTACTCTCCCTCATTATAGTTACTCTGCACGTACTCGGTATCGAGAAAGAACTCTACGGCCTGTGAGGATTGTAGAAGTGCTGTGTTTCAACTCTAACAAGGAAACGAGATGAAAGGTAGATGACAGATGTGAATTTGAAACGGCAGTCCATGACCAAAGTGTTACTTCAGGTGAGTGTGTGCACTTTACAATCCCCTTAATAATCCCCAGGTGTCTCTCACCATTTGATGTCATCCGTGTGTCCGGTGTAGTGTCGCTGCAGCTGCTCGTCCACGTTGAACAGGACGACCACGGAGGCGATGAAGTACACCGTTTCTCCCGTGGGCAACAAGTAAAGATTGGAGCGACAGTCTCGGCCGCGGTAACCATAACTGGACATCAGAGAAGGTCAAGGAATAAAACAGAAAAGACATCCAAAGTAAAGCAGAAACAACTAATTAACTGACTGACTGTTCATGAAAATGTGCTTGTTGCAGGACAGAAAAGTGAAGGATCTATTTGCTCGCACCAACAAGCAGGTGTACATCTAGCAAAATGATCATAAAACACATTCAAATTTATTCAAGCGACTGACATTCAGCCCTCGTATTGGTGTTTATACTCTAGTTCCTTGGTTACATATATGAAATTGCAGCCCACATATATTTCTGTGTGTGTGTGTGCGTTTGTGTTCATCTCTCCTCAGATTTAATCTTCTCTTTGTCTCCCTTGCGGCTCGTCTGAATAACACACTACATTCATTCTTCCATCAACAAATGAAGGCGAGAAACCACAAAATGAAACAAAATATAAATAAAAGAGCACAAGAGGAGCTGCTGACTGGTTGTGCCTCAGCCGCCGGGCTGTGTGCAGATTATTACAGACTGCAGGCTGCAGAGCGATGAGCCCGTTTCCAACTGCGGCAGCGCCACACGGGGAAAACGAACGTCTGAGCAGATCTACTCTGACAAGCAGGGAGAGAGGAGACGACACTTTGTCAGCTTCCTCTCTCACCTACGTCAAAGCACTACCTGGATTTACTCTCATTAGAAGATTACTTTTCAAATCTTTCCAAAATCACAAGCAGGACTTCTTTCCACAGAAAATTCCTCGAGCAAAACCAATGGAGCGATAGAAAAGGATACACCCAGTCCAGTTTGAGTTTGTTGCCGGGCAGGTCGGCTCTGGCCTCCAGGCAGTAGCCGTCCACCTGGTCTTTGGGCATGTGCATGGTGATGGGACGACCTTTCAAGAACATTTTCACATAACCTTCCTCTAGAAAAAGCAACAGAAAAGATCAGTGAGACAATATACATGTAGATGAACACAGAGGTGAACGCATGAATCATGTCAGTATAACAAAGAAATGATGACAAGTATGCAAAAAGCAGAGACATGACACTGACACATAATATAATATGTTATTATGATGTGGATGACAAGGGTGGCAATGTTGATGATGGAGTGACAGGATTAGAGGGTAATGGAGAGTTGTGATGGGATTTATTTGCTATGAATCAATTAAAGACAACAAATGACAGAATTTGCAAACAAACAAATTAGCTTTTTAACTGACTTTATTAGTCATTTCAAATACATTCTTATGACAACAAAGAGCGCAAAATAGTTGCAAACACTTTTAATACTCATAAATATTCAGCTCACAGCAGCGGTTAACCAACATAAAATGCAGACACAAGCAGAGCAATGGAAATGTTAATGAAAAAAAAAATATCCAAGCTTATAAACGGGGATAATGAGAAAAAAATATCATGCAGAAAACA
The DNA here is from genome assembly GCF_023055335.1 of Clinocottus analis. Taxonomy (NCBI): domain Eukaryota; kingdom Metazoa; phylum Chordata; class Actinopteri; order Perciformes; family Cottidae; genus Clinocottus; species Clinocottus analis. Next base: position 8,085,874 of record NW_027175898.1, read on the forward strand.
TTAAGGGAACCAAAACAAACAAAATGAACTATTAATGTCCAGAAACGTTTCTTTAATCTCATTGGAAAAAATATTAAAATATAAGATAACAGGATTTTGGATACGTTTCTATTAGGTGATGCTGAAAAAACCCTGCCATCTCTTTGCAACTCCTCTGGTATGAGAGGACGCACAAACCCACGTGGGACGCACACACCTGTCTTTTGGTACAGATCTGATATGAAAGCATGAATTTGCTTAGTACTGAGCGGAGCGAGCACATCAGCTTGATAATAAACACATTGATATCTAGGAAAGTGATAGTTGCTATTCAGTGTTTCAGGACTCGATTAGCTAGTAACAAATCTGGAAGTACTGGCTGGGAGACTTGATGGGGCTGCGATAACTGGGTGTATCAAGGAAAGAGTACGATGACAAACTCCCTGACTTCTTTAACTGAAGGTCAAAACTCGGGGGTTTTCTGACTGGCGTCCCCCTGCCAGCGCCACCCTTTCTGGCCATGTCTGCCTTGCTGCTTTGTGAAGTTTGTTGGGGGCCGGTGGATGAGCGGGCTGTTACAGACGAAGCAGCGGGGCTGCCGCTGGTCCCCTTCCGTTTGGCAGAGCGGTTGAGGTAAATCTGTACTGTGACTATAATGTAGACGGGAAAAAAGACCCAGGCAAGAGGTCACAAGGTTAACCTGAGAGTTGCGAGATAATTAAAGGGGCAGGACAGAACAAAATAAAAGCTTTGACGCACACATTCACTGTAGATCCAAGCTAGCTCGTGTGATTAAGTGTCTCTTGGAGAAACATGTAAAAACAGCCGCATACAATTCCACATATAAGGCGAGTTAAATTTTCAATAATAAATAACAACTCAATAAATAAAATATTTACTTGGGTTTTAATGATGTTTTTCTTTCCAGAAAATGCTCATGTACCCTTTAATCAAAACAATATAAACGTCTTATTAAATATTTGTCTTGTTTTGTCTTGTGAATTAATGCTAAAGGACTAAATCCCTCTTGGACTAAACTGTGAAATGTACTGTATGACACTTGTGACGAATGGACGCAAACAGACAAGGATTTCTTTTAAAGGGCCAAAAAGTTGAGAACCACCGATAAATGATCCTGTAAAGAGAACGGCTAACAACAATATGTCTGGGCTGAAATAAGCTTCAAATCCCGTTTTGTTAAATTATTGGCCGCTTTGTGAACTTGCTGAAGGGGACTACACACAAACACACTTCATGCCAACTACAAGCAGTTCAATCAACCAGACTTCAACAGGAACTATCCCCAGGAAAAGAGACCGAATATGTCTGTAATGCAAATATTCATGTAGAGGTCTGTACATATAATAAGAGCAGCGGCAAATCTACTAAATCACAGAACAGAGGAGTCTAGTGTTCGCAGAAACACTCAAAGCGGCTGTGAGGAAGCGAGTGTCAGAAATCTTTGTGTTGTTACTATGGTGACAGAGACTAAATGCCTACAAGCAAAAGTGAGGTTGCGAGCAAACACACACACCGTTGCTGAAGCAGCGGCTTCAACCGCAGTTAAACAACTAGTGTGGAGACACACAAGTGCAAACACTGCAATCACTCCGACGTAGCTCTCAGTGGAGGTTAGGCGGGATTTGTGTGTATGTGTGTGTGTGTGTGTCTAAAGACAATGTTCACACACACACACACACGCTTTGTCAACCCACTCCTGCCTCTGTCTGGACAGCTCTCTGATCGTTACACCGAAGAAAACCTCTAAAGTTTTTGATATCCGAATGTTTAGGAAGAGACGTCCAAACAAGATACAAATTCAAATTAGAAAATAATAAACCTTCTGCAGCTCAGAGCAGAGGTGATGCATGTCCAGAGATCTAAACAAATGATCTGCAGTGTTCAGAGAGCTGTGTGGGCCGGGAGCTTCAGGCAAGGGAAGGGGGGAGCCTACCTTTGCAGTGGGTCACACGTCGCATCCCTTGTAAAGGTCACAGAGAAAGACACAAGAACCAGGTGAGGGTTGGCATGGCTTCCTCTCTTCCTGGTCTGTCCTAATTCGAGTGCACTTCCTGTTTCCTGGTGTTAACGGACAGCACCCACTGTCCTGAATGCTCTTAATGAATCAGTGATTCTTCCTTAATGGTGCTCATTTTGGCATGATGGTGTCAAACCTTCTGCTCCTATGTGGTGACAGATTACATTGGCTTGCTGTTTTTTCTTTGTTCAACAATCTACAAAGAAATATTTCTTTCTCGCATTTTTTTGTAACTTTTCTTGACAATGTGAAAGTTAAAAAAAATACCACATATACTTGACTTGTAGCTCATTTAGCTGAATCAAACGAACCACTTTGCATGTGAGCATGCATCATGTATTGCAGCATTTTATTGGAAGAATTTATTTCTGCAATTATCATTTGCAGTGGTTACTTTCTTCTTGTGTCAGTTTAGGCCGCTGGTGCGGCCCTGAGGATGGACTATAATGATTTAAAATGTCCAGTTACAGTAGGTCACAGTGGGAATGATTAACCCTGTAGTAATCTGATGGTTTCCTTTGAATATCTATTACTCTGTTTTATATGTAGATCATATTTGCTATAATTAGATTTAAAGTTCAAAGAAAACAATACTAAAGTAGTTTGCTTGAAGAAGTGTGTTATTGAGCTCTACACGTTGTTTGGATGCAGCTTGAACTGAAGAGAACTCAAGCAGGTGTTTAAACAAAATGAAAAACTGCAGTTCAATTTACACAAAAATCCATACCATACTGGAGAGAGATATTGTAATCAATACCGATGTATTTCATATTCAGTCCATTATCTTGTTACTGTTTGTTTCCTGCTTTCTATTTTGATAAATACATGGAGCTCTCTGAAGCTTACGCTGCTGGCTACAATATATTGTACTTTTATGCCAAACTCGTACACAACTGAAGTTCAATTAAACAGAGCAAAAACAACTTATTAAAAAGGAAAGATGAATGGAGGATTGGATGTTAAGATGCAGTAATGGATGAAGTGGACGGGTTACTTGTGAAGGAAAGGATCATGGGAAGGATGAATGTTTAAGACACAGCGACATGTTGAGTAGCTTCTGTGGTCCTCTGTGTGTCAGTTCAAGGCACTGACAAGTATTTCTGCGTTTAGAGAGAATGCCTTGACTATTACCTGGCACACTACTGAGCATGTGGTGTTTACTGTCTCTCGGTGCTTTGTGTCATAGCATGAAACCATCACAGATGTCAGGCTGCTGAGCCATGAAGGTGCTGCTAGATCTTACCTGCATTGAACACTGGATCCCTCTGTTTTCTGCAAAGTAAATGAGTAAACAGACAGCCGTCATTCAGCATCCCGCCTCGGATACATTGTTGTATGTTTTTGATGTGAAAGTGCTTCGAAAGGAAATCAGTATCTTTTCTGGTGTCAAACTACAAGACGACCGTGTGAGCCTCTAAATGGGCAATGCTGGTTTTACGAGATGTTCGTTGTTACCCGTCACTTCTTTTGCCGCTGGAGTTGCTGCCGGTGGATCCGGCACGAGTTCGGTTGCCCTTGGAGTCGCCCGAATCTTTCCGCGTCAGAGTCCCCACATGTTCGTTTGAGTTGGCTCTCCTCACCGTGCTGCGGCAAGTGAGATGTGGACAAAGAGAGATTAGAAAGAAATAAGTCATAAAACTATCTGACGCTGCTTTCCTAAAACTGCTCGGTGGTCAAGTTTTCAGCCCAGAAAGAACTTTTGAAAGCACGTACAAGGAAGATTTATTAATTTCATAATTCAGCTCAGAGCTCATTTCACATTGCTTCACATATATGAAAAGAAAAAAGTCTCAAATGTTGAGATTTTGCAGCAGTGTGAGAAATAATTTGCATTAAAGCAAAAGAGACACAAACACATGTGGATATTATTTTTTCCCCCAACAATTTACACACTCTGGTGATCATCACCACAATAATAAAATGTCAGTACAGACCTGTGCGAATCTGCATATTGGATGTGCAGACAGCATGCCCATTTCTAACAATGAAAAGGCTCCATCAGCAATCCAATAGCCAGTAGGCCAGTCACCTAATCCACCCCAGGGGAGACAAGTCTATTCAAATCCTAAAACTGGCCGGTGGCCGTTATCCCTTCTGGAGAGCCAGTGTGTGTTTATTCAGTAAAGCGCAGAATAGAAACTGTTGTTTGCGGTGTTATCCCACGAAGAATCATAGTAATTGGGCCACAGGGCATTGGGGAAGGCTGTTGTGTGTATGCCAACACTGATGCGATTGTGGCCAATCTGCAGTTTATACTAATCCCAGACACACACTGTAAACAACACAAACAAAGAACGATGACTTAAACAACAAAAAGGGAATATTAGCAATGAGGGGAGTGTCACAATTATCATTAATTTAGAGATGATTTAATAACGGAATGTAACGGTTAGCATGCATCGGAGCTGCGATGCAGCGATGATGTTATATCGTGACGAGTCACTTGGTGATCCTCTCACCTGAGGGGCAGGTAGAGAAATCTGGACGAGCGAGACAGAGAGAACAAACTGGACGGATTTGCAGGACATCACATTGAAGGTGGACAGGACATAAACAGGATATAACATCATAGTAGGAAAGGACATGTGATCAGAGAGACACAGCACAAGAGGGCGGACAAGCAGATTACATAAGGACAATACATAAAGATGAACAGAGGACACGACAGAGGAGACAACGGGTGGCTATTCACTCAAACTGTAAGCATTACATCCATACTGATCAAAAGTATCTTTGAAGAGGGTTGAGATTCTCACAAAAAGGAAACTGCTGCAATTTCACGCCAAGAGGATGACCATAAGACGATTAACATTCTGTCAAAATATCAAACCATCTATTCAGCACAGCCGCAAAAATAGTCATTCATTAGCTTCATTCAAGTCCAAGCAGACACCGAGGTCATGTGATTTGTATTTGTCTGTGAATAACAAAGTTTAAAGAATCTGGAAGAAACATTGGTATTTTGTTGCCTCACTATAGTATTTTTCAGCAGAATTCAATATTTTAAAATGTGTCAATGCCAATAAATACATGAAAAAAATAAAGTTTGCCTATTCATCCACTGTAATGTGTTCTAGTTACTGTGGAAAAGGCTATGAAACAGGACAAAAGTATTTAGATCTTACAAAGAATATGTAACACAAATTGACTTGAACAGGCTCGGACAATGTCACCAAGCGAAAACTATAGTTGAGAAGGTGCGAAAGAAGTAATTGAAAAGTGAAATACAAATATAAGTAATCATGAAGTTGAAAGAGCTTGAAACAATTCAGAGACAAACAAAAAAACGGCATGAACAACAAGGAAATACACAAGACCAAACAGAAATAAAACTCCACAGACTGAAAAGGCCACAAGGAAGTCAACAGCTGCTTGGATTGGAGCTGGTCTCTGCTGCCTGCTGAGCTTCATCTGATTATGGTAATGTCATCCAGAGATGGAAAACGGCTATTATTTCCCTGACAGACAAGATTGATAACCTGTGCTCCACATGCATAAACTCACACACACACACACACACACACGCCAGAGAAGCCGAGATGGCACGACCGTTTCTCTGTTTAACAGACTTGTTAAATGTCAGTCGCTTTGGCTGATAAAAAGCCAGATGCGTGAAGATGTATGGCTTGAATGATCTGACATGGCACAGACAGACATGACTGAAAAATGTCTCGGGCCAAATAAAATGTCTCTAAAGACACATGCTACATGGCATACATGCAGCTCTGGATTTAACACACGTAGAACAGTGTTAACAAGAGCTGAAGGCTCAATAAAACAACACTAAACTTTAAACATTTATACTAGACACTCGACTTGACACAAAATAAAGCAATAGGATATAGAACAGGCTATATATATATATATATATATATATATATATATATATATATATATATATATATATATATATATATATATATATATTACATATATATATATTATATATATTATATATATTATACATATATAATATATATATTAATACATATATAATTATATATATATACATATATATATATATATATATATATATATATATATATATATATATATATATATATATATATATATATATATATATATATATATATAATTTACAAACTTATTTCGTCAGCATTCTTTCTTCTTCTCCTCACCTCTTGCTGGCTGAAGTGCTGCTGTCCTTCCTGGATCCGGATCCAGATGGGGAGGGCAGAGTGCCGCTGCCTTTCTTTGGTAGGATGGTCCCGTTGTTTACCGTGGGCCGCAGCGGCAGGGTGGCAATCATTGGTCTGGCTGCAAGGAAAAGGACAACAACTGACATGTTCAGAATAAAGATAAAAAGCTGGACACAAGATCAGCAGCAGGTTGAGTAAATAACACATTCACTAATAGACAGACAGACTTCTACTCAACAGCATGGGAAACACATTATATACCCTGCTGTTTTAATTATTTTAATAACTAGTGAGATGAGGTAAACATTGGTGTACAAACAAAGGCACGAGTAGTGTAAAGCCTCCCATCATGCACTGGGGGACCAAGTTTAATGACATCACTTTCTATTTATGCATGTTTCTACAACATTAAGAGCATTATTGGGTTTAAAGTTCCCCACAGTTCACTTGTTGTTATTCCAGTCAGTGTCACAAGCAAATATGGTTCAAACGAGAGTCATAACATGTTTTATTTGCCACAAAAAAATGAAAAATGAATATATATTGATGATGGATCCCAGTGTTCTGTTCACTTGAGTGCAGAGTAGAAGGAACACTTTCTTCTTCTTGAAAAATGAAAGGAAAACCTGACGCTTGATGTAATTTTACTTGATGCATCAACTACTAATTATTGTTGCCTCTTTAAAAACTCCACATATAAAATACTCCCTCTGCAATAATATCATGCTCTTCAGTGAGTTTAAGAGACATTAAATAATTGCATTAAATATGTTATAATTCATAAGACACATGAGAGTCCAACACCAGAGAAATCCTCAATGTAACACAAATGTGAATTCACACGTGTTTTTTTCTCTCAGTTTATTGAGAATATTGTTCTGTTTCCATCACATTTCCATACAGATGATGTATAACACAAACACAAGCAGGACACACATGACAAGCCGAAGAATAACAAATTCAAGCTGCAGCTATATCTGCAGTCATACATATTTAATAGACCCTGTTTCATCCAGCAGACAGACTCACTCACACACACACACACACACACACACACACACACACACACACACACACACACACACACACACACACACACACACACACACACACACACACGCACACACTGCTATCTTTCATGTTGTAATTATGCAGCTGGGGCAAATTGAGGTTGTAATATTGTTAGCATGTTAACGAAGATGAATGTGTGTGTTTATGTGTGTGTCCATGATTGTCCTTATGCGTGTGTGTTAAAGGCTAAGCTTTATAACACAGACTATTGTGCTTCAGTAGAGGGGATCAGGCTGCTGAGTCCCTGCAGCTAAATGTGAAGAACAACAAGAGAAAGCAGATCCGAGTCTGACTCATCCTTCAGCTCCCGAATCAAATCAAACTAAAACTGCATTCGTTCAGTCACTCCAGAGACGGAAACTGGCAGCAGCTCAGAATCATAATCGCTTTCTGTTTCATCATAAAAAGGCATGATGTCTGGCTGATTTCACATGCAGTGCTTTCTTATTCCTTGATGTATTGTGTTTTAATTGTTTTACTTTCCCCTTCCTACATTCCTCAGAGAGAAGATGAGAAGAGGCTGCATTCAGCCGATATTAATTGGATTAATAACAAGAGTTGTGTCTTTTACCTGTAAAAGTTGTTCTAACTTTAACTTAATGGAACAGTTTTACATTTGGGGAAATACGCTTATTCACTTGCTTGCAGAGAGTTATGTTAGAAGATTGATACAACTCATGCCAGTCGGTTCAAGATAAGGACACAGCCAACAGCTGGTTAGCTTAGCTTAGCATAAAGACTGGAAACAAGGACAAACTGTTTAATTTTTCAGAAGAAAAACATTTGACAACAGCTCCTTCTTGTTAAATGGAGAACATGATGTTGAGGGGGATTGTCCTTTAACAGAAAGGTTGGATACACAAAGGTAAACACAAAACATGCTGCACATTGCAGCTTTTTTACACTTTGTAACTGTTCATGGATGAATTGAAATGATCAATTTATTATTGGACTAAATGCAGTCCAGACAAAGTTCCCCTGGTTGACAATAATCAGTCATTGACCTCGGGCAGTGCAGTGCAGAAGTAGCTGTGTGTTGGAATACTACACTGTTAACACAACATAACACTAGCAGGCAGTGACTGAAAGGTGTCTTTTGTAAACACCAAGCCTGGTTAGTGCAGACAGACTCCACAGTCAGCCTACCTGGCTTCTCAACATTGCTGTCTGCTGATGGAGACTTTCTCATCAAAGCAGCATCTATACACATAACGCACAGCACGTTCAACGACACAACACAGTCCAGGGGAGGGAGGACAAGAGCAAGAGGAAGAAAGTAAGCTGGATTTTAAAGGAAGGGAAACATCATCAGGAAAGAGAGAGACAGTGAAAAAGGAGAAAAGGCTACCACCAAAAGAAAGTGTGTCAGAACAGCTGCTGATCCCGTTTCTGAACCCTCCAGAAGAAGAAACTGAAGAAGCCATTAAAAAAGCATGTTACCTTTGGTGGGTCCTCTGCGTGAGCCCATGGCCTGCTGGTCCTCGGACACATTGAGCCTTCGCACCACGTCAGCCAGAGCCGACTTCAGCAGCTGGATCTCGTCCTCCTGCATCTGGACCCTCTGCTCCAGGGAGGCGATGCGGTCGGTGACCTCCATACTGCTGGCTGCTGACGCACTGTCATCTGAGGAAACACGGGGAGCCGTCAGAGATGAGGACAATGTCACAAGACCAACATGCAGCGTTTTTTTTTAATCAAATGTAAGTGCTGTCCACTGTTGTTCACAGCAAAAAGAGTTGGTAATATCATATTCTCTTAGAAACAATAGTTCCACAAAAAAAGGATACCACTCTCATGTTTGTGTGTTCAATATGAAGCTATAACCAGATGATGTTTAGCTTAGTTTAGCATCAAAGGGCTTATTCTTAACATCCTTTTCTAACAAGTTCATTTTTTCTGTCTTTTAGACTCTTTGACAATGACATTATCGGGATAATTGTTGGAAAATTGTCCTGTTTAGTCAAAAAAAAATGTTGACTGTGTTCTTGTAAAAATGTATCATCATCCCCTAAAAAGCCTCTCAAAATGTTGGGGTCCTTAGTTTTATTAACTGTCTTCAAACCTTTCATGCAGATGGAGACAAAAATGATAGAAAAAGAAAAGGTCAAAGCCTTGGATGAAAAATAAATACAACAAACTCCTTTCAAACCATGAGCTCACTTTTCTGCTTAAATATGTTCAGACTCTTTGTGAAAGCTATTCTCTTGCATGGTTCAAAGAGCTCATCTCTTCAAACTTTGATACATGAGCTTGTTAGTTTAAACTCAAAAAACAGACAGACTTTAACCAACATTAACACGTTATTATCACCTCTCCACCTGACACCCGATGGAGGCCAAGCACAGGCCATCAGGGTCCACTTTATTAAGGATAACACCCACACACAAACACACACAGGGTTTCCATTAAAACTTTGATGTCACAGTGGCTTGATGAAATATTAATGTAAATCGCTGCTGTGTTTCCCTGCTGACTTGTAATAACAGTCTGATGCATTATGCATTAGTGAGCAGGCATCTGGTGATTAGGCAGATCTGCAGTCTGTGGTCCTTCTGAGAATCTGAGCTGAACCTCGACTGCCTGGTAACATTATGTAAATCTGATGGAGCTCTTGGCTTCTGTAAAATACGTTCTTAAACAATAAAGTACGAGAGTGTTTACACCACACTGAATCTGTGAAATATACATTTCTGGTGTAAACAAAGTGGTGTGATGAGCCTTTGAGTCTGTGTGATAAACAAAAGCTGCTCAGGAGATTCAGGACGTACCTGACCAGAGCCATAGCTGGTAGATTAAAAGATCATTTCAGACCGTATTGTATTAATATTACCAACATCATTTTAATCATTGCAATGACACCCTTGGGACACAAGACATAAAAACTTAATAGAACATAAACCCGTGAAAGTTTTTTTTTTTTTCATGGAAGAAGTGCAATACAGATGTTTGTTGCTCGTCTCACGTGACAAAAGATTAATATACAGTAGATTAGGCAAAAACATTACATTTTTATGTGTAAATAATTATTGAAATGATGAGGAACGTGAGTCTCGTGTGTTTGCAAGACCATTATACACTTTTTATGCATCATAACAAGTATCCAGAAGTATATAATCCCACAGGGTCCAATGAAGTCATTTTAATTTAATTGGCAGAACATGCCGGAGAGGCAATTTCACAAATTAGTTTATGAGTGGATGAATCCCATTAGTGAGCAAAATCCTCATGCCTGTTTGCTGGTTATGAATTGTTTTAGTTGGAGGGGTGGGAGGGGTGGGGGGGGGGGGCAGGATGGTAAATTGGTGCATTAAGCAAATGGGACACTTGATCCTTGTGGCTGAAAAAAAAATCTGAGCAGATTCAGAACAGACATTACTGTTACACAGAAGCACACCCGCTATAGTGCACGTGTACACACACATATTATACACACACAACGCTGCCCCTTTAGTCACTGTCATAGCCATTAGTGGTGTCTTCCTGTGATTAATAGCTTGTTGGACACATAAAGAAAGATTTCTCAGACACACTGCTTCACACTGACAGTGCACCGGCCCGCCACTGAGATTGATAATGAAAACTCCACATCTGGACAAACAGTGGCAGATGAAAACAGCCGGTGCATAATTTAATACATTACACTTCCAACAGTAAAGTATAATATGCTCATGAATTCACATTTCTACAATAAGGAAAGGCCTTTTTGTGTCATAACACCAATATTGCTTCATCTGAACACACACAGCCCTTTCCAGAGGATCTTAATAACTTTCTGCTCACCTGAGACGCTCTGTTCGAAGCAGCCCCTGTTCATCACCTGCGAATGTGATCGACTATCCAGAGATAAAGATGCTCCCTGACACGGAATCACAGTTATTAAAGGACTATATTTCAAAAAGGAAATACCCTCATTAGAATACTGTTTAAACGAGGGTTATATGTCATCTAGATATCTGATAAACTCAGACTTCACAACCAAGTATAACCATGTTTTCTCTACGATAAAGCCGGCACAGCATCGGGGAGGTCAAGGACCAAGCTGTTACTTTAGAAACTGTGACATCATCTGTGAGATCACAGAGCATTAGGTGTGGAGAGGAGCTTAATATAAAATCCGAGCCGTGACATCATCAGTGAGCAAAAACAACAGCGTCTATTATTTGTTCAGCATCTGTTGTGGGTCTGCTCCCAACACGGACACAATGAGAGCATGACACCAGTCACTGAGGTACAATGACTGGCTGTCACGGCCATGATTCCCCGGCTCTGCGTTGACATCCTCCGTCTGTCACCCTGCACCCTGCTCAACCCTTCTGGGGGCGAGTTAACACCCCTTTAATGCGTTCACAAGCAAGACGGACATCAGAAAAGGTCAGTCGGGGCATTCGTTCTGTGTTTCATACAGAAGAATGTGTATTGATTGATAATGGTGTCACACCCATGTGACCACAGCACAGACCTGCGTCAGCTGCATTTTCTCTCAGGTCGCCAGATCTCTGGCCAGAGAGTGAGAATCAGTAAGACGTCAATCTTCACTTAATAACAAATCCATCACCACATACACCGCCGGACACTCGTGTCACACTTTCATCTCCACCAAAGCAGATGATTACACCCCACCAGGCTCCTCTCGCTCCAGTGCTCTCTTCACACCTGTCAGCCGGCTGCTTAAATTACTTCATTTCTGTCAGTCTTCTGCAGCTTCTCTCTGGATGTCTTTTTCTGTCCCCGGTTCATTATCTGCTCAATATGTGGCTGGGTCACAACTCCGAGACGGATCCCCTGAGTCGCTCTAATGCATCGTGACACGCTGCTCCCCTTAACGTTCCTCTGCAAGGCAATGTCATTTTGGCAGGACCACCTGCCGCTTATCCATCACTTCAGCCAGGAACTCAATGAAGGGCAAATAGAAAACATGCAGTGTCCTCAGCTCATTTTTCCTGCTCTAAAATAACCACTGCCCCCACGTTCATCGGCACCTTATTCCTGAGTCATTTACTGACCTCATTGCCATCAATAATGAACACTGGAGTGTCCACATATGCTCTGACCCATTTACCCTCTTCCGCACTCTCAACCGCAAAGATCAATAAACTGAAGTAGTAAAAGGATTAAAACAGTCCAGAGTAAATGCTTCCGATCATTACGGAGGGGAGCGACGCATGGCAACCTCATGTGTAAAATATCTTCTGCTGCCGCCGTGTGTTGATCTGAGCCGTCTGGCTTTCTTGCTGACTCACTCCGTCACTGCACACTTTCATATATGACCAGGATATGCATATGCACACTGAAGGAGAGTGTGCAAGAGAATTACATTAAATTTCCTCTGAGGAAATGTCATGACAGCAGCTGTCTCACCATGTGTTCCAGTAAAAATCCACTGACAACCAGAGTGATTGATGTCTATTTTCTTTTCCCTCAGCAGTTCAGAGAGGCCAAACAACAAAGCTCAATTTACTTGATGGAAAGTTCAGCGGCCAGGTTAAGCTACGCCACAATGGGTGGTTTTACAAAACCACAACCAGTGTTTGCAGAAAATCCACACATCAAAGAAACACAAGGCTGCAGGAAACGGCCTGTCACAACATTATGACAACAATTCCTGTTTTTCAGAGACAGAAAGAAAGCACTGATACCACACTGCTGGCACACCATATTACTTGCTGTATTCAGATAGCAGACAGCACTTTGCCAACTGGTTTTAATTTCCATACATGAATGCACACGACCAGGTGGTGCGCTGCCATAGCGCCAGTTCAGCCGCAGCATATTACATTTTTAGGAAAGTAATTTCTCCCAAGACCAATGAGTCACACTTATTGAACAACCTGGCTTTAGTCTGAGGCTGACTTAATGGAAGTCCGGACTCAATCATAACCAAGTGGCATGTAGGATTACATTTGATGCCAGGAGGTAAAGGAGTTAATGATTTAGAGACAGGCAGGGGAAATATGGAGTCAGAGATGAGTAAATGCAGGCAGAGAAAAGAGTCTACAGACATGCCATCAGCACTGTGGGGCTGTAGTAGACATGGCAGTGCTTTGAGCTAAAGCCTAGAATTTGACATATTGTTTCCCAAGTTCATCATCTGAGAAGCATTTTCAGGAAAGTAATTTCTCCCAAGAATTTGGGAGAAATTAAAATACATGAGGTAATTTAAATACACAGGCCCCCACACCCCGTATATACGGTTAAATGCATGTTAGCAGGCTAAGCTATGCTAATAAGGACTAAATGTGCATCCAGAGAGCTGTTGATAATAGGATTGTCACTACATCTGCAGTTATTATGTCATAAAAAAGTATTGGACACATTTTTACAATATTATGGCACTAGAGGAAAAGCAAAAGGATCACTTAAGTTATTACAATTCATCCACTGGGGACCATGAATGTGTGTACCATATTTCGTAACAATCCATTAAATCGTCAAGCCAAACCACTTAAAGCCACAAATGTCAAGGTCCTTGTGACGCTAGAGGAAAGGTCACCAAGGCATTAGGATGCCTCGTACCGGGGCTATGAATCTCTTTATGATTGCAATATATTCAGTGGTTATTAAGATATTCAAGCCTGGACCAGCGCGGTTAACTGGCCGACAGAGCCACGTTGCTAGCATGGCTAAGAAGCAAATATAACAGAAATGTGTGTTCTGCTGAATGGCGAATATCAGAGTTATTCCGACATAAAAGTACTAGGCATGAAAAATGCCACGCTTTAAATTGCAGCACTTAGGAAATCGCAGTCTGCCTCCGACCGGCATGAAATACATCGTCCATCATTTCCCAGTGAAAAATTGTAAAAACAACCGAGTTAGAGATTGGAGGAAGAATTGAGAAAAGAAATGGAGGAATAAATGCACAGGGACAAAATAGTTACTTAAGTTAAGTGTCATCAATCCTGTGTGTCGCCTGCAGCGAGCAGCAGATGACCTGACAGAGGTGCATTAGCTTATCAACTGTCCAGATTAGGGAGACAGACGCTTGGTTTACAAGCTGCCTCTGATGGCTCTTGCTGGACCGAAGCTTAGGAGCTATAAATACACAGAGGTGGATCAGAGGAGGGGAAGCCCTCACACATGACCAGAGGGAAGACTGCACAGGAGGAAAAAAAAAGGGAGAACGATGGTGTGTGTCAGGGTCAAAGAGGAGCATGAAGAGAGGTCGAATGACCCCCAAGAGAGATCCAACTGTCCTTGTACAAAGCTGTTAAACCCTTTCTTCCTCCCATCAACTCCATCCTTCCTGGGGTCAAACTCAGGCCAAATGGGAGAGCGCTCCGCCCCTTTGCTGCTCTCGCCATCACTCTCATTCCCACACAAAGCATTCACACTTACACACATTTGTAAAACCACTGAGCAGAATATGGTATGGCGAGAGGGTGAGCAGATGATGCGACAAACGGCATCACCGTTTCAAGTCCAAATTTGTATTTTGCAATATTAGAGGGAGAGTTTTACAGTTATTTTTTCCAAGGCCAAATCAAATCATAATAATACTGGCGAGAGTCTTGCAATATAAAATGAATGAAATATAAGTGTTTGGTTTATTGAATACATTTTGGTTTGCTCCTTTTTGAGACATTGAAGAATCTGAAAGCCACAAAGAGAAAGAGATAAGAGGAAAAAAGAAGTAGAAAGACATTGTTCATTGAGGCAGAATACCTCCTCCTTAACACAAACACACTGTATACACACACCGCTATCCCAACACCCTGCTTTGACAAAACACACACACACACACTCACACACACACACACACACACACACACACACACACACACACACACACACACACACACACACACACACACACACACACACACACACACACACAGGAAGTGTTCACAGTGTGGCAGAGGGATTATGCTGGATATGTGGAGCAGATCTAGCTCAAAGCTAGTGATCCCAAAACGCAGACTCTAATCTTAGCAGCAAACTTGATTTGTATTTCTTCTCTCTGCGTCTGTAACCCCTTTTCCCTCTCCCGCTATTTGTCTGTCTCCCTCTCTCTCAGGAAACTGTGCTGAGAAAAAGAGCGGCTGAAGGATTACACTTAAAAGAGGGCTTGGCAGTAAAATATCTTTATTGTTCCCCGTTCCTCTTGCTCTGGTCTATGTTGCTTGAATGAAAAGTATCTTATTGGTAGATTGGGTTGCAGGTCATGCAGACTTCAAGACTTCAGAGTGTGGGATTATTTGGAACATCGAAACACTAAACTGTAGCTGAAGCATCACTTTTATTCCTTAGGTCGTCAGAAATAAACAGAAATAAATATCCTGAATTTTAATCACTATTAGAATAATAAATCGTACACCAGCAACTTGTCAAAAAATCTTTTCAACCTTTTTGATGCAGCAACAAATTGGTTAAAACTTAAGTGGAGATTCACATTCCTTAATATACAATTTATAGTTCTTATATGAACATAGAATTAAATAGATCCGCCCCTTTGTCACAACACACAGGTATTTGAGTTACGATCGGCCCAACAGTCTGAATCGATGCATCTCTACTCAGAACAACAACATGATACACTCTGTGACACCGCTGCTGAAATTAGACCAAACTAAGAGAATTGACAAAAATGCAGCATGCAGTTTTTTGCTGTGACTTTTCAGAGAAGAAACAGAGGACAGAACACCAGTCATGCTCGCGAGTGAGCCTCCAGGCTCTGACAAAAGCCTCTTTCTCAGTCTAAACCTTTTGCCACATAAAACAGGGCTTTGTCTCGCAGTGACAAACAACCGGGAAGGAACAGGAGGCTGGACTCATGTCCAATGCAGTGTGTGTGTGTGTGTGTGTGTGTGTGTGTGTGTGTGTGTGTGTGTGTGTGTGTGTGTGTGTGTGTGTTTCCCTCCAGTTAGAGTGTTGTTTCCATGGTGTGAGGATGTGTCTCACACACATACAGAGGCGCTGTGACATGGCATGTGAGCCAGAGACTGTGAGCTTCCTGAACATCGGCCAATCGTATATCAGCCATCTGGACGTGAACATACAGGCTGGCAGCAGACGTGATCAGTCCGTGATTGAGAAATAAGAAAATAAACGTCCTCGTTTGATTTTTAGTGCGTTTCTGATGCCAAATTTTACGCTCCAATGTTCTCTCACGACAGTTTTTTTTTGTGATTGTTTACTATTTTCTGTTCTGGCTTTCCACTCAACCAGACACGTCTGTTTTCACATAAATATAGATTGTAAATCTGCAGAGCACCTACTTGTTTTTACTCTGAATACTATATTTCTGGCTGAATAACATTCACTCTAAAAAATAAGAAGGGCCTTGGTCGAGAACAAAATGTGACATTTGCCACTGATGTATGATGAAAGATGTCTGAAAACACAATGCACGAGGACTATTTGAGTTGAAGCATATTGTCAGACACAAAAATACAATATAGGGGCAAACAAGCCAATAATCATGTCCATCCTCTTTCTCATCTCTGCAGCTGTTTTTCATGAATCTATTTTTAATGGAATTTCTAATGGGATTCTCCTCTTTTCCCTCTCCATCTGTTACAGTCCGGATGAACACATGCAACGGGGGATACACAGACAAACACACACATATGCAGAGTCGGGGCTTTCCCCTCGGTTCCTCCATTAACAGCAGGTGTAAGAGACCAATTAGGGTGCTGGGCAGCCTCTGAGAGCTGCACCGCGGGCGCCGAGAGGTTAATTATTTCTGTTCAAATCACAACTGGCCAAATGAAATCCTGACCAGGGTTTAGAGATGTGAGCGACCAAATCAGTGGGCCGTGAACTTCGGCCCACTGGAGACAATGTGCTGATGGAGAGGATTACCATAAATATAATCGAGTCCACACTCACCTTGGCACAGTAATTGAATTGACCATTAATTAAACGTAGATTTATGTAAAGACATTCAAAGGTACAGATATGCATGTGCACACAAGAATGTGGACTCAAACACCTACGCTTATGCAGACACACACTGATGATCTGGGCTGGATATTATTTTCAAATGTATTATGTATGTATTATGTTTGAAAAAAAAAAAGAATCACAACTCTTTTCTATTTTGTGTCTCCCTGATTTCACAGAATAGCTTTGGTGATACTTTGTGCAGCAAACTGAGACTGAGAATATCAGCATCTCCGTGGGATTCTGCCGACTCGTGTGATTTATTACTCGTCACCATTCCCCGCAGGTAGAAGTCAACGCTCTTCTGAACACATTTAGTGTTCCCATGTAGAGTCGAAGCATCCAACCAAACAACTCAGTTTCTGGCTCTTTTAAGGCATTTTTACCCATCCGTGACATCCTGCTCAAGGACTCATGCAGCCTGCGCGTCTCCTCCGCTGACCTCGTTATGGTATGCACACACATACACACACACACACACACACACACACACACACACACAGTAAACTTTAAGAAGGTCACATACACACACATACAAAAGACACACACATACACAACCAGAGAGTGCTTCCCCCTTTCATGTTTGACTGCCAGAAGCGGGGTCAGTATATATTTAGCACAGGAACTCACACACTCCTGCTTTACATGCCTGATTGTTTTAGTGGGTCATGAGGATGAGGCTGCGTCAATTTGTGTCAGTGGAGGAAAAAGACAAAAGAGAGAGAAGGAAAAGATATGAGAGAGAGAGAGTGAATGAAAATATAAGAGAAAGAGAGAGAAAACAAAAATACTGGTATCTTCTGCCCGTTGGCTCACCAAGAGGCTGTTTTCATGAGTTTGCTCACTCTGATCTTGTTTCTGAATGAAACGTGATGTATCTAATAAGACTTGTGTAACGTAAGAGGAGAACTTATTTTATATTGAGTTCTATAAGGTGCTAATAACCGACGTACAAAACTGCAATTGACAGCAACAAATATATATTTATTTGAAATGTCTTCACAAAAGGAAGAAAGTCCCTCGGACAAGAGTTGAAGTTGTAAACATTATGTATATCATAATATTTTTGTTTGGGAAGCAGATTATGAAAATGACCATGATTACTCATTCACTCAGTCTCTATTCACTGCTCAGCATGAATGTAGCCTTGATGCTGGACAGGCGTCAGTACATCACATCATTACTTTTACATTTTGGCTACAATACCAACTCATTTGACCCTGACTCAGGATGATGCTGGCTGATGGCATTAATTCCTCTTCTGTGCAGAAACAAATTATTCGGCTTACAGATGATCTTCACGTGTATACAGTATGCATCTATTGAATGCACCACAAGTATTTCAGGCGCCTGAAGAGAGCAGGATACCTGTGTCGAGAGCACCAAACTGCTTTCATTACGCAAATGCCATCATTTTTCAATTGGTAACAAGGTCAGCCGTGGCCCTGTGCTGGCTCCCACAGATCACACACTAACTCTTTCACACAGGGACACACACACACACACTCACACACACAGCTTGACTCTCCTGCAGCACAATCTGCTGTTTTTGACAACAGACCACAGGGCAGCGGACATAGGGTATTGGCTAAAAGCCTGCTGCACACACTGAATATAGTTGTAACATGTACACGTTCAGTGAGCACACACTGACACTGTGTGTAACTGGAAATAAACAGTATCATGAAAGTGAAAGAGAAAGTGTAAAGCGAACCCTTATCGGGAGAAAGGGTGGAATAACTTTGAGGGAGATATGGAGTAGGAGGAGGGTGGTGTGACTCGTGACCACAGAGGCCCAAACCAAACTACCCGCTCAATATCTGACAGCCTGGAGATTTAAAAAGAAAAACGGAAAAAGAGAAGCACTCTAATCTCCACTCAGGGCCCTCGCACAAGATCAAACAAAGAGCGTGAGAGTCCGATGGTGAGGCCGAAGAGAAAACAGAAGGAGCTTGAGAGAGGCCGGGAGCCAAACAAAAAGATATGGGTTACGGTTAGCGACATGGAGTCAGGGTTGGAATGAGATAAAAAGAAAAAAGGAGAGTGCTGTGTGCTGTGTGCTGTCACTGACACAGCAGTGGAAAATCAATGTCAACCTTTAAATGAATCAGCGGTAGTGGATGAGCAATCCCGTTCAGGTCGATATTTATTAAACTGCTTCATGTTACAGTTACAGATGAATAATGGTAGAGAGACACATCGTTTCCTTGCTCCCGTCTCCCCCCGTTTCGCTATTGACAATTTGTGCGGTTGCATGTGGAGGAAATATCAGAGTGCAGGTCTGCTTGCCAGCAGGTTTTACTACGTATTGATAGAAAATGTAAAAGAGAAAAGATCAGAGGGAATAAAGGCCCTCACCGATATCATTTGAACTGAAGCGACACTAAACAAAAGTCAAACACTTCACCCACACACGTGAACACCGTCCCCTGCTCCCTGGCATGGTTGGTAACATGAGCAGGGCTTTAGTCCTAATCCCTCCACACATGCCATCATCAATCAGGACCTGGATTGAGATACCTATAGATGTTCAGCCAAGAAGGGGTGGAGACTGACGGGAGTCGTGTCACCTCTGCTGTGCATCAAAATACCTCCAGCAAACATCAAACGGGCCTCCGTCTTTATTAATTTCCCTTCTCCACCTTGCACGTCTGTCCCGTCCATCTGCACTTCTACCAATTCCAACTTCCTTCCTCTCTCTGTTACATTAGCTGGTTTCTGTTCCTATTTTTCTATATTTCACATAATTAGCAATCATAGTCCAAAGCAAAGGCTTTCAAAAGTGTTTGGACATCAATTTATGAAGATTCAAAGTTGCTGAAGTTCACGACTGAAACGACTAATTATTTAATTAGTCAAGTGACACAAAATACATGAGCCATCATTTTATTCATCAAGAAACAAAAGTCGGACTCTACAGCCAAGCCAGCTCTGTGAGATCTTACATTAATTTGGTAATACAAACCAAAGTATTTGATTTCATAACTTTCTATATAAACTGAAAATAAATATTAAATGAGCAAATAAGAAAATACACAGTTGATATATTAATGAACATCCATCATGATCGATGAAAGTTGAAATATTACGCTGTTGTTCCTGATACATTTGAAGTTTAAAAACACTTCTTGGTGGTGCAATCAAGGGTGCTCCTACGTCTGCCATTTGAGTGTCAAAAAAGCCAGAAGATGAGCAATAGGCAGGCAGGACAGTGAAGTAAAATATAATAATAAAACTGTCGCAATTCTTTCATAAGTTGATTTTCAAAGGAACACAGGAAATTCAATTCCAGTGATGGTAAGCTTTGTATAAAGCAGGCGAAGAAGCTAAAACAACCAGAATGGCCCTTTAAAGTGATAAGAACATCAAATGGAAGCTTTACTTTCTGAGAAGGTCTCTGGACAACAGACTAATTCGATCAAAAACCTCTTCTCCAGGACCGGTAGATCCCAAATCTGATTAAACGGACAAATTGCTTCTCTGAAGAATTCACTTCCTTCATCAGCCGTAATCAGCACGTGACTCCGGGTGTCTGAGTGTGTAATGGGGCTAATTTTCAGTTAGCCCGAGCTATCCCCGACCTCCTGAGGACAAAGCATACAGCCTGCGCGTGTTCCTGCAGTTTAGCTGACCTAGTCTTTGAACATTAGTCTGGTTGGATGCTCCACAACACACGAGTCGAGAGAGAGAGGGAGAGGAAGAGGCGAATGAATGACATCATTGACTTTTGCTTTTTGTGGATCTGGGTTCAGCTGAGCGGCAGCAGCAGTGCAATATGATATCACGTTGGCCTACAGGCCCTGCACACACACGTATGCACACGCACATGCACACACACACACACATGCACACGCAGGTCCTGCAGATGTGTAAGCACACCCCCTATTGCTGTAACGTAAAGATTTACATACACACACCATCCTAACTAAGGCTCACCCAATAAGCATTCTGTTGGAACAACGAACAAGACAGCATGTGTGTGTGTGTGTGTGTGTGTGTGTGTGTGTGTGTGTGTGTGTGTGTGTGTGTGTGTGTGTGTGTGTGTGTGTGTAGGGAAAGAGAGAGACAGAAAGCAGGGGGGTTGGAGGTTGGAAAATCCCTGGCAACAGCAGCTAGGCAGCACTTGTTATTTCATCGACTTTCTCTCGGAGAGGAAACATGACATTGTAAAGGATTACTAACAACCTCGCAGGCTCGCCCTCTGGTTGCTGGTCATGACATGGCAAGAAGTACAGGGGGGATCGTAAAAGAAATAAGGACTGAGAAAACAGGCTGATGAGTGCAGATTCAGAGAACAAAGTGTAGTTTGAATCCGAGTCCAGATTTGAAGAAGAAATGGTTGACTGTTTGGACGCAAACACCGAGCCTCCAAGGCGACACACACACACACACACACACACACACACACACACACACACACACACACACACACACACACACACACACTCTGTAATGCTGTCTGCCACCACGCTGTAATATGTGAGGATTTACAAGGTCAGTCATTTCTTCATTCCTCATCTCCATTTGCTATCCTGGTACCGCGTAACACCTGCTGCACCGGTTTTTAGTTTGTTATTCTTGTCGTTATCAGCACGTTGCTCATTACACAGGAATACAACACGTGAGAATAAAGGGTGCATACCAACTTCTTTGGCTTATCAGATATCAGCACTTATCATTGTAGCATATGGGATGGTGGCTCTGCTTTCCTACATGCAAACCACGAGCTGGATTCAAGCTGATGCCTTACTTGTGTTAATGATCCGTGTTCTGCATACCATCAGATATAAAGTTGTGTATTCAGTCACTTATGGACTCAATGTACTCAAACCGTACAGATTTCTTTCAGTTTTTATCTGTAACTAAACTATAAGCTTCACTTACTAATCCGTTCCTCTGTCTGCATTTCCTCCTTTGTGCTCGCTATAACTTTAATGAGGGACCTCCATATGGGATAAGAGCTTTTAACTGGATTCGCCTCATCAGTGATTCGTGAAAGTAGTCAGGTACCCAGTATCCATGGCGGGAGACACCTCTGTGTAATTTCACATCTGTGATTTCCTCAGACAATAGTCTTCCCTCATCCCATCGACCGCGAGTGCTTACACAGCACAATAAATATTATTGATTTGTTCATTATCCACCAATGGCAATCACGTCACTGCTCTATGCTTCAACGGTGATTGCTTCCACTCACAACCCACCAGAACAGTCGCTGCAATTGCTAAGTACACACTGAAAAATCTGAGATGTAAATTACAAACAATCAGGATGATACTTAAAGGGGAAACCTTTTTTTCTCCACATGAGCATTATATATTAAATGCAATCTTTATTTAGTTGTTTCAGTGGAGCTACAAATCTGCATTAAAGCTGTGTTTAAAGTCCCTTTGCCAGAGTCTCTATTAGAGACACCAGTTATTGTGTTGAGGATAATCCCCTTTGTGTAGGGGGTTCACGAACTGTAGTTTATCAGTATGCAGGCAGGGAGGTTAGCATCAAACTGAGCAACACACTCATAACAAAATCGTAAATGGAAAGGAAAATCTAAATCCTAAAAATCCTTCTAACATGTTGGACTGAGATACACTGATGTAACATTTTAGGATATTTTTTTAAGCATAGTAAGTTTGGTGTTTCTAAATATTAGGAGATACATCTTACATTCAAGTTTACTCGTAACTAGAGCTTCTTGGAAACAGATCCTAAACTGATGTCATACTGACGTGTCCTGCTAAGTGCTTCTCTTCGTCCCTGAGTCACTCTCTCCCACCCAAAACATTCGCAGCCTGAAGTATGGTTTCTTCCTCTGCCAGCAAATAAATGACATTAGTGCAGCAAAGCAACATGAGCAATAATGTCCTGTTCTGTCATCTCTGTTCTGTGTCATTCAGCAAGCTGATCACAATCAGCAAACAGGGCAGAAATGTATTCATAACATGCTCCTCATCAAATCAAGCAGAACCAGAGTAATCAGAGCAGCTGCTGTGAGCAAAGGACTGTTCCTCATCCTCCCTCCGTCTTTGTTTATTAGCTCTCTTGATGACTGCTGGCTCACATAGACTGTTGACAATATTCTGGCCTTGATTCCAGATAATTATACAGTGTGTTTTTACATAAATGTCCCTCTGAAGTTGGATACTTTAATATTCACCAAAGTCTACATGTTATCAAACCAAATGTTTTCTTGACAGAGTGTTAAAATACATACAAATATAAAAACCCTAAAAGCTGGACCTAAAATAGCTCTCATGACACACACACACACACACACACACACACACACACACACACACACACACACACACACACACACACACACACACACACACACACGCACACACACACACACGCACACACATGCTACTTGCTGTCAAGTTTAGCCAGTCAGCTGGTGACATGTCAAGTCCAGAGAAACAACATGCAGCCGATGGTAATGGAAGGGATGGGGGAGGAGGAGTGAGGGGAGGATGAGTTAGTTTTACCGTTGCAGAACTGTAGCAGTGATGAGGTGTCATACAAGCTGCTGTAGCTGGAAAACCCGTCCTCCATTCTCAACCTCTGCTCCGCTCCTCTGTGCTCCCTCCGTTATCCACAGCTCCTTCGCTTTCCTCTCTCTCTCTCTCCTCTCCCTCTCCGGTGACTCCCCTCTGTTGGTTTATCGTTCACTTGGCGTCCAAGGCGCTCCCTTCATTCACTCTGCACAGGTCAGGCTCCCTGGGTGAGTCACCATGGCAACCCATTCACTCCGATTATGTCATGTGAACTCCAACCCTTCTTCCTTTCCACCCCCTTCTCTCAAAAAAAGTCCTGAACTACAGCGGAGAACACTCCCTGCTGAAGAATGACTGCACCGGACCGCCGGAGAGACACAGAGACAGAAGTTAAGAGGCTGCTGATGGTTTTGTTTCCTCCTGCGTGTCCTCTCCTCCTTCCTGTCCTCGTTTCCTCTCCTCCTGTTCTCCTCTCGTCCTCCTGTCTTCCGCAGAGGCAGCTGTGTGTCGTTAGCTCTCGCTGATCTCCAGCAGAAAAACAGCTTTAAGAGGGCTTGAGCTGAGAGCGCAGGCTCTGGCATCGGCAGTTACTGTGTGTGTGTGTGTGTAAATGTGTGTGTGTGTGTGTCAGAAGCAGTGTGTGTGTGTGTGGTGTGTGTGTGTGTGTGTGTGTGTGGGTGTGTGTGTGTGTGTGTGTGTGTGTGTGTGAGTGTTTAGATAATTCTCGGGACAGCCCAGCCTTCCCCTGTCACACAGTGTGGACGAGTCAGAGCACAGGGGGCTGGGCCTGATGGTGAGATCCTCCTCCTCTCAACTGGCGGGAGAAGAGGAGAAAAAAGGAGAAGGGAGGAAAGGATAAAAGCGGTGAGGAGAAAGGAGGAGAGAGGACAGAAAGATAGACAGGGGGTGGGACATATATATATATATATATATATATATATATATATATATATATATATATATATATATATATATATATATATTAGGACAAGAACAGGAACAGAGAGTGGAGCCAAACGATGAGAGGAGAAAAGGGGACAGGAAAAGGTAGGTTAAGAAAGAAAGTAAGAGGAGATGTAAAATGAAAGGATATGACAGGAGAAAAGGTTGAGACAGGAAGGGAGGAGTGGACAGAAGAGGTTAGGAAACGAGAGGACAAAAGAGGTAAGATGAAATAAAAAAAGGAAAGGAGAGGAGATTCACTCATAAGCGATCGTCTGTTGTTTCTGCACTTAATGACTCATTGCTTCTGCACTGGCGGGAGGTTCTTTTAAACAAGATCTTGTATTGTTTGAACTGTATTGTGTGTTGTTTTTTATAATTAATGTGTTTGTGTACTGCTTGGCTTACCCTGGCTGCATGCATCATTTTCCATAGCTAGGCAATAAAGCTGAATTCAACTGAAGGTTTCGCGGATGTGAAAAATGCACAAATAAAGGAAACCAAACAATGATTAGTTACAAAAATGACTAAAGCGGCCCATATGTAGAAGTTACTAGAGTTACCATTATTGTACTGCTTTAACACACACACACACACGCACGCACACACACACACACACACACACACACACACACACACACACACACACACACACACACACACACACACACACACACACACTGTTAGTAATGGTATGGAGACACACCATAAGAAACCACACTGTCACATCTTTTTCGGCATTTCCCGCAGCCAAACATTTAAAACTGAACTCTGCCAGGGGATCTCGCTGTGGCTAAACATGGTTATCGTTCAGTCCTCTGTCTGTCTTATCTGCCCTGCTGCAGACTGCACAGAGGCAGTGGGATCCTTGAAACAAGGACAAGAGGGGGAGAGAAAGAAAGGGAGACTAGGGGATAGACGAACGAGAGAAATAAATGGGATAAAGGGGGAGGGGGACGGAGAAGTAAAAGCGAGTGCTTCAGGAGGGTGGGTGGTACAAAGAGAAGGACCAAATTAAAAAGTGAGCAGGGTGGGAGTTTTGTGGGGAGAAAAGGGGGAGACCCTAAAAAAAATTGAATTCTAACTGGGGGTTTTGTACGTGGGAGAGGGGCTCTTTGCATTATTTATAATTCAAGCGAGCAGGGAAAAATGAGAAGCCTAAAGAGTCCGTGGCCTATATTCATGTGTGAAACATTCCCCCCTTTCTTGTTAGATCACAAGACACAATAACACAAAGGCAGGGATGCTCTGAAGGCAGCAGAGAGACCAAGAAGAGATACATGTGTTTTTCTCAGTGTTGTATCGTAGCATAGCAGGTGTGATAGAGTCTCTGTATGAAGCTCTTTCTGTGCAGGTATCTCTCCTCAAATCCTCTCAGGTTCAAAGGTGACCCGCTAGTTTTGACCTCGAGCAGGAAGATGAAAGAGATGCAGTGAAGCTCCTTATAACGGTTGACCACTTTATGGTTCAAGGCCGCGGTATGCTCTCCCTCTTCTCCCTCAGGAGCCCACTCTGCTTCACTTATTACACAATAACATCAAGCCCCTAGCACACTCCAGGATTATGTGGAAAGAAACAAGGTGTTCTTTGTACACAAATGTTGCAACTGAACACTGCAATAGTTGTTTAAACAAATGACAAAGGTATTACATTTCAAAAACTCATAAATTAAGATGTGCTGACCTTTAAACCAGTTGTACTCAATGCTATTTCTCTGCAACTAAAGTGAATAGAAAGCGTATGAATGAATCAAGGCCTTTGCATTTATTTTGATAATCTCAATCATATTTTAGATGTTTTTAAACACCAAAAGGCCACAGCATCCAGTGTTTTGATTCAGATACTGAAAGGAATGTCACGCGGCGCCAACCAGTACACACTATTAACATCCTTTGTGTTTTTGTTCTGAAGACCTTGAGTCAGACTGGTGTTTAGTCTGAAGGGGCTCAGATTATTGCTAATCTCATTCTGGGGCAGATTTAGGATCCAGATTAGGGACAGGTCTGGTTTTTGTGTGTATGTCTCTCTGCTCATATGTTCACGTGAGATATATTCCCTACAAAATCCCCCCCCCCTCCCCCCTCCCGCCCCTCACATGGGTCCCTAAACCCCACCTACCCTGCGGGTGGCAGGTGGTGGAACCGCCGCTGCTTCACCACCCCTCCCCTCGCCACACTGCCCCATTGTTCCCCCTCTTCCACCACCCATCAGTGACTCCAGAGGGTGCATATACACACACGCACAATATAAACAGGATAGAGCTGTGCAGAGAGTGAGGATATCAGTCACACTTCAACTAGCAAATACTGCAACATGCAATTTGTCTTTACAGTTTTTGTTCATTTTCACAGCTCTCATAGCATTATTTTTAGCAACAGCAGGTGGCTGTTTTCAAATAAATATCTCTAGAAATCCACTTTAATTACTGTGCACAATATGGTAAAAAGACAGAGTCAGCAGCGAGCTCGTAAAATTGTGAAACATTTATTAGCTCCAGAGCCAGATTTTGCTCTCACAAGATGGTGGGGATCAAAAACACGACTAAAAGAGACTAAATAGTTGAATTTAAATTCACCATCAACATGACTACAAATGTATAATAATGTTGCTTCGTAACTGCTGGATGTGTAAACTGTTTGCCAACACGTTCCCCATATCAAGTTAAAAGGTGATCCCACAAAAAATGTCATTGTAGGAATAACCTCTTAAACGTTCCCACTGACTGTGGTTACATGCATTCGAATTACTGGCTTAATCGGACTGAAATAGAATTATCCCTTTCATGTAAACACCTTTGTTCGAATCATTGCGGTCCGACTACGATCCGATTAACACCCCTGGATAACTCGATCTGACTCGGTTGATAATTCGGACATCGCTGCATGTAAACGGTGAATTGGATTAGGAACTGGACTAACTGGAACTGAACTGCTCGAGATCCCGCCGCCCTCCTCCCTCCCTCTCTTCTTCCCTCCCTCCCAGGTCGTGACCTGGAAGTCGAAAGAGACGATAAGTTGTCAGTGCCGGGAGTCGGCCGGCAGAAACAAACGTAAAAGTCGGATTACAAGTCGATACTACCTTCGATGGGTGTCCCGCTAGCTCCCTGCTGTAGCCAGCTAGCGTTGCTACTAGTTCCCTGTTTGCTCTGCGCTAGCTCCCCGACAACCACCGAAGGTAGCGGGGTTCTCGCCATTATGAAGAGTGAAGCGGTCAAGCGGAGATGGCTGTATCACCACTATATGTAATGAAAACAGCGCCACCTATCGTATCGGATATGACATGCTTTCGGCCAATGATTCGATTTATTCACTGCCATGTATATTAGGATAACAGCAGTTGCCCTGAAAGATAGCATAGTCCGACTAAAGCAAAATTCAAATTGATACCGTCAAGAAAACACACTGAGTGACTATAAAATATGTTGCAGGACGAAGCCTTGGTCACACCTAAGGTATTTACAATTATAATGGAGATACCAAGGGTTTCATATGCAGTAGTCAAGCTGAATTTGAGGTAAATGTGTCTAAAACAGTGGCGGGCCGTCAGGGCCTTCTCTGAAGGCCTAAACAGAATCACAAAGTTATAGCTATTTTATGATTTAAAAGTTTTTTATAATTAAAAGTTATAACTATTTTATAATGTACTTGTTTTTCACAAAATACTACATGTATTATAATATTTTTTGCCTATTAGCTGTTCTCTCATTGCACAGCTGCCTTCATTTGTTCCTCTGCTCCTTCAGAGCTCTTGTATGGCTTCTTCCTGTTTAACAGCATGTTTTATCCAATCACATTTCACCTTTCTTCCTCTGTGCAAGAGCAGCCCGGTTAAAATAAATGGAAGAGCCTTCTGGAGACCCGAGACGTGTGATTGGTCACAGGGCCCGCGTGACCATTAACATGCACTGTGATTGGTCAGTGGCGCACCGCGACTTCTGTCTACCGGAAAACTAGCTGGCTGAACAGTAGGAAGGAGGGAGTACGTTGTGACATATTTAAAGAAGCCATTCAATTTTTATAGTTTTGCTTGGTGTATTTTTTTTATACTATAGACTGAAGGAGTCGACTTGGTGGTGGATTTACTGGCAACTTCTTTCTCACGGAGGACGTTTCAGGAAGGGCTAGAAGCTTCTAGCTTCAACCTCAAACCAAAAAGCTAGCTAGCTGGTGGATTGTGACTTGCTTGTGTACTGATGACGCCTTTCACACAGAAGATTACTGAAATGTGGTGAGTGCAATACTGGCTATATAACTTTTTTTTACGTGTGCAGTTGGATTTAATCATACGTCAGCGCTGTTGGTGCTGCTGCTGCTGGACAGACTTGGGGAGCCTCTGCCCTCAAAGGTGCAGCAGTTAGTGTGTGTGTGTGTGTGTGCGTGTCTGCGTGTGTGCGTGTGCGTGTGTGTGTGTGTGTGAAGAGTTTTAATTTTTTTAATTTCTTTTTTGGTGGAGCTGCTGTGCGGGTCGGGTGTTCACACACATGGTGGACTGTATGAACACGCTGTGTATTGTGTCGGTCTGTGACAGTAACTCCAGGGACGCACTCATTAAAGGCCTATGTCTAAAACCACGGCCCGCCACTAGTCTAAAATTATGTTCAAACTGTAACTTCCATTTGTTGTAAAATCCACATTTATGGTACTTTCTTTAGTGTGAAGAATGCTTGTTGTATGACAGTTTAAGTGGAAATCAAGAAAAAATCAAGCGTGAGTGCATGCAGCAATCTTACTATAATACATCCGACAGAGGTTCAGTGTCTTGCTCAAGACTCCAGAGCATCCGAGCAAGGCCTCACATCGGTGTCCACTGCTTTCTCACCTGCCTTCTGTCTCTGCTTTTACAGCTGTTGCTCTCAGGAGGCACTTGAAGGTCATACTCAAACTGAGCCGGTTGTTCATTTCTTTTTTTCAACCACAAAAGAGAAAAGAAACTGCTGACATTTCTTTTATCCACAGATGATCAGTCAGTCTGTCAATGGGCCGGGATTATAAACAATCAAATCCAGAGCTGAGGATGAAACAAGGTCAATCCTCTCTGTGATCCAGCCACCATCTGTGTGTCTATCCTTGTTATTTTTATGTTTTGTGCTTTACACCATGATTTAATCCAACCTGTGGTCTTAATAATTCATAGGAAGATTGAATTAAAATCAACGCCAGTGGACTAATGCATATATTTACAGTCTGTCAAAGTGAACAGCTAAAGACTGGATTCACACCTTTTTATAAAAGAGTTTCAGGAAGTTGCGTGAAGGTTTGTTCTAACTAGTTAAACATTGCAGATAATACTAGATAGGCAAGGAGCAAAGGTCACCCAATAAAAGTGTGTGCCAAGCCGAGGCGAATGAGCCAACTGGAACGAGGGATACGAGTGTTATCTAATCATTTATTTCCCATGAAGCTCATGAGTTCAACAGTCTGGTCATTGTGCCAACTCACTGTCTCACAGTTCAAGTTGCAATGACAGACTGCAGGGATGATACTAAATTTAGACCCATAACATTTTTGTAGACAAAGCCATGTTGCTTTATGGATGACAATTTGTCACAACAAACAACTCGTGTCAACAACTATTGAAAGGATTCCCATCAAATTGGTCCACACATTCATGCCATCATTAAGTCAAAATGTGCTTGTCCACTTTTTTGGCTATTGATATAACCAGAGGTGGAAGAAGTATTCAGTATGTAACTAAGTACATTTGAGTAAATACACTTTCTATACCCTTTCATTATAATGCAAGTTACATTATGTGTTATATCTATTGTATATTCTGAAAATCTCTCCTACTTCTATATGTTTTTGTCTAAGTATATCTTCAATCCTAATACTTGTCCAATTTTATTCATTTGGAGCATTAAGGTTATGTATTTTGTTATTGCATCCTACCTTAGGCTTTGGTCAATAAAAGAAGATTAATTCTGACTCCGTGACGGTTTGACGTCTCATGTCAGCAGCTGGGATATTGATGCACCTTGAGGGCGAGAAGAGGCCGGACCGGCAGAGGATGTAATACCGTCTGTGACTGACTGAGGCTCACTCCTTCTAATACCTTTCTCGACACAAGAGCAGAGACAGATTGAATGTGAGAGGTGAGACGAAATCTACTGAGTGACTATTTAAAATACATCATTTTCCCACCTGCTGGAGAAAAAAACCTGTCATTTCTAATACACCCTTTTCAGGCGAGGCGTGGAGTCCGGATGAAATCTAATTATGAACTCTGGAACCTTCCCATTGAACATTATTACCCTCAAGACTCTAAAGTAAAGAGACGGCCTACCTCCTGTGGGTTCAACGTGTCAATGTCTAGTCCAACATGAGGACAACATGATCAACTAGAAGCTGTAAATGAGAGCTACTGAAAGATTCTATCATCAATTATGTGGAGGAAATGTGACCTACTTTCAATGGGGGAGTGATAATGTTTTGTTCCCAGCTCTGCGTCACAGAAAACCAGATGCTGCATCAGGCAGAAAATAAGGACTCTCATAGCAACAAAGACACTAGATTCAAACCCACCACATGATCCATGTTTTGTAATTCATCTCAGAAAATCATCTGTCATTTTACCAGCCAACAGTTTTGTTTAGATTTTGACTTGATGAAGGTGTGAGATGAAAACTCTCTAGTTGTTATAATTCATCCTGAAATGGACATGAATGTTTAGACTACATTAGTGGCATTAGATTCATCGTCTGGAAACTATGAAAGTCCAGACACAAATTTTGTCAGCTCATCAAGTAAATGTTGAGTTATATTTCACAAGATCAGTGAAAACATTCACCTGCAAACCATCCAATAATGTTTTTTTTAATAATAATTGGTGAAAACATTTTTCACTTCAGAATATTTGATTGTATGGAAACTTCTGAATTTGAATATAATGATAATATGTAATAATAATGAACATTTTGTTGAAATATCCAAAGAAAGCATTGAACAAAGATTGACTAAGATATTTAGTAATATCAGTGCAGAGAATCAAGGCTACAGGATGAAAGCAAATGGCAGCTATTTACTCACTAAAGTGCACTTGTGTTTCGGGCCACACAATGACAAATAATGATGACATGCTTCAGGAAAACTGGGTCACCACTTGGTTCTTTAATGCAGTCTTATGGTCATGGCCTCTAAGAGTATTATGCATTTAGAAATCCCCTGCCAGACTCTGTAATATCTTTAAAGTCCTGCATTTCTGAGATTTAGAGAAAGAGGTAGTCGTGGGAATGTGTTTTGCAAGTCTCACAATTGGATCAATGTGTCCTTTCAAAAACAGCATTATACGGGTAAACATAATAAGATTAATGCTCAAAATGAATCTGAAAATATAGGCACTCGTGTGATGCAGCACCAGACATTTTAAGACAACCAAAGCTAATGGTTTTAGTGTGACTGATAGTAAAAGTGTTCGGTGGCTGAGGCTTAAAAAGAAAGATGTCCTAACGCTCCAGGATAGCTCAAAAGACAGACTTTATGAGAGAGAGAGAGAGAGAGAGACGGAGAGTGTCGGCACATGAGTGTACAAGGGGACAATCTGCTTCTGGGCTGTAAAAAGCTCCTAATCCTGAGGCTGTAGATCAGCGTCACCAAAATACACCCTCTGTTCATCACTTCTGCCATGCTTTTACTGAATCACGCACAACGTTTCATACCAATGAACAACTTGGCCTCTATGTAGAGGATCTTGTCCGGACAATTAACAGTTCCTGTAAAAACATTTTGGATTTCACAGCTCCATTAAGATGTAAGAACTTGAATCTTGGGAGTTTTAGACTTGATTTTAAGATTTCGCTGCTCGTTTTTATAGCCTTGAATGTGATCTGCTGGTTTCTTATGAGCTTGACCGCTGCCTGAGATATTTGAGCAAGGCTTTACTAAGAGCTTCAAATTCCCGACTGATCACTATAGTGACCGAGCCTTCGCTGATCGGGCCCCTAAACTCCTGGTAATCTAAGGCAGGCAACTTCAGTATCCTCTCTTCTCTTGTAACGGGAGGCTTATTTCATTTTATTTATGAATATTATTTTACCTGTTTGATTGTGTTTCTTATTTATGTTCATGTTTTATCTTTAAGCAAAGTTTGTAACTTTGTTTTGGAAAGATGTCACTAAATCTACTACTTGTATGATATGCGGTTTCCCAGCATAGGTTCATAGGAAAGACATTATTTTGACCGATCAATGTAAATACTATCACCTTCGATAGAATCATTTCACTTTCTGTTGATTTTAACAATCAGAGCCTTAAAATAAGTGCTAGAATATTAACTCAAGTAAATCACTTATTGTCTTAACATAGTGTCCAAGTGGTCATATGAACCCCAAATGAGTTCTAATACATGTGCTATTTCATATTATTTTTTTGTAAATTTTACTTTTTTTTCATAACATTTAGTATGATTATGAGCATGATTTGCCCAAAATCCGCCCTCGAGCGATCCCTGAGTTTTTCCAACTCCATGGTTTAGGGCCTTAACATCATCCTATATACTAATAACACACCTTTTTGGAAAGGTTTGGACCTAAGGAAAGCACTGCAAAACAAATCTTTGACATATTGGAAAGTTGTTTTAGTAAAAAAAAAAAAAAAAAGTATCATTCGGTTCAAAAATAGAAAAGTTACTTGTTCCATGGGAAAAACGTTTTTGGATTTTTGCGTACTACGGCTTTAAATCTTCAGGGCCTCTGCTGCTCTGACCCGGATGCAGACACATCCGCCCTTCAGGGAAGCCTCTGCCTTCAAAATAGTCTGCCGATTTAAAAAAAAAAAAAAAAAAAGAAGCTGAGGCATGTCTTGTGACTTTACAGGTACTAATAGGGGGTTTATAAGGACATGGTTGGCTTTGTTCGATTCCCACAAGCCTTACGCTTACGTGGATGTGTTTGTGAATGAAATCCAACTTTGCTAAGAGGTTTATCACGGGTTTAGGGAAACGTTACAGTTGCTGCAGCAAGTTCATGGAGTACTTAAATTTAACAGTTATTTTAAAAAATGTTGACCATATGTATTTTCACAAGAGTTACATTATTGTAGCACTTTCGATGAAGTTAATAAACATTGAGGTTGCGGACATAATTAAGTTTAAGTTTTAAAAAGAGAATTGTTTTCTCGAAAATCAGGCGCTGGGGCTTCACAGGTGACAACACGTTAACTTGTCTTAACACAATGATAGTTCAAGAGTTCAACACAAAATATCCAACTTGCACCTGTTGCACACACATCGTGGGTGAGCTTGTTTTGGATCACTCGGCATGCTGGAGAGGCGGCGCTTTTCCATCACTGATTAGCATAGATCTAATCTTTTAGATTGCATCATTAGCTCGTGACCTGGTCGTGACTTTACAGGAATGTTTTCTGGTGTGAATTCAGTGGATTTCTGCTTCCTTGATGCCACAAACACACCAGCAGCTTCTTTTCTTCTGCATGCTGCTGTCGGGTATTATTTATCCTCCCATATGTTTTATCATGACTTTTTCTTGTTACTTGTCTTTACTCTACAGCAGTTGTGAATTGAAATATAGCAAAGTACAATACTTGAGATAAAATAAATACTTGTTCAAAGGAAATTAAGTTACGGTGCTTTGAAGTTATTAAAGTTTTTATTACTGTTTTTAAGAAAAACAAATATGTATTTCCCAAAAATAATAAATTTGTTTATGGTTAAAATGCATTATGGACAATGATTTTCATGACATATGTCAAGTTCCCAAATACATACATATCCTAATCCAGGACTTCAAGTGAGAGCTGAACATCAAATCCATCACAAAGAAGGCCCAGCAGAGGATGTTCTTCCTGAGGCGGCTGAATTAATTCAACCTGCCAAAGACAATGATGGTGCACTTCTACACTGCCATCATTGAGTCCATCTTCTGCTCCTCCATCACCGTCTGGCACGCTGCAGCCACTGCCAAGGACAAGGTCAGGCTGCAGCGCATCATCCGCTCTGCTGGAAGGTGATTGGCTGCAATCTGCCCTCCCTCCAGGACTTGTTCGCTTCCAGGACTCTGAAGCGGGTTAGAAAGATTGTAGCCGACCCCTCTCACCCTGGACATAACCTGTTGGAGTCCCTCTCCTCTGGCAGGAGGCTGAGGTCCATCAGGACCAAGACCTCAAGCTAACTGTTTTCCCATCGGCAGTCAGGCTCATCAACAGAGAGCGGGTCCCCCACTGACTGACTCTGACCCTGTCACACCCAGACAATCTCCTACCGTTCACTCCTCTGCACATCCCTCCATTCCTTGTCTACAAACCATACATATGCAATAATGCAATAAATGGTTCTGATTCTGATATTCATTTTCATACAGGGGAAATTGAGCGTGAGGCAATATAGGCTAATGGTATTCATATTCCAAATAAAGGATTTCTTATAAGGTAAAAATGTAAACTTAAGATCAGCCTCAGTGGTTTGTATACAATGTGTGACCTAGTTTCAAGAGTATTCCACCAAAACCAACTCCCACACACAGCACTTCATCTTTACAATGCGCTTTTTCAGAGATGACAGATTCACCTTTTACTGAACAGCCAGAGTCAAGTCGTTTTGATATGTATGTATATAGCCAAACTTAACACATTTGTCAAAAAAGGTACACTATGACAACAATCAGAAGACATCCTTTAATGGGAAATAAAGAGAAAAAACTGCAAGAAAGGGGAAAGAGGTGGGCTCCTTCTTCCAGGATGGAGTGGGCGGACATGCAATAGATATTGTAAGCAGGATTAAAATTTCAGTGAGCACACAAGCAGACAATTTGAGAGGACTGACGTGAAGAGATAAGCAAGCAGGTGAAAAAAAAGCAAATGTTCAGAAATAGGAACTGTCTTCGTGACATGGATAATGTGCAGTAAAGGGGACTTGTTATTATTCAGCACAAAAGTACGACATTTATAACATTATAGGGCCTTATCAAATCAGTGGGTATTACTTGAGCCATCTGTGTTAACCTTTCTCCCTCCCTGATCTCCTCACCTTTACACTAATGATGCCATAGACGTGAGTTACAAACTACACGGACTTCTCTCCATCTCATCTATATGCTAATGATGCATAACTTCAACACAAAAGTAGAACAGGACTTACTACAGTGCATGAAAATATGGTAAAAGATTGATGCTGCGTACGGCCATTAAAAGCAGAAAGCAGCACCTTGCAGGTCAGTGGGAGACGTAATTTGTCAACCCTTTACTACTGTGAAAATAGTCCATTTATCCCAAGGATGTGATCTAAGATCACATGATCACCACCATGAAAATCCAACAGAGCTATGGTGTGTTAAATGGACACACACTGTGTATTTCAGAGTGTGCAGGGCAGTGTGTTCTCTCAAGCGACGACAACATTAATCACATCTGACTTGGCCACTGAAACATCCATGTAAACCCTTCCCCCATTTCCTGTACAACCAGAACCCTGCTCTGCTCTTTCTCTGTGTGCAAGCCTACACCCAGTCGTACAGTGTATACGATTAAAATTCATGTAATTCTTTTGCTTTATTGTTCAATTTTCCTGCTTCAAAAATGTCTTCCTGCACTTGCTCCTCTCTCTCCTGTTCCATGCAAAGTCATCGCAACTCAGATCCCAGATCAATACAGCCTAAAATAAACTCTGTTGAGGAAATCTGGCGTCTGCTGCAGAGTTTACTCCAATGCATGTGTTGTGGAAGTCATGCTCTTCCCTGTGTGTCTGACACAAACACACACACACATACACACACACACACACACATGCAGGTGACTGTGCTCAAACCTGTGTGTCAAATGACCCACTTCCAGCCGGTCTGTCACCATGATGAATAGGTTTAACATCAGCAAAGCTACTTGTCCTTAAATTCGGGGCACAGATGGAGCGCTGACGTCAGCAGACCATGCTATCGTCTTCATCTGCATTTCTGAACACATTATTCTAACACACACACACACACACACACACACACACACACACGTCTCCATGTACGTTGCATGTGGTGGCAAATGGTTGATTTTCTGTCACATTAAAAACTTGTCAGCTCCCATTGATGCCTCCATGCGTCTCAGTTATGTCACACAGCAGCCAACGCTGTGTTTAAATCTCCTTGAAGACGGCCTCGGCCCTTTCATCTCCCCCCGTGTCTCCTTATTACCTCCAATCTTCTTTACTCCTCTTCTATTTCCCTACTTGTGTCATCTCTAATTTAGTCCACTTTGCATCTCATTTCCATTTGTATCCCCAACCCAATCCTTTTTTCATATTCAACCTCCCACTTTTCATGACCCTGTGCTTCTCCTTTACTCATTAGCAGGGGCACCGTTAATAAGATGTGCTAATACAGCCACCTGCAGGACATGCGCTGAACTGCAGCTATTTATTTTCTCCAACATAAGCAGGAAAGTTATTGTGTGCATGAACACAAAGGCATCTCACTTTCTTACTGAAACAGTAAAATACAACTCTGGCAGACAATATATAAAATACTCAATAAATAAAATAAATCATAGCTAAATTACCACTTAGCTGCCTGCCAAGGTAGAATATTGATTTAACTGTTGTTAACCAATGTAAGATACATTCCAACATGTAGATTAATAAAAATGTAGTGTGAAAATTACATTACG
Source organism: Clinocottus analis (assembly GCF_023055335.1). Lineage (NCBI taxonomy): Eukaryota > Metazoa > Chordata > Actinopteri > Perciformes > Cottidae > Clinocottus > Clinocottus analis. Next base: position 8,123,039 of record NW_027175898.1, read on the forward strand.
GTGTTATTTTATCATGTTTGTTTAGTTCAAGGCGTTGTAATGCCAATAAGTAAACAACAGTGATTTAGTTGTATAAATATGTCATTTCCTTGCAAATCCATTGGACTATGTGATGGATAATGAAGGTGTGGTCAGCTGCGCGTCAAATGCTATAACAACAATCTCGGCAGTAGTTGCAAAGACTGCCGGTTCTGTAATTGACAACATCATACAGTTTTCATACTGCTGAGTCATGTTGATTAATCTGAGAAAGGAATCACGCATGGACTGAGCCAGAAAGGAAAGGAAACAGGAAAAAGATGGGATAAAAGGACAAGGGGAGATGAGATAAAGGAAAGAGGCTGGAGACTGAAATATGAGTGAGTGAGTGAGACAAGACAAGGCAAAGGGGACAAGGGTTTCTATTTATAACTGATTGTTTCTGTAGTCTTTTAGTCGGTGGTAGTAAGCGCATGAACTTCTCTCTCAGCTGGGCTGCATTTGTGGGAAATAACCCTTTACTAATGCATAGCTGCACACAAACAAACCATGCAGACATTCTCACGCATACACACGCAGACACCTGCACATACACAGATCACATCTTTATACCATTTGTACCCATCAACCTTGAAACAGCCAGGTCCCATGCAGTGCTGTGTTGTATCCACCAATCTTTCTCACTGCAGAGTTTGCCTTCTTATCTCCATCTATATACAAACTTTCTCTCTCCTGTCCTTCCTTATCTACATATCTCTGATTAAAACTTCTGCAGAGTCAGTCTGCATTATTTTCATGAAACCAGAAGGAATTCACTCCAAGTTTCCATATAAGGGCCCAAAACTGAACCAGCTCCTCTTTGCAGCTGAATACTTGCCGGGTGAGTTGTCCCAGTGGAGAGCTTTGACTAAAACAGGATGGGCCAAGAGAGACCCCCTCCCTAAAACATACACACAAGTCCAAACAATTCACAAGCACAAATGCTCAGACACGCACCTCATATGTCTCTCTCGAACACAGATGTATGCACATGTGCACAAGAGTACATGCTCTTGGTTTTTGTCTTACCCCCTGGTAGCTCCTCACAGTCAGACATGGCCAGAGAGAGAAGCGGATCAGGACAGTGTCTTCTCTTGGCAGCCCGTTGCTTCTTCTAAATCGGTGTCTTGTTTTTTACGACAGGATCTCTGGTGGCTGGACTCTCTGTTTTAGGCTGTAAGCTGTCCCACTCTGTCTGTGTTTAGCTTACTTACTTTACTTTCTCCTTGTCCTCTCCCCTTCTCTCTCCCACTCTCAACAAACTGACCAGTGGCCAGTGGATATGCCAATCAAACGTCGCACACTGTGCCATTGGATACTAAATTTGTACCTAACAGTCCCCCTGTGGGATACTGTTTCTCTCAGATATGGCAGGCCTCCTTAGATTCATTTACTTCTCATATATCGACAACACATATATAACCCTTACAACATAAGAAAAACAGAAAACAGTTTTTTTATTTCACATTGCCTGCAACAGAACAACAAGGCAGATCACAAACTCACTATAAAATGGTTGTTTTCCGGTGTACTTTTCTCCTTGTCCCTTGAGCCTGCAACAGAAAACAGTTCCAGTAAACTTCTTATCCCGCGAGAGACAGGTTGGTCAAATCCTGGCATTCTTCCAGAAAAACTCTGTATTTTTTGCCGTAGTAGCTTTTGTTTCCTGTTGGGGGCGCTAGTATCCCAGTGAATCGTGGCTTGTTCACCTCTGGAGAAATCCTTTGTTGTCTCCAGTTCCTCAAGTGGCCTGGATACCTAAAGACATTTCCTGGGTCAAGTGACTCTATACTCAAGACTGCAATTCTGACAGCTAAATTGAATCTCAATGGTCTGTTTTATTTCTAATAAATACGCCAGAGGCCATGTTTCTGTGTAATTGCATTTTCTGCCAATATTTTAACACAGACTAGCAGGCTGGGAAGCCGAAACACGGACAGAAAGCTCTCTCCTTGGTGGGGAGACGAGAAGTTACGAGGCAACAAGAAGAAGAATTCTTTAAGGGGAAAGATCGCAGCCAGCTTCGTCTCTCTTTCTAAAGCCTTTTCATAACAGAGGAAACAAAGGAAAGCGCTTGCCAGACACTTCATAATGCTGTACAGATTGCTGGCCCACTTGAGCGCACAAATGTTCCCCAGAACATACTTAACGCTGTGCGGCTTTGATTAAGCTCGTAGTCAACCTTAACAAACCCTCATTCCTGAATTACTTTTCAGCTTACTCGGCTGACCCTTTGTCACTTGACTGGGAGGATTATCACGAGGGAGAGGTCCAGCATGTGACTCAGTGGGGTCAGATGGAAGAGTTGTCCAGGAGAAACGGTGTCACTGAGGTTAGGATTTAGTGCCAGTGACATGGGTTATCTTGAGATTTTGAGAGAACACAGGGGATGAGAGGTTTGAGGGTTTCCTGCCCTGTTATCTGTCCTCCTGACCTGTCAGTGACCACCCCCAACTCAACACAGCAACCCAGCCTTCACACCAGGACCAGTCCTGATGTTTGATCTTAAGCTCTTATTTGCTGAAGAACTGGAAGGCCCTTTTGCAAACGTAACCTAAACCTTCACCCCATAAAGACCTCTTGACCTCTTTCGCTCTGGTAAACAGAAAGTGGACCATCCACCACTGTGACTGTTTTTACTCTGTAATGATCGCATGCAATTACTTTGGCTGAGGTAATATACCCCAGAGTGTCCAAAATGGTGCACAAATGATGCTTAATGAGATTGTAAAGTGTAAAGTTTTCAGGATGTAACTTGCATTTGCTATAAATACACAAGAAACCATGTTATTGGAAAAAGTGAGAGGGAGAGGGAGATGTGTAATCTGTGTTCACTTATCCTGTTGGCTTATTATTGAAGTCAATTGTGAATATTAATGAATATGAATGAAGACCAAAAACCTGTTGCAAACTATCGAGAGACTCTATATGAATAGGGCACTAATAGTCAATAACAGCAGCAATGAATGGCCATTAGATGCTAGTAAAGAATAATTGAACATTAGTTGAACAGTTTGATGGTAGACAAGAGGTCTAGGACGCCTCGTTCAAGGGACCTTTTTGTTATATTCTTTCCCTTGCTTGCTGTCTGAATGAGTAGTGTAGCAATCGTGTGTATCAAATAATTGATGTGTGAGAGAAATTTGTGAGGATTTATAAATAAAAGACATCAAAGTTAATATTCTATGCTCACAGAGAAAGGCATCCTTTAACCCTCTTGTCGAGACATTAACACAAAACCATTAATCATCGCCAAATGTTATTTGACACCTTTTTAAGCTGTAATCAATGTCTCAGACTAGTGGTTTACATGAATGACTGCTGTGATTATACAAAGAATAGACACTGAAAATGTACCGCTAAATTCAGCCTCATAAGTTGCCGACTCATTGTGTTCACAGAGTAAAATGAGAGCAAGGCAGGAATACAGGTTTATATAAGGTGAAAGTAAGAAGATATGAAGCATTGTTTAGTCAGGAAGGTGTGGCTCACGTGGGGGCATGGGCACATGAGCAAGGGGTAGAGATGGGTTCCCATAACCAACACCTGATGGCTTTGTTTGAAGTTTTGAAATGTTTACAAATGTATATATGTGGCTGTGAACAGGTGTTCACACAGGTGTGTGTGTGTGTGTGTGTGTGTGTGTGTGTGTGTGTGTGTGTGTGTGTGTGTGTGTATAAAATTGCTGATCACCACTTTCATTGAATTCTTAGCGGTTTAGGGAAAAAAAGATACAAATAAATGTCTTTCTTGCTCCTTTAATGATGTATTATGGACGTCCAAACACGCTTACAGGCAGCAGGACTATTCAATAACATTTATTTTGTAGAGCCCAAAATCACAAATTGCAAATTTGCCTCAGCGTGATTTACAATCTGTACACGTATGACATCCTCTGACCTTTGACCCTCTCATTGGTTCAAGTCAAACTCCCCCCCAAAAAATAATAACTGGATAAATAAAGAGATTGAAAGAGACACAGTGCACTGGATACTTGATAATTGTTTGTGGCAGAACACGCGTCCGGACAAGTTCTCCCGTTCATCCCCCAGTGGCTTTAAGCTATAAATTGGATATTTGTTAAAGTCACTACAAAGACTTTGCTTGTCTTTCAGCCTCACCAGCAGTGGGGCTGAACTCGTAAAGTATAATTGAGAGAGGCTCCAGAGGAAAGGGAACCATGTTTATGTCAAATATCGTGGCAATTGACGTTAGACTATTATATTCCCCGTGTACAAGCTGATGTTTTGCTTCAAGAGGAAAGGTCACACTCTAAACGGTTAAGTGTCTTGCTCAAGGACACATCGACATGGGCTAGCAGCGCCGGGGATTGAACTGCCAATCTTCTGATTGAAAGACTATCCTGCTCACCACTGAGCCGTAGTCGCCCAACGAACACAATAAAGACAGAAGACTTTGAAAGAGGACTTGACTGCAGCGTCTGGCTTGTTTCCTCAATATCTGATGACTGTAAAACAAAATGTCACTGATACAATAATAAAATATGAAGCAGACTTATTCAATTAATTTATTTGATTTTGTGTAACCCAGAATCACAAATTACAAATTAGCCTCAGAGGGCTTTACAATCTGTATAAGACATCCTCTGTCCCAACGTAACAGAGTTACAACACATTCAAAGCATATGACAGAAATTATAATGAAAGTAAGCAAAAAGTTACAACAAAAATAAAAGCAACAGTAACTATGACAATAAAAGCAGAATTGTATTGACAATGCTAATTACAATGCAACTAATAATAATAATAATAATAAAGACAGTAGAGGGAAGTTTCGGGCAGGACCAGGGTCCAGATAAAACCACAATCCACGTAAAGCTGCTATGATGTGGTTACAATAAAAGAAAGACCGGAGATCTCCAGAATTGAACAGAAATCCATATAAGAGCATGTTTAGACTGGAGCGCCAAAGCTACAAACTCATGTGTGTGTGTGTGTGTGTGTGTGTGTGTGTGTGTGTGTGTGTGTGTGTGTGTGTGTGTGTGTGTGTGTGTGTGTGTGTGTGTGTAGGAGGGGGTTGTGGATGTATGAATGTGTATGGGGCTGTATTCCCTCTGATGAACGGACATAATAGTGTTTCCCTTTTTGACCGGGTACCATGGCTGTTACAAAGTTAACTAAACCACTAAAAATTCAATGAAAGTGGTGATCAGCAATTTTGTGCACGCACGCACGCACGCACACACACACACACACACACACACACACACACACACACACACACACACACACACACACACACAAACACACACACACACACACACTTTTATCAGTTCAGTTTTGAATGAGGGGCATCTAATAATAATAACTATATATATATAGCACGTATAGTGCTCTACAGAGAAGCAAAGCATAGACATACATAATGTCAATACAGATAAACATTTAAGAAAACAAAAGGCCGAACAGACCACAATGAACACAACAAAACCAACACAAACAACAGAAAAGAGCCAAAGGAATAAAAACAAATAATTAAATGAAACAAAATGACAGGAACAAAAGAACTGCATTAAAGGGCGAAAAAGGACAACAAGCAATTTAAAAAAAAAAAATGGGTGACTGATTCTGCGAGCCTTATCTCCTCAGGCGGTCGTTTCAATGTCCCGGGGACCTCTAAATGCAAAAGCACGGTCGCCTTTAAGCCTCGACTATGGAACGGCCCGAAGGGCCCCACCATGAGGAGCTAAGGCTCATATGGGGCTAATGTTTCAACAATGCAGCTCGGGGCCAGACCTAGGCAGGCTTTGAACGTGATCAGTAAAAGCTCAAATCAATTCTAAAACGAACAGGAGCCAGAGGAAGGAGGCCAGGACTGGAGTAATGTGAAGTCGTCTGTTCAAACCAGTAAGAAGACTCGCTGCTGCATTCTGGACTATAGTTGGAGGCAGGAGATAGACTTTTGGTTTACGCCAGAAAGGATGAAGTTACAGTCGAGAGAAAATGAGTGCGTGACTTACTTTTTCCAGGTGTGACAGTACGGCTAGATTCTGAAGATGGTTCTTAATTAAAGGAAGCAGGACTGGACACTTTAAAAAAATCTGCGATTCAAAGCGAAGTTGCGAGACAATAATTACTTCCAGGTTTCTGGCCACATGCTTAAACATGAGAAACACGGGACCTATAGTTAACTCTCAATGAGACTGGTGTTAGTGTCGGGAAATAAAAAATATGACTTATGATTCGGAGTTCTTGAGCTGAAGAAAGTTTTGTGCAGTTACAGTTGATGTCACCGAGACAGCAGCTCGGCAGGTCTCCATGTCTCAGCGGACGGTGTGTCGTCTGCATAACAATGACAAAAAGCGTTGGAGGATTTGGCCGAGTGGAAGCACGTAGATAGAAAATAAAATTGGACCTAAAATTGAACCACAGGTAATGTGATTTGTGTTAAGTGCAGCGTCTTTGATGCCAGCCCAGGTTTTTAATGCCTTTAGGTCTAAAATAATTTATTATATTTGTAATACCTCATCCTCATTCAAAAACTATATGGTGCCTCTCTAATATGTTGTCCTTTCTCTTCACTTCATCCCTCCATCACCGCGTCGGTTGACCTTAACCCCTCTCTCTTTCTACAGATGTTTTTCTTTCTCTCCCGTGTGTCAGTCTCTCAACAAGTTGCTCCCTTTTCTTCAGTTAACATCCACTCAGTGCACCCGCTTTCATTTCCTAATGGGAGGAATGAAGGGAACTTACCAGTAGACTAATTATTTTTCCTGATTATAAAACTGTTTTCCTCCTCAGTAAATTAGATGAGGTTGATATTAATTGTTTTTTACTCACGCCATTTTTAAAAAAAATTTTTTTTTACACATTCTGTATTAATAGAAACATGACTTCATAGTAGTGTCTTGTATTATTTATCCTCACGTAAATTTTTGCATTGCACACATTTACGTATAATTTCTTATTCACCTCATTTTAGATTTTGGATGGTGTCAGATGGTAATTCTCAGATCGCCAAAACATTCAATGCAACGAAAACCAATATATAATGTGTATTAATATGTACATATTCAGCACTATACTGCAATTTATGGTTAGGAATTTAAGATTTTATGACTTTATAGATTTCACAGATTTGTTTGTCGTGTTGTAGTTTGTTGATCGATTCATTTCAAACCTGTGTTGTTTGGACTGAGTTTGTGTATACTTCTACATTTATTATATAGGACCGAAGCTTGATTAATATGAGAGAAAAGGCCTCTGGCCTATACTTTAACAGGTATATGTTAATGATCCTCCCATGGCCGGAGCAGTTGTGTATGCAGGTACTAATGAACTCTTAATAGTGTTAAATCTAACAGCCTCTGAATGATTCCACTAACTGTTTTATGGCTGTGTGGGCAGAACCCTAATTGGGGACTTGTGGCAAAGAGCTCTCTTCACAGCTTCCCCAGGTTTAACAACCTGCACAATGCATGTGAAGCTGCACTTCATTGTGCCAAAGAAGAGAGAACGCAATTATAATGGGGTAAGTTTTATATCCCGGTCAAGTCTACTGTTTATTACAAAACACAGACATTAGAAATATAGCCTGGTAACACACGCAAAACGGCCAAATTAAGAATGTATTTATAATACAATATATTTATGAATAAATAAATAAAGTGATTTTTGATGAGTAAGGGCTTACTTCCCCTTTCTTCTCATTGGGTTATATATCTGCATAGCTGTCCCGGTAAAACCATTTAAAAGTCAGCAGTGAAAGATTAACTAGATTAATGTCAGCAGGATGTTTGTTCATTGTGGGTGAAAGTAAATGTCCAGTATTGAGTGCAACACAAGGGCTCACCTTGTGTGTTTGAAGGAATTGGAAACAAACTTTGTTGTTTTGCTTTATAATGAAACGTCCTGAATGCGAGGAACCGTAGATATAATTGTGTGACTCAGAAGGAGGGTCATGGCGTATTTCCGGTAGAGGATTAACTGTAAAGAGGGAAGTCTTCCTCTGGCTGGGGGCAGTCGTCCCCCGCTGAGAAACGGTCGAGGTGTGACGGAGGGGATTCCAGAGCATGCAACAAAAGGCAGCCACTTTGATTTGAACAGCAGTTTTAGTCAGCCACACACACACACACACACACACACACAGACACACACACACTTCCTGATCCTCAGCAGCCCTGCCCTCAGGTCTCAGCCAGTTGAAAGACGGGGGAAACTCCAGATGCTTCACAGCAGTTGTGGGCTGTGACTTGGAAGAAAGATGGGAGCAGTGGAAGATTGGCAGGAGGAGGACACTGATGGAGGGTTGAGGCTATGGAGTGGAACAATTTAACAGCAGCGGCGGAGACCTAAATTAATAGTGGAACTGTGGAGGTTTTGGCCTGAAGGAGCATTTCAAACAGAGAGGGAGGGCAACAGCCAGCAACAGGGGTGGACGGGTGGGGTGAAAGGAGGTTCCAGAGACTCTGTATGATGGATGGACTCGTAAGGAACAGAGGTGGGGGGGAGAGGGGGAGGTTCAAAAGAAAAATGACCCAGACTGCTGCTGAGTTGCAGTAGGAGGGAATGCAGGGCAGCAGAACATGTGGGGATCTCATAACCAAAAAAGGGAGTTCGCAATTCCCCCATAGTGAGGCTACTCAAGCACAGACTTTCAGTGGGGAGAAAGCACCAACATTAATAAATGATGTTTAAAAAGCTGCAATGCTCCAGTTTGAGGCCAACTGTGCAACGCTGCAGTAATCAGTTGCAATATACACCAAGAAACTATGCAGTGGGTCTATGGAGATGTTACTTGATACAAGGCAGAGCTATTCCACCTTTCAAGATGCCTCTGTGGCTTTAGTGGTAGGCATAAACCTTTTGACTGGGGTTAACTTCAGGGCTTTTAAAACATGATCCAGCCAACACCCCCCCCCCCCCCCCCCACCACCACCACCCTCTGCCAACACAGACAGACAGAAATGAAAACCCTCTCCTCACACACACCTACTTGCTCTCTCTCCTTCAGGGCCTGCTAAAGCCATTATGGCTCTAAAAGAGATTGTATCAGCTCCAGTCAGACAAGCAAATAGTTAGTTAGACAGTTAGATATACAGACAGCGACCTGCAAACTAAGAAGCCTCTGTGCTCGGGACAGGCCCGGCTAAATGTCTGGCTACTCTTCAGAGGCTCTCAGGTGTGACCGGCCGGTCTCCTGTGTACTGCAGCCAAGGCGGCAGACAGGCACAGAAGTGTTCTGTGAGCCTGGAGTCAATGAATATCTGCTCTATCTCTCCCGTCACAGGCCGCATACGCTCCTGTGAGCAACTTAAACACAAGCCAGATCTTCTTTCCTGCAGAACTATGCCGGCTTTCACTGAGTTAATGCATATTTTTAGACTGAGCCAAGGTCAAACCTTTTGCCAAAAGACCTGCCTGACACGTAATTTCTCCCAGCAACTGCGGTTTCTTACATTTGATGACTAACTTTGCATTGGAATCAAAGACTTAGGCCAGACCACAAATGCATAGCAGCAGTTTTAAGAGAGGAGGTTGGAAGCTTTGGTCCTTAGCTTACGCATACATGTCTTTCTCACTGCACTAACACTGTTACATTGGTTGAGCCTGAACCCTACAGAAGAGGCCCCTAATGTCCCCCTCCCTGCACCCTCTTTCCCCAACACACACACACACACACACACACACACACACACACACACACAACTCTTCCCTAAAATTGCTGATGGCTTGTTTTCATGAACATATATTATTTCCAGATGGGGGTCATGAATAAAACCCGACGGAAACAAGTCGGGTGAAACTGGAAACTTAAAAAAACAGAAATGGAGGGGTATGGCGCTGAGTAAAAAAAAAAAAAACACTCTCTCCTCCCCCGCTCATTCGCTGAACCTTAAAAATTAAAAATAAAAAGACCAACTTGTAAATTACACGGTTAAAAACAGGGGACCAGTTTACCACACATGAACATGAGGAGAGCAGTACCACGTGATTGTTTTGAACGTTTCACCGCGATGCAGATATGAAAACATCCCGAAACAAAAAAATGACTTTCATGAGAAAACAAACAGGCTCAGAGAAGCTCAACCTTCGAACCTCCCCACATATTTCCAGCTAAATAAACAAAGTCAGAGGGAAGAAGGGGAATACTTTCAGACTCAACTAGGAATACTAAAACTATGCTGTGTATACGTCGTCTGAAACTACCGCAGATTCTGATGCCAATGGATAACCAACCCCAGGAACATGAAGAAAGATGCATGTTGAACTGTGAATATAAACTAACTTTAACTAAATAAAAAAATTACTTCAAGCGCCGCTCTGCATTTCATTAAAAACATTTGAATCATAAAACATGTGCAAGCTGCAGGCAATGCCAGAACATCCATTAGCTCTATCAAAACGAGTGTCCAGACAAACCAGTCGGACGTTTTCTTCTGCGAGTGGATGTGTAGGAGGATGAGCAGCAGCTGTACATTTTATTAAAGTAAAGCTTATCACTGGGAGACGGCGTGTTCCCTGTTATTACTGTGGAGGCTTACTTGTAAATACATGTTTGACACGTTTTGATTGTCCACTTTACTGAAGCCATTCATCTATCAGCTAGCTAGTTTTGTTGACATTTTGGAAAAAGGATGATTATTAATGAGCGTTAGATGAGAAGGTCCAACCTGTATGAGATGGAGCCACCGCCCGCAGCCGTTAGCTTAGCACAAAGACTGGAAGCTGGTTAACAGTTGACCCGGCTCTGTAAAACTGTAACAAAATCCACCGACCAGCCCCTCTAAAGCTCACTGATTAACACGTCTGGTCTTCATTTAAATCTGTACAAAAACAACTGCTAAGCTAACAAACTGCTCATTTCATCTTTACGTTTACTGTATGGGCCTTTTTCTTTCAGAAGGGGTCACGACTTGCCGTGCTCTGCTTCCAACGGCTTAAAAATATCAGGGTAAGTCCATTAGAAGCAGAGTAGGACAGGTTATGCCTTCACAATGCTAGGGAAAATAATATTGCGTACCACTAACCACACAGACAGAGTGGCATCAGTGTGCTCATCTAACTCTGTTAGATTCCTTTAAACATACAATGTAGATTATTGTGGCTCTCTGTAGTTCTTTTCTGAGGTTTTAAGTCTGTTTACAAAAATAAACATCATGTGGGGGATTATTTCCCCACCATCTAACCTGTCCCTCTAGTCAGTCCTGCTGTGTTGGTCCCGTGAGTCAGTTTGTTCTTCTCTAATCTGAGTCAGACTTCTTATCTCCACAGTCAGACTCTAATCAGCCGGCTTTGTCCAGACAACAAGGGGCCAACATGAGGAAAAGAAGACCCTTAGGCTCTCCCGGTGTCTCAGCTGTAAAAGTCTAATTTGTAGAGACGACGTGTCCTATAAAGTCAGTAGTAACCGCATAGCTGAACGGCAAATCAGTCACCACTTTCAAAGATATGTTTCTCCGACAAAATACATTGTTTTTGCATTATTTTTGTATTTCTTGCATAGGATTCCCCACCTAACAGCAATAGGAAATATGTGGAGTGTGGGATGACTGAGTACAAAAGCATCTGGCTCATATCAGGACATCGCTGGTATTTGGTCTGCTCTCTCTCCCTCCCTTCAGACTCTGTGGCTGCTACAAGTCTTGACTTTACAAATCCTTCAGCCTACCACCCTGCAGTTTGCCCTTATCTCAACCTCACCCGGCTCCTCCTGGCAGGCACAGATGGGAAGCCCATTCGTGTGCAAACCGCAGATTGTGCTCTGATTGTCCTGATGACTGCCTTTGTCTAACAGTAATGCCCCCTCTCTCCCCATGAGAAAGGGAAGGTAAGTAAGCTAATTTACATGTATTAATTAAGGCTCATAATGAGCTCAGCATGACGCGGCATTTGAATGCATTCCTTTGGTATTGTGCAAACTCTGCGGAGCACCGTAGGTTTCATTCAGATGGGCTACAGATTGTAGATGTGGGGGCACGTGAGCAGATAAAGGATTTAAAACACACACAAAAACAGGTCAGTATACACATGCAAGTTCCACGTCCCCCACTGACACACACACAAGGTGCTAATGAGTAATAAGCCGCCTCTTAGTTATACTTTGGCTTAATATTGTAACAAAAAAAATGCATTTGACAACCACAGCAAAAAGTAGAAACAATATATTTATATTACAAAATTGTAAAACTGTACAATTACAATAAGTGAAGTATAAAAAAAACACTGACGTGAATAATTTTTCATTGAAAATAAAAGTTTCACCCACAAGGTGCATGTAAGCTAAAATGCACAATCATGTAAGAACAATTACATTTCATTTGATCATATGAATATTTATGCACTACGCAAGATGAACTAAGTTTTCAAGATATGTAAAAACAGACTGCTCGGGAATGGTTTTTATCATCTTTGCTCATTGTTAATGTGGAACTGCTTACATGGTTGTTGCCATCTCATACCACCGCGCAGCTAAGCCAGGCAACCATGAAAAAACAGGCGCAACCTCAGCGCATTAACATCAAAGTGTATTTGTATAAGAGCTTGTTTTCTTTCCTCGTCCTGAGGCTTCAAACGCTGAGCTGCAGCGGCTGTTCTTATTACCTCTTTGGCTTAAAAATCATACTGGGGGACCCGGCCTCACAACGAAAGCCAACACACATGGCAAACAAAGACACTGTCGAGAAAAAAAAAAAAAAAAACATGTAGAGGGCACAAGGCTCTCCCTCCTTAATTGTACCTGAAGGGAAATCCCTTTAAATAGTAGTTGGCAGAGGCAGTGAGCTGGCAAGCAGATCAAACAGTCACTGAGCAGAAGCCCTATAAATACATCACATTCACTTGCCTCACTTCAAACGCCTCCTCAGCGCCGGTCTCTACGCTCCTCCTGCAAATCCACAGAGCCGAGCAGCGTTCAACATGCTCACAAGGAGGAGGCGCTTCTCATCTCAAGCGCAACCTTTTGCGTGTTGTGTTTTATCTCTCATCTCGCTCAGCCAGATTAAAGCCGGATTGTTCCGTTTGGGTCCTTGTGTCACGCTGTTGATGCTTCAGGAGCTTTGGTTTTCTTCACATACACTTCTGATGTCCCATCAGGCACCAGATGACTGAAGCTGCTCCTGAAGGAGGCCAGCAGCCGACCTGCACAGCACGGACAAAAAAGAAAG
>NW_027175898.1:8138682-8363682 GCF_023055335.1 Clinocottus analis
CAAAGGGTTATGTGCTGGACTATATCTTAGTAACGTCTTAAGCACAACCAGCAAAGATGTTGTTCTGAGTTCGCACAGTTTGAATGCACTTATTGTAAGTCGCTTTGGATAAAAGCGTCAGCTAAATGACATGTATTAATGTAATGTAAAAAAAAAGTATCTTCAACGGATAAGATATGATATTAAAAAGGTGCCGCTAGACAGATTCCTTAACCTTTGGACAGCGCAGAGCTGGCCGTTTCCAGTCGAACCGGCTGCTGGCGGAAGCTGCATATTTCAGACAGACACTGAGGAGGGAGTGGTATTAATCATCTCATCTTACGCTTGGCATGAAAATGAATGTGTGCGTTTGCCAACATGTCAAACTCGAAACTAAACCCAATTAAAAAACGTTACTAGAATTTTCCTCCACCCAAAAACACCTCTGTTTAAAACAAAACCCACGATATAGTAATGATATACACACACACTTGTGGGGGTCTTATCACACACACTAAGCAGCAACAGCAGGGTTGACTCATGGCACCTCCTTGTTAAGCTAGAACATTCCCTCCTGGTGTCGGCCTCAGCGCCCAGGCCTCTTTACCCTGAATCTGTGATTAAATTCACAAAGCGCTGCTATATAAACAGTCCAGCATCTGGGGGGACGGAAAATCTCACCACAGGAACGCTGCCAGTCATTTTGTTATTAATATTTCATAGAGTTGAGGGGAATGGCGGAGGGGACAGAGGGGGGCTGCAGAGGAGTGGAGGCGAGTCAGAGAGAAGAAAAGTCATGACTTTCAGTGCTTATCCTGAAAGAACACAAAACGTTTCTATAAAAAAATTAAAAGTACTTTATACAACTATTCTGGAACCCTCTATATTTTTTATGGAAATTATTCAAAAGTTGTGAAATAAATCTCTACATGACGACCATGAAAGTTGAAACAGAATAACTGCGGAATGCCAGCACTGTTTTTTTAAATGAACGCCGACTGTGCTTTCTGAGCCAGACATGGAGTATTAATCCCACTTTGTTGGTCTTGTCCCCTCATTCCAGCTGCCTAATAAACCTGTCAAAACAGCCTGAGAGGGAGAAACACCCTCCATTTTTTTTTTAAAGATAAAAAATGAAAACAGAGGTGTAGACTGTGTGAGGGTAAAAAAAGAGCCAAGCATTCTCTCCAAAGAGAATCGGGTCTACAACAGAGCCCACTGTACTTTCTGAAAAGCAGCCTTCATTCCACGAAGTCTTACCTCTGATTATTGATGGAGGCAGGTTGTCCAGGTGCAGGCCAGACTTGTAGAGGAGGAGGATATGTTCAAAGGCCTCCAGCGTTTGATTGATGTCAGCTTTCAGCTCCCCTGGACACAAACACACAATACACTGAGATCTGGTAAAAGATCGCACTGACTTCAAGCATAAAGTCACACTATCCAATATGGATGATTTGTTTTTTTTCCTCTCGCACGCTACTCCTGTCTAATCACAGTCATGTCATCTCAACAGGTAACGTATTCATTCCCTTGTTACATGTCAGGAAGCATCTTGTCGAGCTCATTAAAAAAAGGACTTATACCGAGGCATGCCAATACACGACTGCAATAATGGAGTGATTCGCTTTCTGATCTCCAATAAGCGAGCGTCCCGTCATGTCAAGACGTCTCTCGTCCTCACCTGTGGAGTTCATGATGTGGTCTACCAGGTGTGTGAAGCCGGGCGGGGCCTGGTGAGGCAGCAGGTAGGTGAAAAAATACCTGGGGCCAGACAAAGACAACTCAGTCAGACAGACAGAAAGACAGACAAGCCCCATCACATAGTTCCCACAGAACACGACTTGTCTCACCACAGTGTTAAAACAAACAGTCCATAAAGCTGTCCATTTTAAAACAGAAAAACCTTCCATCGTCCACTGAAGCTAACAACTTATTCATCACACCTCCATCGAACTGCCTCTTTCCAGCTATATGTCTTTACTATTAACGACGCTTCAGCATTCGACTGGGCCTGCACAATCATCCATGTAGCCGCTCCATCCATCCATCACACCTTTACCACGTAGTTAAACTGTCACTTCTCTTACCTATAGGCATTGTAAATGTTCCTCTTCTCATTCAGGCCCTCACACACTCCCTGTGCCGAGCAGGGCAGAGTGAAATTTCTGTGTGGAAACTGGAGGGTGCAGTCTGCGTCCATCTGACAGGAGGTCTCCTTGGCGCTGGCGTCATCCAGGTCTGTGAGCTTCAGCTCGCCAGACACGGTGACAAACTGCCGCGGCTGGAAGTCCAACAGAGCCACGGAGCCCAGAGGAGACCGGGAGAGGAAGTGGAGGAGTCTGACCAGGTCCAGACACACCTAGGAGGAGATCAAACATGCAAAGTTAAAGAGTAAAATATTGTCCTTGCAGCCCCTGAAACTGTATAACAAGAAGTCATTTATAAAGATGCTAAACATGCACTGCCTCCAACTCTCCAATGTGGGGATTTGCTCATTTCCTACAGTTTCATATCATTTGTAATTTTATATTTTTGAGTTCCTTAATGTACAAATTTAAAGACACCATGATCACTTTGGGCTATGGCAGATTTAAAATGGACATTTTATGGATTAAATTAGGGTTCCAACTAACTGCTTTTTTCATCATTATTTAATATGAGTACCATATTTTGATTAATCTGTTGGGACACAACATTTTAAATTAAGACAATGCCCATTCACAATGCCCTAAAGCCCAAAATACCAAAGTACTCAGCTAACTATCATACAAGATAACAAAAAAAAAGTGAAAAAAAATCCAATTGGAAAATCTGGAATATGGATTTCTTTCCACCCCGCGATTACAATTAAGAGTTTCATAATTACTTTATTAAAAAAATCTAATTGATTCAGTAACACATACATTTCTTACTTGCAACCTCACTAGTAGCCAGCAGCAGAATTGGGTTAAGCTTTTTGTGTTTTTAACAGGTTGGTGGATTACATGCTTCCCTCCAACTTCCTGCTACTTGTTGTCAAATAAAAGCCTTTAACAAAATGCTGGAATAACCAAAACATTCTTGATGGTCACGCTAAACATGGACTTGTTTTTTCCTGAAAAGGTGACACAATGGATAAATGCAATTAAATGTCACTAAATTGCTAAAAGTAGTAAAATATAAAAACGCCGCAATATTCTCTTTTAAGGCGTTTCACCGGCCACATTTGCCAGCCATTTCCTGAGACTGCTTTTATAGTACTCTTTAAATCCTACAATAAAACAGAAAGAGAAAATAAGTTAGCTACTAAAGGCAACATAAAAGCATTAGCCACGCACTGCCAGAGCATGAAATGATTCTGTCACACTTCAAACATAGCTGCAGTGTTAGGTAATGCTCCGAGTCTCTTGGACGTCACTTGCTGGGATCGAAGCGCTGTAATAACAGGCTGGACGAAACCGAACACCCCCGGATTACTGTAGCTTGCGCAGATGCAACCAAGCTGAAAAGGGCCGAGCAGCTCCAGGGGGGTATTATGAACGGCTATTTGGGTGATGCAGCAAAATGAGGCCCATGGTTGAGATGATACGCGCAGACTGTGATGTTACTTTTGCAAATCCAAAAGTCTTTCACTCTTCCTTTTCCTTTCAAACACAACCATGCACACACACACACACACACACACACACACACACACACACACACACACACACACACACACACACACACACACACACACACACACCAAATTCAGCCTCTGTTGACTCCAACTGGGAGCATACCTGTGATGGGGGTTGACTAAAACTGTGTGTGTGTGTGTGTGTGTGTGTGTGTGTGTGTGTGTGTGTGTGTGTGTGTGTGTGTGTGTGTGTGTGTGTGTGTGTGTGTGTGTGTGTGTGTGTGTGTGTGTGTGTGTGTGTGTGTGTGTGTGTGTGTGTGTGTGTGTGTGTGTGTGTGTGTGTGTGTGTGTGTGTGTGATGACATTCCTAGCCTGCAGTGGATTAACTGCAGGACCCATCTCCATTCCAACCACGGCCTGATCAAATACACTGAGGGACAGATGTCAGACCCTCCAGGAGTTTCAAATGTCCGCCTCCCTCATCTTTCAACCTCCTTCTGCTGCCAAGGGGAGCGAGGGGCTTGCACATTCATAACGTGCAGCGTAGTGCAAAGGATAAAAGACAGAGCATGTGTATCGACAGCTGAAAGCGGGAGCTAACACGCTTACCCTGAACCTGTCCTCCCAGGGACTCTGGAGCAGCTGGATCATCTGGAGAGGATTCCCCTGCTCCAGAATGACCGTGACTCTTCCATCCTCCCCTCCTCCTGCATCTCCTGCACAGTGACCTTTGAGCTGTGGACGTGTAGAATAACTGTGGGTTAGTCACAGTGAAGTAGAGCAACAAAAAAGGACAAAGATAATGGTTTGATTTTACATTTTTAGAGAAGAAATTAGAGAAAGCGGCAGGCTAAAGTGTCTAAAACTTCTCATCTTAGGGGTGAATTAAGAGGACACGATGTTCTGCTAACCGTGCACTCTGCAGCTCAGACTTGTGACAGTGAAATCCCATTAGCCTAGAGGGGAATGTGCTCCGTATACTTGTGAAATTGATCAGTTGAACTGTTGGACACACCGCTGTCACACGACTGCGGGAAACACAAACTGGTGGGTTTAATTCAAAACTAGTTCTAAATTGGGCTGTAATGACTTGAGTGAATAAACTCTGTGGGGGTTTCAGATGCAACCAGGGATTGTAGAGGGGACAGAGGCACATTGTCTGCTCTTCCCGAACTGGACCCAAAGGTCAGAAGAGGGTCAGTGAATTTAATTTAATTACATGGGAAGGTCCTGCAGAGCCAGTGAGGCCTTTCATCCAGTTCAGTGTGTCTGAGACAAAGGAAAATGTGAGCAGGGGAAGGCCGACATGGATTATGGAAAATCTTAATTATAATATGCCAGCATTAGCTCCAGTGTTTTAAAGTGAACATCACTTCTAATGCTCTACTTTCCAACAACTTCACATTCAAATATAGTCTATTTTCTTGCTTTGGCATGTGGACAGTTACCCAACTTAAGCCTGAATATTTAATGGTATAAAACTATTTTAAAAGTCAGAGGGAGCACTTTACCTTAATGACGTTTGGATGCTGCAGCCTTTGCAACAGGACTATTTCTTTCTTCAGCTTGTAAGAAACGAGCTCTCGGCAGCCTCGAGGATCTTTAAAATCATCCACACACTTTCCCATGTCTATCCCCTGCTCATTCACGAGTTTTAACGCCACAGGCTGACCTCCGGCTAGATTCACTTTGACAACCAATTTGGTGTATCCAGACCCTAAAATCTCCACAGCCTGCATGTCCACCAGAGAGTCACAATCCATGTCATCCACATGCGCTTTCCTGGAGCCATGCGTGATCTCATTCCACAGACTATAATCCAAAATTGAGTCTTGTGTTTGGTCATTGAGGAAAGAGTGACGGCGTTCCCCGCGTAGTCCGTTTTCATCATCAACATCATCATCATAAACAGGTAAAAGCAGCGGAATGATTTCTTTGCGCCTCTCGTTGAGCTGGTAAATCAACGCCCCGCGGAGGGACGCGAACTCCTTCTCATCACCAGCAACTGTTGCATTGGAAAAGTATGATATTCTCGCTCCAAACTGCTGCACGCTGCTAATCAAGAGTGACACCAGAATGGAAAGAACCACGAAAGCCAGGAGGGCAGCCGCGCGTAAAGAGTTGCCCATCCCGGGCATTTTCCTCTCGTGGCACGGCGACAGCTGCTGGAAAGACGCACGGCCGCAGGCTCCGACGACCGACCAGCTCCGACTGAGAGGTCTCCTGACTTTTTCTGCGGCTGAAGTGATCAGCTCCTTGTTTCCAACTCCCCGGGAACTCCCTCTAGAGGTGTGTCCTGTCCGCTCGTAACTTTACACCCGCTGAACAACTTCGCAGGAGAGCTCGACCTCATGTTGTCACTTAGTGCGCGTGCTGAAGCGCTCTCCGCGGCTGATTTTACAGCAGCAATCAGCGTGGCAGGCAGTTTAAGAAGAATTAACTATGCGTTTTGTTTAGCACACAGAGGGGAAAGTACAATTTAACGTTTTGATTACACATTTAAAATAGAACTAATTGCATGGGCATGCTGGTTAGTTTATACAAGTATACAAATTATAGTCTTATTGTTGTTCAACATGAAACAGGTTTAAAAAGAAAATCTTATGGAGACAGAGGGTCTCCATAAGAACTGCTGTCACTTTCACAATCGGTCCAATAGGTGGCAGCAAAACACCTAAACGCCTAACTAGACGTGGATTTATTACTGATCAGAAGCAATATAGGAACAAATCAGGTTTGCACAAGTTCACAGAAGCACTTCACACTTTTTCTATTTCCTGTTGTATTCTTATTATTCATCCAACTGTGTTTCACAGATCCTACGGCAGCACTGAAGCTGAAATGAAGCGTTTCCGTCTGCATCACTACTCACTGGCAGTGATCTGTCACAGGAAATTACCATGGCTGTCACCTCAGTACCAGCCAGAAGCCAAACACCCTCCCTTCACCCTTTCATTATGTGTGTGTGTGTGTGTGTGTGTGTGTGTGTGTGTGTGTGTGTGTGTGTGTGTGTGTGTGTGGTATCCAGTAACTGCCTCTCAGGCTTTGAATGCATGTGTATTTGGGTGGTTTTCTTCTTGTATGTGCATGGCAGCTACACAGTGTGAGTTAATCAGTGTCTGGAGTCAACAAGGCACGAGCCATGTCAGCTGCAACACAGTCTGTTGAGAAAACTCCATGCCAACCATCAACACAGTGAGCCCTTCGCTTGAATCTGAGGACAACGTCGCACAAACACACACAAACACAAACGTTGGCATGAAGAGAATAAAGAAAGTCTAAGTTCAAAGGTCCACTTAGCGTCATCCTTTCAACATGAAGGATAAACCCCACTCAAACACAGATGGACTGTCAGTGATTGATTCCCTCTGCGTATGAATCAGTTTTGAGCGTCATGACTCACTGAAGCACCAATATATATATAAATTATTGAGAGAAATATATATATATATATATATATATATATATATATATATATATATATATACACATATACATATATCTGCTTCTCATTTAAAAAAAAATAGGACTTTCATCTCTCTGCTACAGCATTTTCTCACACCCTCCCCCTCTTGATCTTTGCCTTTCTTCCAATAAATCATTTACTTTTTCCCAAGGCAGCCCCCTCAAACACAAGGGCCCAGTGGCATGATTCATATTTATAGCCAGAGCCAGACCAGCAGTCGCCTCATTAGCAGAAAGTTACACAGGTCTGCTGTGTCACAGTTTCTGCTTTCTTTTACGCCGGTCGGCTCTGGCGCTCACCTCTCTTAATACAAATCCCAGAGTTATATTCCTTTTTTGTTCTCTTTTCACTTATTTTCTGCATTATGTAAAATTCAATGCAGTTTATCCCAATTATTTTCTTGAGAAGGAGTAAAGCTACTTTTTTTGTCAATACAAATCAAACTATTGGCCCCTCACTATTTAAGAGGAACATCTTTGACATACTGCATTCACTAATGACTGCAGGCTTATTTACAGGTAAGAATTTAGCATACAATACGATAGTATGATGATGAATTATACACAGTACTTTCTATAGTACAGGAGTTTTAATGTGTTGGTTTGATTAATGGTTAATTTATCATTTACTAATTCTTTATATTTTAAATTAACAATGTTAAACAAGTTTTTGGGTTTGTAGAAAAATCCTGTTGCTGCTTAACTTGTCTATTAGGTATAATGAAAATAAAGCAGCTATTAATCACGTTACAACTTGTAAACACTTTATACAGCATATTTTCTTATTGGAAACACAATATGTACATTGATCATGTATGTTAATACTTAAATGCAGTTGATCTAAGTATCCTCCTCCTTATTGATTGGAAACCTACTAATTTAAATATAGGACTTAACCTGAATTCACCCCAGCAGCCCTGACAAGATGGCGCATTCGCAATATTCAGTAGGATTGCGATCAGCAGCTGGAGGTCCCAATTAGGGGATTGTTTTAATTGAACACAGCACCACTGTCTGTGCGTCCTCAGAACGTAATCAATAAACAGCATCAGTAGCTCCTGTCGGTGCTAATTAAGCGGACACCGACGCACACCATCCGTGACTTGGTGCTCCAGCACCGCGGCCGGTTGGACAGCGACCAGGCATCGACCACAGCATCACGGCGGCTCCGCCAATCAGGGCGAAGCTCGGGGCAGATTAACCCAAACAGCCCTGGTGCTACTACGTAGTAGCAGCCTCAGAAACACGCTCCTGGTCCTCGTGTACTCAGTCTGGACAGATGGATACTGTTTGGTTAACCCAGTTCTACACAACAGGAAATGCATAGGCTATTAGCCTTTCATTTCTGTATTATTATAAAGCGGAGTCTGGAGGGAGATGGAAGCTTGCTCGATAAAAGGAGAGAGCACGGATGCGATAGTGATGGATGACTCTCCTGCAGATGAAAGGGGAATTCAGCAGCCTTGCCAAAGGTAGGTTGCTTTTCTTGTCCGTGCATTTCTCTGGTGCTTACCGTAGACCAGTACATGACGTTTCCTGGAGAAGACGTGGATGTGTTTAACCCTCCTGCGACCGATGTGAGTAATGTTCATCCAGCTGTGTCTATGCTGCGTGTGGACAATATAATTATGCACATGATGATATGACTACTGCTGTTGCTATTTTTCCATTACACTATTATGATTGACATTTCAACATGGCCTCAGTAATTCCGGGTTACAATGTACTGTTTATCTCTGATAACCAAGACATGGTCATGTGCTGTTGCCAACTTGTTACAAGTTACATTTTCAGGTCAAATATTACTTACAACAACAACAACAATATACATATTTTAGCACTATGTTAAACAAGAGCTGGTACTTTTAGTGATATCATCATATAGTAGTATATTCTTTATCTTTGACATAATGCAGTCTCACACTCACAGCTATAGTTTACTTTAAAACTGTAAGATCTGTTCAGTGTCATCAACCTCCTGCAAGGTCAATGATGTCACCATATAACTCAAAAAATACATTATATATATATATATATATATATATATATATATATATATATATATATATATATATATATATATATGTGTGTGTGTGTGTGTGTGTGTGTGTGTGTGTGTGTGTGTGTGTGTGTGTGTGTGTGTGTGTGTGTTCATGTGTATTGAAATCTAATAGCTAAGGGGCTTAAACCATGAAAGTGAGGCTGAAACAGATGAGGTCTGCCATCCTTTATATCAGCTACCGCCACAATTTTGTCCTCTTCTGGTTTGAAGGCAGACCCTCAAGTCTTTGTCCTCTTAATAACACAGAAGCTCTCTTTTTAGGAAGGTTAACAGTTTGCCTTCTGCATACAGCCTGAGCTTTTGTGCCTTTTCTTTCATTCTGTGTGTGTGTGATTGGCAGTTTCGGAAATGTTTGAGGACATGACATTGACCGGCATTCAGAGAGTTGATGTAAGAGACGTGCTGTTAAAGGAAGAGCGACAGAGACCTAAAGGCATTCAGAGGAGAGAGCTGACAGTCTTTAGCCAGTTATATTTTGAATTCTCAGAGTCTTTTGAATGCCTCAAAGCTGTCTTCAATACCTAGTCTTATAGCTTATATTAGATTTGAAGGGTTAACAATTATTCTTAAAAACAACTTACCAACATACATGCAGTGGAAAGTTACATTTACTTAGTTATTGTACTCAGGGACACATTCAACATACTTGTACTTTAATTTTGTACTTTACAAATTCACTAAATGAGGAGGTTACGGAGCATAACACAGTGTTATTAAACTATGACATTATCTTTAAGTATGTATTTTTACTGTGCAGTATTACACATTTTACATTCATATTTTTGTCCACCACTGCATTTATTAATCAGCGTACAGTGAAGCAGTCTAATACAACAGCCCAGTAATACATCTTACCCATGTAAAGGTTACAGGGTTCGGTTTCAGGGAGATGTGGCTTTAACTCTCTTGTCATTTTGAAGGCTGTAGTTTTCAGTGCTGTTCAATTATTTCACTTTAAATACTCTAAGGTGTTTCTAATACTTTGTCTTCCATCATTTATATGCCATGGGTGTTGTAGCTAAAAGTACTGACTGTGTTTAAAATGAAATGAGGCACTGCACTATACTGCTTTGATGCTCAGGTCTAGAAGGTCATTCTGACGTCGGTGCACAATGCAGATGCCTTTTTAATCCCGGGTGTGAGGAGCAGCGCGTTGACACCTCCCTGGGTGTATTTTTGTTTTCACACATTGAAATATTAATGAGAAGAATAGTCAAAGGGGAGTATTGGGATTTAGTACCCACTACTAATATTTACCTGCTTGGTGTTCTGGATCGATGGAGTTCATCACACTACAGTTAGATTAGTCGACAGCGTTGATTTCAAGATACTGTCTTTGAGTGTATTTACTTACTCCAGCACCTAAATAGGTTAAACTAGATGACAAACATTTGCTATGTGCCCAAAAGTTGCTGAGAACAATGTGGCCTATTTATTATTTAGATCATATGATAGTTTTATTGTAATAGAATATAGAATATAATACAAAGACAAAGTGTGGTTCGGGTCCTCTCTGAGCTCCACATTAATCCCTCTGCTACTGTATGCCAACAAACCGACAGACTACACTTCATCTGTGTGCCTTATTATGGGATGCAAATAAAACAGTGTGAAGTCATTTAGGCTCTGTTGACTTACTCTGTCGCCATGGTGACAAGGCAGGAAGTGCGGTTGGATCCAGTCTGCGATGGAAAATCAAGCATGTGAGACGGCACAAAGTTCACGGAGCCTTCAGACAGCTGCACCCAAAGCATTACTCAGTCTTTCAGTTTGGTCTGTTCATTTACATCCGCTGAAATACAATGAGCCTCGAGGACTACTTCAAATGAAAATTCGGAAAATAAAACAAAAATAGATGATCCTATCTGACTGGAAATGTAACTTCTCGATATCATCTTGTTCGAGCTCTGCATTGAAGCTGTATCCTGTTTACATCCTGATGCTTTAATGGCCACCGGCGACATCTTTAGTATCTTTTGATTTAAAATAAAGTTATGTATTTCATTATTTCAATGTTTCGGTATGTTGATAAGTGTTGATATGGTAGAAAAAGATGGAAATCTAGTACAAGATTAGGAGTCTACAGCCATGCTATCGGCTGTGTTTAGGCACAGCGCTAACATGCTCACAAAGGCAATGTTCACAAACTTAGCTTTGTGCGTTTGCATTCCATCATTTGCTAATTAGCTGTAAACACAGAGCGCAGCTGAGAGGCTGCTGAGAACGTCATTAGTTTTGCAGGTGTTCGGTCATAAACAAAAGGAAATTGGAAATCTCAGAGATGAAGCTAAAAGGTCAGGGGAGCAGCTAAGTTATTGTTCATCCTGAGAGGAACATACATGTCTGCAACAAATTGCATCCTCCCAATCAAATGTCCTGTAAACCACGAATCCAAACTTCACGGTGGCATTTGTGGAAATATCAGCGGATCGCCACAGTCACCGGGATCTAAGCACTGGGAATCATGAATGTCTGCACATTGTTATCAATCTATTTAATTGTTATATTTCAATGTGGACAAAAGCAGTGGGCCTATACCAATATGACTATCTATAGAGCCCGCTGCTAGTGTGGCTGAAATTAGATATTGTCGCAGTAGTTCATTTTCCTGCCAACAATGGTGTAGTAAGATTGAGAAAGGAAGATATTTTTAAGGCAAATTTAAAACATATTTTATTCCACGGGTCTCCTGGTTGCTTCCATTACCCATAAGTCCTCACTCTCTTATGTTATCTCCCCTGGACACCTGCCTACCTATCTCATTACGGGGTCTGTGACATGATGTGAAAATAGTCACTATTATAGTCTCACGCTCTCATAGCCTCCTTTCTTCATCATCAATTGGGCCTCCTTACTTCCAGCAGCATGGCCTCACCCAGACATCTGTTACCTCATTAGCTCTTCTGGCGCGCTCCACTCTCCGTTGAATAGGAGATGAAGCCAAGAATGCAGTCAAGAACCTGAGATGTCAATCAATGAGATAGATAGTTAAGTTTTACAAACATTGCCTGTTGCACAGTTTTTCTGACTGGACGGTTGCATCTTCAGTTTTTATTGCCCATTTCTAGCTTGCTTACCTGTCAATCACTGCTCCTCTCCTGCAGCCATACGTTTGCTTTCTTCTCTTTTTCATGCCCTTTCACCCATCCTCCTCTCCCCCTGTCTGTCTTCTCCTGTCCTCAGTGAGATCCCGGCAGTGTCTCTGTGCCCTCCTGACAGCGAGTGTTCAGCTGAGGCCCAGTTGACAGTCACCCAGTCTGAAGGGGAGTTATGTGACAGCTGCAGCAGCCTCAACAGACCCTCTTCCTCCTGCCAGATCTATCACCAAGTATGCCTGTCCCCTGACTCTATTGACTGTACCGTGTGCTGTTTAGGATAGAAAATTGGGGACTCATTAAAACAGAAAGGTTAGAAATAGATTCAGGATTTGGGAGGTAGTGGCAATAAAAGTCATCGTATCACTCAAAAGACATGAATGATACCAGAATGCTATGAGTGGAGTAAAATATACACAATGTATGTGATTTATATTCTGCATATGCCTTTTCTATTTTTTTTCTACATTAGGTCCCCCAGTGTCCTCAAGCTCAGGCCTACATTTCGCCACATCTTCGAAAATGTCCCCACTGCAGCCATTATGGTCCGATCAACCCAAACACCCGCCACGACAGTCATTCGAACGCAACAGGTCCTCACGCCGAGGGAGGCGTCGTTGTGAAAGTGGAACATAGTCGTAGTTCTGCCCATCAGGCGTCTCGTCACGGCACGGTGAGATGTCATTGGCTGCGTGGGCCAAACGAGAGCCGGACACAGAAACCGATGCAGCGGCGTGTGTTGACAGTAAGGTGTGTTCAAATGACTAATGGGAAATACGCCTGTTTGGGTTCTGGCAGGGAGTTGGATGAGATGATGGATGCCGCACAGAAGCCTGTAGCTTAGCATAAAGACTTGAAACAGCAAGCCTGGCTCTGTCCAAAGATACAAACTACACCCAAACCCACCACTAAAGTTCCATAATCAATACGTTACATCTTGTTTGTTTAATCAGTACAGAATTAGTGTAAACATTACTGTTTTATGGAGAGGTTGTGTCGGACGTTTCTTTGGCACTTAAAACTTTAGCCATAAAATGTTAGGGTTAGGCTTGTTTCCCTCTGTTCCCATCCTTTATGCTAAGCTAATAGACAGCTGGCTGTAGATTCATATTTAACAAGCATTTTGTATGGCATCTTTTTTAAATTATAAACAAAGTTCTTAACTGTTAACAGGGACAGAGGACTCTACTGCATCCTGAGGAAGTAAGTACTCAAACAAATGTCCACTTGAACAGTCTTTCTGAAAGTCTCTTCTATTTTGTCATTATAATAATTATTCTTTACCCAGTGCCATATTTTGGTCTTCTGTGGTTTTCTCTTTGGCAGTTATTCCCAGGTGTTAGTGGACTACCCGTTAGCAGTGTTGGTGGGTTGTGCCGTGCTGCTGCTGGGATGCTCACTTGCTGGACTTTTTATTGGTCCACTGCCAGACTTCTCTGACCCGCTGCTGGTGAGTCTCAAACACACATGCACAGACACACACAAAAGCACACAGTGTCTAAAATGTAATCCAGCAGTCCCCCTTGGTGCAGCACATGCACAGCTACTGTCACCCTTCTGTCAAGTCTCCAACACAACCTCACCACCTGAAGCGAATTACCATTTCTCAAAAGACGCACGATCTCAGCCGTATCCATTTACTTCAGTCCTATGTCAGATTCAATGAACTGCACTGAATGAGATCATGCTCGCTGTCGTGTTAATTAAATACATCTTCTCACCTTTGAGATGCAAGCTTTCAGGATGAAGACTGATTAAAACATCATTATGAAAATGCAACATGTGAATTAAAACAATGCAGATTTACAGTGAATCTATAAAGATTTACATAAGAATAAGAGATCAGGGCTTCATATTGTAAGTGCGGGGCTCTCTGTTCAGACAACATGAAACACTCATTTACCAAACAAGCTAATTTAGACAACATTACAGGGTGCTTGTGATGCTGATGTATTCAAAAAGCTGCTGCAGTGCATTGATGAGCGCCGGTGTCCACACTCCGTCTTTAGTGTTGATGTGCGCATGTGTGTGTGCTTTTTTCTCAGGGTTTTGAGCCACGGGGAACATACATTGGAGTTCGCCAGTCCAGCTTGTCCGAGCTCCAGGAGAACACTGGCCCGGGGAGAAAACTGTCTCCTTTACCGCAGCAGCTCAGTAGAAGGTCAGCGGAGAGATTCAGCAGGCTTTCTACACAGAAGGACTGCGCCGCATGCTTTACATAGGAGTTGATACTTTAAAAGCAGTTGCCATGCTTTGTGGATAGAGTTGGTCGCTGGTCAGGGCTCTAAAGCTGTAACACTGAGTTTTTTGCTAGGTCTTATATAACTGTTACTTCAACATGTGATTCATTCATACATTCAAAATTCAAAATAAAAAAAATTGCAGATTGAATATCAGAATATTAGCAGGATTTTATACAACGTTAGGCAACATTTTAACAAAATAAATGATAATTTATTAAAGCTATTCTAATTTATATATATTTTATAAATATTGTGGGTGTATTTTCCAGGTAGTCGGAAGCACAGCTTTAAATGAATGTTGCCTCATGTCTGCTGGATGTGACGATATATCAGAGTTGGGTTTACAGCTTATTAGAAAGCCCCCGAGTGGCCCAGAAAAACACATTGTCGTGTCAATTTTCCATTTGGAACAAAATGTGTATTTGTATAAATGAGGCTGAAAACAGGCATATGTGTGTGTGGTGTGTGTGTGCTTCTGTCAGCGGAGGCGGCAGTGGCAGCCAGGATGCCTCCAGGCTTCGCATCAGGAGGATGCTGGCCAGAGACTCGTCTCCAGACACGTTCCTCTGTGATGCTCCAGGTGAGTCAGTCCCGATGAGTTCATCCCTCTCAGGAAAATGTGCTATTCACTGACGATAAATTAATTTCCTAAATTTAACAATAAAAACGCAGACCTAACTCTAGATTTTTGCACATTTGAAAAAAGTCACCAAGTAATGAGGGACGCGTAACACTGCTGGCTGCAGCATCCTCAGCAGAGCAAGACGATGACATGGAAATGCTTCAAATAATGTCAAGCTGATGAGTGCTTATTCAACAGTTGAGCAACTTGAATATGTGAATCTCGTGAGCTGAAGTCAAAGCTTTTCAGCTTGTTTGGGAATAATCATCACTCCGAGCAATAACTAATGAAAACAGCACAACTTAAAAAACAACAGTTACAGTTCATTGGTTAAATGCAAATGAACAAAATAATTGTGAAATTGCAAGAATGCATTTCATTTAGTAGGATGCCAGATTTACTTTCCTAAGCTCTATTTTGAAATAGTGTGCTGGCAGATCAAAGACAGTTCTTTTGGTTTGCCATATAAATACACAGAAAACTCCCTAAATGGATTTATTAGCAGTTCCCAGCCCTGAGGTTTTCACTTTATGAAGCCAAATTTTGACTCAAAACAGACGGGAGGGTAGAACACACAATAAATGTGTTTCTAGTCTGGTTTGACAGTGGTTTAACCTTTCTAACTATTCCAATAAAGTGATGATTCCTGTATGTTGAAACCATCTGTCTCTCTCCACACAGGCGAACGTTTGGCTCAGCTGGTGTTTCGATCAGAAAATTCAGCCAGTCTCTGGAGTCTGAAGGCCATCCACGCCATGTGTGAGATGGAGCAATCCAGGGTTCGCTCTGATCTACTCTCTCTCACCTTTGCTCTTCTGACTTTCGCTTCATTCGTTGTCTCTTTAGTCATCGGCGTCTGTCAATCTCCCTCTTTGTCTCGTCTCGCTTTAATGTCTCAACCCACAGTTAAATGCTGAAAAAAAACCAATTCATGTGCATTGTCTTGTCTAAATCGAATTTATTTTCCATGAGTTTGTTTCAAAACTGGGCATGTGTTCAAAAAATCTTTCACTCGTCTGATGCAGATTCGCTCTCAGGCTCAGTTCCAGGACTTGTGCCAGCAGCACGTGAGGGGGGAGGCCGAGGGAGCGTCCAGAAGCGGCTGCTGTCCAAGCTGGTCTTTGGGGAATTACTTGGCTCTCCTCACGAACGCCTCCTGCTGCCTCAGTCTCACCTCACAGCAGGTTTTTGGATTTCTTCTTTTATAAGAATTTACCAAACAACAAGTTACGACATGAGTTGTAATTAGGATTTTGAAGACGGCACACTGCCCAACTTGTGAAGTTAACTATCCAGTGAGCCGTGAAAGAACAATTGCTATTTTTTACTCAAGAGTTAGATCAGAAGATGAGATACAAACTTTTCTGCAGAAAAAATATGCACATTTCAAAAAGTATTCTAACTTTCTTTTAAAACTTGATGCTGCAGGTTAAGGGAAAGTGGATATGCAATTTACAACACTTAATTCTTACTAACTCTGGAGGGCACTGAATAGGTCTTAGTGTCTAATGTTTGTTTCCTCCCTCAGGTGTCTGATTCTTTGAACCTTCTCCGGAGATGTGGTCCCTACTATCATGAGGGACATCTAGTGGAAGCCTGTGTGGAGAGACCCGACCATGGCGGCTGTTCCTCTGTCCCGTCCCGCTGTAAACAATCTCGTGTGGTGTTCCAAATCCTGCACTTCCTGGTGGATAAAGACTTCCTCAGCCCGCAGACCGTTGAATACCAGATCCCTACACTGAAGTTTAGCCTTCTGTTCTTACCCGTCGACAAAGGCGAGCACATGATGGAGATATACATGAACAGTCTTGAGGGGAGGGAACTGAGGTACAACACCACCACCATCACTGGCATGGACTTTGGCATCAAGCAGAGGCTTTTCAAGTATTACCTGGCGAGAGATTCAATCTACCCTGTGCTAGCGGTTACTTGTCTTCTTTTCACGATGGCTCTTTATCTCCACTCTCTCTTCATAGTAGCATTATCTGTGATAGCGATCACAGGCTCCCTCCTGACCTCCTATTTCTTCTATAAAGTAGCATTTCGCCTGACATTCTTCCCACTGGTCAACCTCTCAGCAGCTCTTATTCTCTTGGGAAGCTGCTCCAATCAGGTTTTCATCTTCGCTGATTTCTGGACTCTGCAGCTCTCCCAGAATCCGTCAGCCTCCCTTGAGAAGAGAGTAAACAGAGTTTTGCAGGAAGTCGGCCATTTGATTTTAGCGTCGGGGTTGACCTCCAGCGCAGCGTTTTTTTCTGGTTATCTCAGCAGCATCACAGTAATCAGATGTTTCTCTGTTTATTTAGGAACTGCCTCATTTATCAGCTCGATCGCGGCATTAGTTTGGCTGCCGTGCTCTTTCATTTTGCGCGAACGTTACATAAAAGCGTCCTCTGCATCTGTAGCAGTGCAGGGATGGAAACCGTGCTGCTCCAAAAATGGCGGTGGCTTCTGGGACACGAGCTTGCGCAAGAGATGCCTCTTCACTCTCGGGCAGAAGCTGAGAGAATTAAAAAAAGGTCTCAGTGACACTTCAAATTTGTTGTTTCTGAAAATCCTACCTTGTGGAGTGGTGAAATTTAGGTACATCTGGGTGTGCTGGTTTGCAGTGCTGGCAGCTGGCGGCACGTACATGTCCTGCATTGACCCAGGCATGAAGCTGCCCACCTTAGACAGCGGGGTCTCTCAGCTTTTCCGCTCCAATCACCCGTTTGAAAGATACGACGCAGAGTATCGTCACATGTTTATGTTTGAGAGACAGAGGAATGGAGAGGATAAACCTGTTGAGTTAAGGCTTGTTTGGGGTGTCAAACCAACTGATAACGGGGATCACTTTAACCCCAAGAGCAACGGCTCTTTGGTTTATGACCCAGACTTTAACATGAGCCAGCCAGACGCTCAGGTTTGGTTGAGGGATTTATGTGCGCGGGTTCAGAACCAAAGCTTTTACTCCCCTCCGTCACCTGAGGAAAAAGACATTTTGACAGACAATATCTGCCTTGTGGAGCAGCTAACACACTGGGTGTCTGTCAGACGGTGCTCAGAGAGTGATGAGTCCCTCCATTTTTGCTGTAATGACATCCCTTTCCCCTACCCTCCCAGCGTTTTCGAGAACTGCCTCAGTATGATGCTGCTGGAGAGATATGCTGAGGGCCATCTGGCCCACAGCGGAGGCCTGTACTTCCAGCCAGATGGCAGGGTCGCTGCCCTTGTGCTGGCATTCAAAACCACATACCTCTACAGCTTCAACTTCAGCCGAACTAGTCTTTTCTACAGAGAAATCCTGACATGGTTTAACAGAGAAATGTCCGGCGCGCCACAAGGGATGGAGAATGGCTGGTTCATCAGTCACCTGTCTCTTTTTGATCTACAACAAGCTTTAAGCTCAGAGACTCTCGTAGTAGCAGGCTTCTCAGTAGCTCTCACGTTTGCTTTGCTTCTCTTGACTACCTGGAATATTCTACTGAGCATATATGGGACTGTAGCTGTTGGAGGGAGTGTTTTTGTCACTATCGGCCTCCTTGTTCTTCTTGAATGGCAGCTAAGCGGCATCGAGGCTCTGTTTATATCAGCAGCAGCAGGGCTGTCTGTTGACTTTGTTGCCAACTATTGCATTTCCTACAGCTTGGCTCCTCATTCAGACAAAATTGGCAAAGTAGCACACGCCACTAAAATAATGGGATGTCCTGTAGCCATAGTTTCTGGTGCATTTTTTTCCATAGGGATCATCATGTTGCCTTCCACGGTCTTGTTGTTCAGAAAACTGGGGATTTTCCTGTTTTTGGTGAAATGTGTAGCATGTGGATTTGCGACCTTCTTTTTCCAGTCCCTCTGCTGCTTTTTTGGACCCCAGAAAAACTGCGGAAAGATCTCGTTGCCGTGTTTCTCCGATCATAATGATGGCACGCTGTCCTCTTGCTCAGCGGCAGAGCCCAGTTCCTCATCATCGAACGGGTCCTTTGGCAGATCTAGAGTAAGGAGGAGTTATGACAAAGAAGCAGGTGGCTATCTCTACCCCAACCACCACCGTCAGCAGAGACAGAAACAGACTGGAGCAGGGGGAGGCGGGGCCCGAGGGCCGGAGCAGTACGAGCTACAGCCATTGGCCTATCGACTGAGCGACAGCTTTGAAAACAGCACATGCACCAGTAAGCTGTCCAACCGGCCGTCTGTGCTCTCTGATGAGATCGATTACTGTGGGAGGGAAATGGGCAGGAATAGTGTAAGTGGGGACAGTGAGGAGACGAGCAGTCGTCAACATGAGACCTGCCAAATGCCTCCAGCCCTTCAGACTTCATCTCCGTACAGAGAAAACACCCTGCGGCCTGAAGACGTAGGGAAGGACCAGCTGTGTAAAACGTGCAGAGGTCAGTCTGGTGTGGTAAAGCACTGGAACGATACGTCCTTCTCCTCTTCCTCTAGCATGGAGGACACCATCATCAGCCGCACACTGGAAACCATTCACCAGCCATCTCACTGTAAAGACAACCACACCACAGAGGAGAACCTCTATCCCCATCACCACTCGAAGAAAAGGCACCTCTCCTTGTTGTCCCAGAGCTCCTGCGAGGGTCTGGAGGACTCTAATGAAACATGCCTGAGTGACATTGAACCAGGGCCTTCCAGTATGCAATCAAATGAAGGAGAAGAAGAGGTTCAGTTACAACCAGGACATTTAAACGGGAAGAGAGACACACTTCGTCTCTCACTGAAAGAAACAGTTTACGAGACTTGTAACAAGGGCCGCACCAGTCAGAGTGAAGAAGTTGTAATCTTACCCAACAGTAAGCCAGACCTGCCAGACGTTTGGATAAAGAGAGACGGACAACGGGAGGACACATGTTAAGAAGAGATGGAGGAATCTTGTCAAACAATATACTGACGTGTAGAAACTACAAAAGGAGCATACTGTTACTTTTGAGTATTACATAATGGGAAAATAAGCCAGCCACATGTAACTTGTGACAGCATGTTTGTCTAATGTTGCTGCCAGGGTTGTTACAGGGTCAGATCGTGAGCGTCTCCTCAGCGAAAGGTCTAATCAAAGCATGACTTGTAAAAAAAAACACTGCATTTGCAGAAAGAACACAATGAAAGATTAAGCTTTCTTAGAGAAAAAAAAATACTGCAACTGCTGCTGCAGAGTTTACTTTGTGCCTGGAATTTTCTGTAACATCTGCACAGACTGGGTTATTCCAAAATGCGCTGTCTCCATGCTGGATCAATGAGCATTTACTGAATACAATTTCCATAAATGTGAGATAAACAGAGAAGAGGTGCATTAAGTAGAAAGCCAGAAAGCTACCGTTAGTAATGTGCCATTTGCAGTGTCTTGTTTGCATTTAGTGTTTCACTGTCAAATTAAGAGTCAGGCTGTTTATTCAAGTGTTGGTGCCAAATACATTTAATGTTTACTTACTGTACAAAAAGGCAAAAAAAGGGGTTTCTAATACAGATATAACACTATGTGAGTTTATACACTGTTGGTAAAGTAAGGTGTGTGCTACCCAAGGATACATGGAGGCCAGTGTCTTCGCCTTGGAAGAGAAGGAAGGCGCTCAAATCTCTATTTCCAAAGCAGTAGTTGTGCAACACACAACTGCTTCAACAGCTAGAAAAGTGTACATATAAGTTGCTGCAGCAACGTCAGAAAATCCTCCAACAGGTAATCTATAGGGAGGAAAGCCTTTGTCTACAGCCCACCCCACAGCTGAGATGTCCCATCATCTGTTTTGTATGTGAAAATAACAGTATTTCAATCAGGGGACTTGTTTAGAGTTTAACAATAATTTATTACAATTGCACATATTTAAATAGTGACTGAAGGGGTAGGGATGCTGATGTCTGTGAAGGCAGAATTCCCCCTGGAGTCCAGACACTGGTGCTGGTGTTGAAAAAGGGAGTTGCTGTAACCCGATGATGAACGAGGAGCATGACTGAATGCTGACTGGTGCTGCATGCGGTGGAGGGTCGCATCTGTTTGAGCTGAAATGACAACTGACAGCAGCAGAGAGGACCTATTTATGTGACTGGCTAGAAACTGTGTCAAATCCTGAGAGAGAGAGATTATGAATGAACAGTTGTGTAAAGTGTGTAAAGTGTCTTCCTGACTGAACGTCCACTTGAACTTCATTTATGACATGAACTGCATGTGCCACGTGTCCGTCAACAGGTTGTTTTTAAGATGCTGAAACTATTGAAATGGTTTGTGTAAAGGGTGTGTCCTTTAAAAAAGCAAAAAAAAAATAGATGTGCCTATATGGTCCTTAAGTATATAAAAAGAGGTGTTAGAGGTGCTGGTGCTTCAGCATCAGGGCCAAGATGAGACTTTTGTCTGATGTGCCAATGAGCAGCATTATTTACAATCTTTTCCTTTGTAAGAAGTGTTTTCTTTTGACATCTTGACTTTATAATCACAACTCTACACTGGGCATTCATTTTAAATTTATGTTTGGGCGTTCATTTCAAATACCAATCTTTCTCCAGAATTGCTGACTCCACCACTATAATTTACAGGTGTCAATGTTGTTGATTTTTCACAAGGCTCAAATAAAATGAATCATTTATTTTCCGGCAGTCTGGCTTTTTATTTATTTAGTAGTATTTAGTTTATTGGAGTACTATGCAGATTACAGGCTTGAACGGATGAAATCTAAATTAAAACCATTTTCTGGAGATAAAAAGTAAAAGGTAAAAAGGAGTGATTACAAAACAAATGTATATTTGCATTGAAGGCATAAATGGCTTGGTGCCAATGGAAATCATTTCTACATTCAGCTATGAAAAGAATTAATTTGACTTGAAGCAAAACCTCTCCAATGATTTAAATGTCTGGAAAAAAAACTAATGCATGGCAGCAGTAACCTGAACCCCAAAGGAATGAGCATCAGGTCAGCTCCAGTCAGCCTCAACCCAGTCCTCTTCGGCCCAATCGGGTAAACGTGTGGAATATTCAAAATCAGGTCCTTTGTAGCGCAACGCGTGGAGATACATGATGAGATCTCTCTCTGTGGGATCTGGTCGAACCAGCTTACACTCACTGCACAGATGGTCTCTTGGAGGACCTTTGGGAGTCGTTGCCTCCGTTTGATTTCCATTTGATTGGTTGGGTTGAGTTTTGACTGAGGAGGTATCGTTGCCGTCTGGGTCCACGCAGCCCTGACTCACCTTATCCGCAGTGTCGCTGCCACATGTCGGCACCTGTGTGTCAATCTGATGACTCTCTTCACTTCTGTTGGCTTCAACAGGGACAGCTTTCTCTGGTGTTTTGTTTTTCTCTGCCTCTTGCTCAATCCCATCATCCGGAAAATCCAGCAGGTGGAGGCTTTCCTGCGAGCGATGTTCCTCTACCAGGGCCTGCAGCAGCTCCTCGTTACTCTTCCCCACCTGCCCCCCCCTCCCTCTGTGTGGGCCCCAGGCCGAGGACCCATAGATGGGATCATTGAGGATAGGGAAGCCCAGGTACTGGAGGTGGACCCTGATCTGGTGTGTGCGGCCAGTCAGTGGTGAACAGCGGACCACGCTGGTTTTTCCATTAAAGCTAAGCCTCTGGAAGACGGTTCTGCAATCCTTTCCCTTTGGATCGACACGACAGAGGCCGATTTTAAAGGAAACGACCAGGATGGGCTGCTCAGAGATCAGCTCCCCCTCTGGAAACTCACCCTCTACTCTGCACACATACTCCTTTTCAACCTGTTAGAAAGTAGAAATGTAAAGGACATTTTTGAGATTGCAATGGCAAAAGCCCTTTTAGATGCATTACGGGGAAAAAAATGACAAAAGCTGGACAATATTACCATTAATATCTAAACCCACTGGCAAACGTATGTGCACATGTCAGAGGTTGTACTGTGGATCCACCACATCATGAACGTACCTGTCTATCTCTCACCAACTGGTCCAGTTTCTTTGATGTCTCCAGTGTCCTGGCAAACAGCAACACTCCAGAGGTGAGCCTGTCCAGTCTGTGGACTGTGTGGAGCTCAGAGATGCCGCGCTCTTTTCCCAAGATGAAAATCACTGTGTTGTGGCGGAAACGGCCGCAGGGGTGAACCGGGATGGAGGCAGGCTTGTTGACCACAAGCACTTCACCGTCATCCACCAGGACCTCCAGGGGTCTGCCGATCACAGGGGGCTCATGGCGATGCACGGTGTTCTTCATCAGGTCATTGTTCTGTGGATGGTCACAATGGAGGTCGTTAAATACGAACACGTTTGTGAGACAGCAGATTGCATGACACGGTTTTGGTTTAGTTGCATCTTCTATTAGAGGAAATGGATGTTAAACATCTGCAACGCGACAAAAGTATTCTGTCCGAATATGAAAAGCTAGAGACACATTTAAAAAGGTGAGGTCACATCGAGAAGCCTCACAATAACTCATTTTCTCAGATCAATTGTGAACGGATTTAAATTTAAGTTATTCTATCATTGAGCCCTTCGTGCATCGCCTTCAGATAACAGCGCAAAGATACAATCATACTTGTCGACACTGACCCTGAGCACCATAGACAGGTCTTCCACAGGTGTCTCGTTCAACCGGATACGACCCTCTTTGGCCGCCTGCTGGTAATACTCGATGGACTCGGCTCTGAACTCGCTTTTAAACACCTCCAGGAGGCTCTTCCCTATCCACCGACCTTTGCAGTACGTTTTGAAGTCAAAGTAGTATGGATACACTTTGCGGAGGCCACCTTCAAAGTAGTAGGAGGTCTCGTCAAAATGCTCCTTGCAGAAGCTGACACCCGGGTTGCGCTTCTGCGGAGGGGGGATGTATCTCTCGCCCTTACGGAGCTTCTTCCCTCCCGCTCCTCTCCGCCTCTTGCTTTGGCCTCTGGTCTCGGCTTCGCCTGCCTCGTCGCTCTTTCTTTTGCCACTTTCTGCCTCCTCTTTCGTTGTCGTTTTCTCGCCAGACACTGGGATGTTTACGTCCGCCGGTGTTGAACTGTCGCATACTGCCTGCTCCATCGTGGAGCTGCTCCGTCTACACTGTGGAGAATAAAAATGGCGTTTCAGAGGACAATCCGCGCGATAAAACGAAGTAAAGTGGCGCTGTATTTTATTTATTACACTTCTTTTAATGCTCGTTTGAGTCGAAGAGAAGAGACACAGCAAAGTACTGTTCTTCAAACCTCTGACAGACACACTCACGTGCATCGCTTTCTGTCCAGAGGACCTTCTCGCTAATTGCGCACAGTGATGACGTAAACATGTAGTCAAATCAGTCCAGTGTGTAGTTCAACCGAGTTAGCTTTCTTCTTCTTTTTCTTCCTGAAGAACAAATCAGCTAATCAGTAGGAATTATCGCCACCAATTGTTCATAATGCGTATTTAGTTTCGTTTTTAGTGGAAATTCCTCGAGTGATGGACTAATATGATGAGGTTGAAGTCATAATCTTAATTGTATTTTACTCTATTGAGAGTAAATATGTTATTATGTATATACATGGTGAAAAGATAATTTAGTATTAAGATTTTTAAAAAAAATGTCAGACAACATATTTGATTAACTGTAGAACCTTGGAAATAATTGTGTCCTAATCTTCTTCCAAATAATAAACATGTCTGTGTCACTTCTGTAGCTCACCCTGACACCGACGGATTTATTTGTTGCAGAAAAATCAAAACAATAATGTATCCATTTGTTGGGTTTTATTAATAAATTGTACACACAATTCAATTGTTGAGGAGTAAAAAATGACATGCCTCAAATCACTTTTGGCACAGTGCCCCCTCTGGTCTACAGTGACAATGTCAAACAGGACATAACCTAAACATACAGTATGAAGCCAGTAAGAACAAGTGTTTACCACAAAATATATAATACAATGTTACTTTGTTGTATTTCCTTTCAACTTCCTTGCTTTGTGTTATGTATTACTGCTTTCATAGCCAAAGCGTTCCTATAATATTACACACAAATATACCACTCATTTGAATTTCCCAGAAGCCAGAAGAACACATAACGTAGCTTCTTAAGCTGATTTTGCACTTTTCTCAAGGCTGAAATTGTCTGACTTCTCCATATAT
The DNA here is from genome assembly GCF_023055335.1 of Clinocottus analis. Classification (NCBI taxonomy): domain Eukaryota; kingdom Metazoa; phylum Chordata; class Actinopteri; order Perciformes; family Cottidae; genus Clinocottus; species Clinocottus analis. The sequence goes on from NW_027175898.1 coordinate 8,163,776, forward strand.
ACACACACTACTGTGAATCTCTTCGATTTCCGGCGACCTTTCTTTGTCGTTCACAATAACGTTACCACTCTCAAACTGACTCTGAGAGTAAGGTCATCAGTCCAGCGGTGTCACTCATTCAGTCGCTCACTGTTTTGTCACTCGGATGACGATCTGGCTGCGCAAACAGAGAAGGATCCTCCTTGTACGTTGCTGGGTGACGACCCAGAGGGGTAGGTGGCTGTTAAGACCAGAGCTCAGTGAAACCATGAGAAGCGCTATGGGGCCCCAGAGATGCAGCACCAACGCCACCTCCTGTAGGGGCAACCACACTGCAGTCAAAGTTCACCTCTGGGGAGAGAAAGAAGGATAGCATTCAAATGATCAGGAACGAGCCGCAGGATGGAGGTGGATGTGACTCATGACGCATAAAACAAACCGAAAGCTTCACCTACACAACACTCCTAGAGGGCTTGGCGATTTAGGCATAAAAATCGACACCCTTGATCTCAAACCCACGTTCCTTCAATCAGATGTTTAACAATGGCCTTGGATATAAAAACGGTTGACACTTTTGCTTTCTTGAATATCTACAAAACCAGTTCCTCCACCAACAGCTCAACGTCCATTTTTTTTAAATTTCTTCCTGTGCTGTTGCGTCCTGCGCAGGTTCGACATGTGTTTGCTCACATATTCAGTTATTCATAATCAACACATCAATAACCTAGATAATTATCAAAGACACAGGTAAATATAAAGTTATACTGCCATCTACTTGTAGAAAGGGTAAACACCTTTTGTGTCTCATAAATACTCTGTGTTCACTCAAGAAACAACCCAATGGGAAAATAAATATGAATGCAAACAGCAACAACTCTGTGCACAAATATAACTTTGATTAAACTATATTACTTTCCTACAATCCTTCTATTGCACTGTTTTTTATTTTACAGACTCATACTTTCAGGTCGCCTGATTGCTTTGCAACAAAAGGATTTGCAAAAAAACTAACTCGTTTTTAGAGTTCAGTTCTCGTATTGAAATTTTTGGAAAAACGGCTGTGCTTTTCCGTTTTTGGTTTCAAAGAGAAAACAGTATTTTTTTCTGTATTTTAGTTTTTTTCGACTAAACTATAAAACAGACTATAAGAATGTTGTGTGCAATACCCAGGCCACTGACGCCTCTTGTCAGTCAGGGGGACGTAAACCACTCCCATCAAAGCTTTCTTGAGAAAGGTCCCATCTCTCTGGCGATCGTACTGTTCCAACACTTGACTGCCACCGTCGGGGCCCACTGGGAGAACCAACCGTCCACCGGGCTTCAGCTGCTCCAAGAGCTTTGACAAACAGATGGTAGGAAATCGATATTTCACATGAGTTCATGTTCAAGAAAAAAATTCAGGCTGTCTTCTGCATTTAAGTTTACAACATTTGAGAAAAGAAAATTTGTTATAGAGGCCGCTGACACTTTAATATCACTTCACTACAGTTGATGTTCGGTCATGCAGAAAAAGGAGTTGCATCCATCTTGAGACCCGCTATGTTTTTGGTTCAAGAACATTTAAAGTTTTTGGACTCATCTTTGTGTGAGCTACAGAGACATTATAAATTAGATTATTTTATAAACATGCACATTTTTAATACAGGTTTAAGTATTATAGGAACACTGAATGCTCCTTGTCCTGACCCTGAATGGCAACTCTTTGGTTGATGCACTTTGCTGGCTTGTTTTAAGTGTGTTGTCTAGTATATTTGAAATTATAAATGGGTTATATGTGTGTTTATATGTTGTGAAACAGTTATGCTGACATCTTGGCCAGGACCCTCTTGGAAATGTGATTTAAAAATCTGAGTTGGATTATTCGAGTTAAATAACAGGTTAAAGATGTACTGCAATATGTTTTTACCTCAACTCTTTGTGCTACATGTTGTTTCTCTTATTCTTTATTCATAAAAGTGAAAGCCATACGTGTCCTTACAGCCTTAGGAACAGTAGCTGCAGCTGCACCAACATGAATGGCATCATACGGCGCTCCTTCTTGATGGCCGAGCCTTCCATCTCCCACTATGGAAACATAGGTATGACTTTTAAATTCTTTTGTGGCTGTAAAACACCAAAATAAAAACAAATGCATGACTTCATCTCATGGCTTACAAGTAAGTTTGATGCGGCCAGAGGTGAGCAGTTCTGGGTCGTCAGATCGCACATTTTTTATTGACATTTTAACCAGTTCATCAATGTGTTCAATGCCAACCACTCTACCACTAGGTCCTGTCTACAAACAAAAGAAAAAATGCAGCTATTACAATCACTCATATAGTGCATTTTATACCAACTGATAGGAAACATGAAAATTGTATACTGCACTTACCAGTCTTGCAAAGCAGGCTGTGAGATATCCACTTCCTGAACCTACATCCAGTGCCGATGCCCCTTCAGTTAGTTTGTCACTTAACAGCTCCAGCGCGTGAGCATGCTGTCAAACCGCGAAAGGAAAACATTCAGCCCATCATGTGTGTGTACAATAATTAATTATAGCAGTTCAGTGTGAGTTACTCACCATGTGTGGTGCACTGATGGTCGCTCTGTAGCCTGTGATAAGAAAATGCCATAACACAGTCTTAGCACCCATCTGTGCTCATGAAACATACCATTACAGGAAATTCATGTGTTTACTCAAATACATGTTACCATATTAATAGGCAAGTGTGTGTGTGTGTATGTGCCAATAATGAATACCTATGGATTGAGGGGAGTCTGCATAAGGATAGTCTATTGCGTAGAGCCCTCTGTCTGTAGCCAGCATGGCATCAAACACTCGGTCACTGCGGATGACCCCGTGATCTGGAGGAGAAAAGAGTTAATTATCAATTATAAATGTCAATTAGACCGAGTTGAAATGGAAACTGTGTGTTGAACCCTGTGTGTTTCCCTTTACCCTTTAATGTGACTGTAAAACTAATAAACACAAGCTCTTTTTTTTTTAGATAAAACAAATGGGAATAAAAGCATTACATTTTTCCTTTCATTTATTTTCCTTTTCCATCACACATACAAATTGAAGTTTTGCAATTAAGCGTTTATATTTTTTCAATTGTTACAGTTTAAATGTAACTTTCCAATATCCGCAAGAGTATCCATTTGTCAGTTCAATATCCAGCAGCACCTTTTTGGTTTTCACTTCAATGTGTCTTGATTATTGTGAGCAATACAACATAATAAGAGTATTTGTCTTGTCTTAATTTCTAAATTGTCCTCTATATGACAAAGAGAGGATGAATCATTTTCCCCGCAGTATATACGCACCAACTGTCACACTTATATGTTTACGTTGTGGACCTTTGAGGTGTTAAGTTAGAGACCGTAATGTCAAAGCTGAAGTCTAATGTTACCCCTCAGCCTGCTGATGAGCTCTGCATGCGTTCTGCCGCTGGATATCCACGCCATGGTCCGGGACAGCAGCACACCCATCGGGACTGCCACTAGTGCCAGGCGCAACGCGGCGTGCATCTCCTACACTGGCTCTTCCTACAGTGACATGATGATCAACGCTTAAAAACCCACTTGACACACAAATAACTGTAACACACATTTAACAGGCAGTAACAATCAGGTTGTCAATCATTCCTAGCAGAACTGAAATTGGCAGTGCAATGTATTCACAACTTGACAGTTAGCTCGCCGCCGAGCTGACCCAGCTCCAAATTTGACCGCAATACAAACAAATTCCCACTACATTATGCAGCCATCATATCACTGAACAGTTGTCCAATGCTAAAGTCAATTCTTCAAATAATCAACAGAGACCAGCATTACTTGTTTACCTCGGTAGTTCGTCACCGTATCGGCTCCTTCCAGCTGGGACCAACTTCCGGGCTCTGCTTCAGCGCCTGGCCAATCAGACGCGGTATCCCATCATGAAGACCTAGATATCCAATCATATTGTAGAACAGTTTTATTGGGGGTTACAATGTCCAATGATATGATACTAAATAAGGAAGTAACGTCGCCCATTTAACACTGTGGATCATGGGAACAGTTAGCCAGTGAAGCTAATATTTAATCTTTAAAAACATACTCATTGAAGAAATAGCGATTATTCTACAAAGATTTTCACACAGGTGAGATATGTTTTTAAATCATTAAGATCAAGAACCGTTTAAAAAACACGTGAAATACAATACTACTGCATAAAATAGAACACCAATGTAGCAACGCTAAGCATGTTGATGCCTGTTGGTACATTAAAGCTCAGCTTTTGGTTGTGCTTTGCATGTGGAAATCTACAAAGTGTACCCTTTTGATTTGTATTCTAATTGTCTCACGAACATGCGGTTTCAATGCTGCTGAAAGACCCATCAACAAAACAGTGCTCATGCTAACTCGTATTGACTTCTGTTCCAAATCAAGTCAGGTGACCAGAATGATTGAAGACTTCGAGGGCGAGGAGGCCGTCCGGTCCAGCGGGGAGCTGTGGACTGAAATCTGCTCCAGTCTGCCGGAGTCGCGAGCTCAACCAACCCAGGAGTTCAACACTGAGTTCAGAGACTCGTTCCAGCCAGCCGTACAAATCGGATTGCAGGTCAATGGACACTCAAATGGGACACATACTAGTTCCTCTATCGCCCAATGGGAACCCATGGAGGATTCTCAGATCTACATAGCCAATTTAGGTACAAGCATCATTCCTGTCTCTTCCATGACTGCATGCATCTTGTCACATTTAGCTCACCCATCATCTCAATCAAGTTGTATGACCGATATTCTGACAAACTAAAAGTCACAAATGTGTTTCAACATTTAGCTTTTAGATAACAATAACAGTTATTGTTTTTTTGTCCACATTTTAATGCAGAGAACCGTCTGAAGAAATTAAAGGGCCAGTCAAGTGATGTAACGTCCAGGGACATGTTGCGCTCCTTGTCTCAGGCTAAGAAAGAATGTTGGGATAGATTTCTGCATGATCCTCATACCTCAGAGATCTTCCAAGGCGGTGACATGGATGATAGGTAGGATGAATTATTCTTTCATATTATGATACACACACACATACTTCTGCCAGAACGCAAACATTACAGAAAGAGTTCCTTCCAGAAGAGCACTTCTATTGTTGCAAGGATCACTCAGGTCTCCCATAGCTTAAAATAGACCTCTTTTCATCTTAATACCTTGCGTATATTTCCCTTCCCCAGCGCTCTTGAACACTTCAAGAGGTGGTTGATTCCTGAGAAGGTGGCCATCAGCGCAGAAGAGCTAGAGTATCTCCTGAGACCATCTCGGAATAACGAACAGGCTGAATCAAACCAAACGCAGATCGAAGAGGAAACAACGGGAGAGAAAACCGACCCAGAGGATGATAGCGCTCACATCCCGGAGAAATGAGTGTTTTAAAATACTAACACTGAAAGGAGAACGAATTTGGCGTGTATTTAGTAGCGCTGACTTGTACCCCCACGCACAGGTTGAGCTGCGTTATGTCATAGCACTGTTTTTGACAAAGCTTTTGTTAACAATGGTCAAAGAAGCTATTACAGCCCGTCATCGTCATCTGTATCCCAAGCAACTGAGTGTTAACTACTTAGTCAGGCCTTGTTATTCATCCCTTGAAGGATTATTATCTTGTCTTTGTATTGATTCCCATGTTACATGAATGGCTCTCTACTTTGAATATATATGCAGGACATGAAGCACCATGTTATATTTTAGGTGACATCTTGCAGACATTATACAATTGTGACATCTAGTGTCAAAATACTCCGATATATTCCCGAAATTATTGTGTAACATCTTTATTTTTGCCATAATGTTTTTACCAATAAAGTTTTACCCATGTTTCAATAAACGCAAAGTAGAGTTGATTCTTTTAATTGGTCCGCAAATAAGCTTAAACATGGACACGGTCATATTGAGCTAGATAGCTGAGGTACTAAATTAAGACTTTTTCTCTGACACGTTTGAGTTTTTGCTTGAGAGGAAGTGAGAGAGACGGTGGAAAGTTTTTCTTCTGTTGCCTGCCTTTCCCTCACTGTCGTATCTTTAGATGGTAGAAAAGATTTTATTTTTTTAAATATCTTTTTATTGTGACATTGTAGAGATGATCCATCAGGGAATTAAGCTGGATACTTGCTCAGGGCATTTACGCCAATGTGTTATTGAGCAAACGTTTGCAATACATCCTACAATATGTCCACAAAGTTGAATTAACACCTATCTGAAACAGTTTCAAGAAAAACCCAAGATTATAACCACCGTTATTGCAGGGCTGCTATATCAAGACACTTTTAGTGTTAGATATATTTGTCTATTACATTTGCAACTGAATGTTATTCTGAAAAAAAAATCAATTCAAACAGGGAAAATCTTCTTATACAGCATTTTATTTTGAAGGAAAGCAACCATGGCTTAATTCTCAAATGTAAATCAATTTTGATTGAGGCCCTTAAAATACAAGCCTTTAATCCTGCTCCATCTTCCAAGACCCAGAGGACTGAAAGTGGGAAATCAACTAAATGCAAGGGAAGTTAAAACAGTGTTTGTTCACATTTTTATTTTAAGTGCAGAACAAACTCTCATAATAGAGTGGACCTTATAACTCACTCTGGAGAATGCTTAATAAAATTTTCAGTGAGTAAAAGCAGGGACTTGCAGCTGCTCTGGTCACATACAGCCGCTTGGTCATAATAGGTTTGACTGTGATAATAGTTGCCAATGTGAAGCAGCGAATGGCAGGACAATTAAATAGGATTGGCACCCATCATTGATTAAAATGTAATATATGTGGATGGTTATTAAGACAGCCAGCTGTGGCCTCCCCTAACAAAAAGCTTCAGCAACCACCCTGAATACAATCTCTGGATAAAAACAAAAAACAAATACATTGTAATATATCAGCACAATTACAAAATCATTTGTAATCTCTCCATCAATTAATCTATGTCAGATAATTTGCAATTAAATGCATTTTGGAAAGAGATTGGATATTTGAATGACATATAAAACCACTGAACACAATCACCCCCCTAGCAACCTCCGTTAAGTGTTCGGAGTGCTGGCTGTGCAGAGAGACCAAAGAGGACCCACATAGATCTGGAGCAAGGTGTACAGTTGCAGTCACCTCATCTGGACAGAGATGGATGCTGAGAAATTCCTCCCAGTCTGAGCCCTCGACAAACACTAACTCCCAGTAGCCGCAATTGTTTAAACTGTTTTTCACTGATGCCAGAGTCAAACAATTGTGTAATTACAACAACACGAGAAGGGGTTCAGGTAAGAGGATAACAGTGGCTCAAACGCAATGACACCAAGCAACTGAGAGGGAGTGGAAATAGGTAAGCGGGTGATGGCTACTGCAAGGCAGGGGCAGTGGCTGGGCGTGAGTGTCAGGTGACGGGCAGAGGTGGAAAGTTCAGAGTGTATCTGGTGGACAGGCTTGAGAAGTGTAAATGTGACAGCAGAGAGGTAGAATATGACAACATCCACAACAGGAGGTAAGTGGCCTTCTGTTCCATCAGGTCCCTCCTTAAGCGTCAAAGATAGCTGCAAGGCCCATTTTCAGCCAGGACAATCCATCAGTGTCAATGAGCGGATGGTTGCAAGCAAAGCCGAGACAGGATACGGGCACTGCACGAGAGGAAACCAACCAAATGGGGCTTAAAGCTTTTTGTGTTGGCCTGACAATAGCAGTGAATAAACAGTTACGGCCTTTCCTTCAGGAGTTGGATTGCCTCATGAGAATGTCCCTATAAAGCCTAGATATGGAAACTGGATATCATGCCTTTGTTGGCAACCTCTGCACAAGCTCAAGAATTAGAGTCAGAATTGTTTATTGCCAATATGTTTCACATACAAGGAAGTTGTCATGGCGGGTGGTGCATAACATTAGACAATACACAGAGTACAAGACATAGGAACATATTACATTTAGAATATAATATACAATTAAAATAAAATGAAAATGAAAGTGTAATGTGAAAGGAACACGTGTATATTCACTATGAAGTATGAAGGGATGTACAGGAAGTTGCCCTTTGATCACAGAGTCAGTCAGTGGGGGAACCGGGCTTTGTTACTGAGCCAGACTGCCGACGGGAAGAAACTTTTTGGTGGCATGAGGTCTTGGTCCTGATGGGCCGCAGCATTCAGCCAGATGGAGTGGAAACGAACAGTTGGAGTGCAGGGTGAGAGGGGTCGGCTACAATCTTGCTTTCTTTCTCGCTTCAGGGTCCTTGAACCGAGGACTATTCCAAGACCTTTTTTTACCATGACCATTTGGGCTTGTGAAACTTAAGGAAAGATCAGAAAGGACGGCCCTCACTCAGCATATGAGGACCCACTTGGGCATGTGAAAAAGATAGACTGAGGTGAGGTTGCTGCACGGCATACAAAAAATGTGCTCTGAAGCTATAAAGGTTGGCATGGCGACAAACAGCTAGCACCTCGATGCAGGTAGACCAGGCGGCTCCATCAAGCCCATATGTGAGATGTAGCCCACTGTGTCTTGATCTCACAGCACAAGTAAAAATCACTCCAAGAAACAAGTATTATACATATTTTTGGTGCTGTATAAAAGGAGACGTGACAGATTTTATGTTGAAACTGTCGCAAAAACTGTTTTATAAATAATAAACATAAATCCCCTCCAAACATGTAATGCTTCTATATCACTAAGAACCATTTGGCTCTTTTAAAACACAACTCAAATACTGGATGATTACTGCATCGTATAAGTCATCGTTATTAGTAATAAACATCAAATACTTGCTGAAAAACACAGTAAACGTAAACTTTATTGGAAAAGTTATATACATACAGGTTCATATTTGACCTCTGCATTCAACCCATTCTAAGCAGTTTTGTAGGGAGAAGCTTGCAGGGAGAAGCTCAGGGTTCAGCGGGTCATTTAAAGACACCTGAATGCAAACAAGAGGAGCCGCCTCATCCTTCAACCACAAGACCCACTGCACCCACACTTCGCTGCATTGACGGTGGCTATTATTTGTTCCAATCTTGTTGTCGGGGTGGGCGTGGTTCGGCTCAGCTGCGGAGGGGACGGAGTGGGGGAGTGATTCTGGGAACGGTGCTGGAAGATGGAGTAATTAACCTCAGCTGGCAACGGATGTTGTGATTGCATCTCCCAAAGAAATGCGGGAGTTGCCGGGGAGAGCGAGAGTGGCGCGCGCACAAACACCTGTAAAAAAAACGCTGAAATAAAAGCATTTAAAACCCTTAAACCTGGTCTGCTGCTGCCATTGTGCTCGGGACACCCAAGTCGGTAATGGGGAAACGTTACACTTGTATAATGATTAATAATTGTACAATGATGAAATTGCTTTATACATCCTTAAATATTGTTCTTATTTATTTTACTCAAAATCAGCCCTCCCGTCCAGTCCCAGTGCATTGCTAATGATTTAGTCCTGGTTTAGCCAGCAGATTGCTGATGACTCATTCAGTCACATGGATTATTATTTGGTAGCTCCCGCAGGAGACTCACAATTTCTAAATTACTTTCAGTTTTATAAATATTACGACATTTACTGCAGAAGGAAGATCGTGGTTCGTCGCTTAATCGTGACATTTCATTTTTGCTCCCTCATGTTGCTTCCTGTGTGTGTAGTGGCCTCAATGTGAAAACTTCACAGCTGGATACTCGCTATCATAAAATGTGCCAACACTACTGTTTTGTTTGTTGGTTATGGTTTGTTTTGTTAGTTCATTTAATATTGTTTATTCTTTTTCTATATATTGTGCATTTTTCTTGTTATTCTATTTTAATGCATTTTCCATATTGTATTGCTTACTTGTATGTATAAAGGCTGCTGTAGCAAAACATTGCAGGACTCTATCTATCCGTCCATCCATCCATCCATCCATCCATCCATCTATAACATGACTATGCAAAGTCCAAAACTCTTTATAAGTTCCAATAGGAAAATTACAGTGATTCTATGGCATTAAAATGCTATAAAACAAGGCAAGGTCATAATAAATTCACTATTTATTACCATATAGTTGCCAAGAGGAATATCATTAGAGATTATAATGGGTGTTAATTGAGGGTAATGACAGACAGCCATCTTACTGGAGGTGACTCATTCACATGGCTGCGAGAGAGAGAGACAGAGCACATGTCGGTGTGGATTCTGAAGTATAAAATCCAGTTGTGTATTGAAGTTCAAGAGAGCTCAGCTTATTTATCAGGGTCAAGGGAATTATGATATTAAACACTCAGCTCAAAGAAACGCAAACGTGTTGTTCTTCAGGTGAGACAGGATTAGATGGGTGGCAGAAGCGTTGAAATGCTAAGTGGAGCGGTTGTTGTTGTTTTCTTATTTTCTTGGTGAAGCAGAACGTGACGGGTGATACTCGAGAAGACAAAACTTAAAGATGCAAGATCAGTGATAGCGAGCATTTAGATTGCCTCACAACGGGTCTAATTATATCAAGAGATGATAGTTAACGGTGCTAAAAGATCTAAAAGGGTAAACTATGGCAAAAGTGGTGACAGTGTGTGGGTGCTATGCGTTAGCCAGCGAGAGAAGCAGCAGAAGGATGGAGAGAGAGAGAGAGAGAGAGAGAGAGAGAGAGAGAGAGAGAGAGAGAGAGAGAGAGAGAGAGAGAGAGGCAAGTGGCTTGCAGGGAAGAGAAGAGGCTGCACAATAGTTGGACTCCCATCGGACAGAGGACTCACATTCATTCTGGATCGTCCAAGTCGTTTAAAGAATGACTGACTGATATCTCTCTCTCTCACAGGTATTTTTTATTTTAATTCTTACATTTTAATAGTGCATGTAGCCATTTGTTTTGTGTATTTTAAGCGTCTTAAGATCTATAAAAAAAAGAAAAGAAAACAGATGTATGTTAATTATGTGCAAATCAGGCTGTCACTGATGCGGTCAGGTGCAGGAGGCATTGAGTTAAGAAAAAGTATTCTTGCACATGAACCTTTTCCTTGGTAAATTCAGATAATCTAGTAAAAGAACAGAAACATTATGTGGTCAGCCTAAGTCATATGCACTTACTCAAGCTCTACAGCCGGCTTTTGATTTCCAGATGACCTTTTCATTTTGTTTTAAACCATTTGGAATTTGGCTAATCTGACAGAACTGGTTTTGTAGACATTGATTTGTTTGCTATTTCTGTCGATATATAGTTTGATTAATTGCAACATTGATATTATTTTCCTAATCTTGCAAGTTTGAATATAAACCACTCCAGTGCTTTTACTCTGTTAGTTTTGTATCAACCAAATCTTTAAGTCACAGACATTAGAGATGATTTTCCAAGCATCTTTGAAAAAATTGATGAATCAACATGTATTTTTAACTGGTTGCATACTGGTGGATTAGTATTTCTTACTGTTCTGTAATAGCTGGATTGACGTCAGTGTGACAACAGGTGTTCTGAATGACAATTCAGTTTGAGTGTGAGGATGTCACTACTGCTGCATATGAAGCTACGAGAGAAAGAAGAGCCATGGATTAGGCGGATAATTGGTTATGAAAAAAAAAGTTTTCCAAAAAATGAGATGGCAAATATTTGAAGAGGCATGAGAGAAATAAAAAGGTGAGAAGTGTAGAGGAAAGAGGGAAGGAATGACTGATGTACAAGAGAGATGGATGAAAGTAAAGAGATGCAATGGAATTGAGGGGAATTTACAAACCCTGCAGCTTCTTAATGAGATTGATTTACAGAGTTTTGAAGATTGACACTAATTTTTTTGTTTAAGCGATTATGATAGACAAAAAAGTAAGTATGTGTAAAATATGCTGCAGATTATAAATAGTTTGTTGCTATGTGGCCCCTGCAGCTATGGACTGGCAGAAGTCATTAAACCGATCCAGGGGCAACTCTTCTCCTCCAGCCTCTTCGTCATCTCCCTCCACGTCCGACTCTTCATTCACCTTCTCCTCGTCCTGTTGCAACTCCTCTCACGCCCTCTTCTCCACTTCACCGTTTTCGGTCCCTTCCTTTTCTGGGCTGGACCTCCTGTTTGACCTGAAGCCCGTCTTCATCCCTCTCTACTCTGTCGTGGTGCTGGTCGCCTGCGTCGGCAATCTTCTCCTGCTCTTTCTCATCTGGCATAACAAGAAAAGACACACCACCACAAACTTCCTCATCAGCAACCTCGCACTGGTCGACCTGGTCATGTGCATTGTCTGCGTCCCCTTGACGGCATCCTACGCTTTTGACCGGCGTGGATGGGTGTTTGGTTCCACCATGTGCCATATCGTCACTGTCATGCAGTCTGCAGCCGTCTACGCAGGGTGCCTCTCCCTCATGGCCATCGCGGTGGATCGTTATGTGGTTGTGGCTTATCCCATCCGCAAAAGAGCAGGGGGCCAGTTCTGCTGGGGTCTGGTGGTCCTGATCTGGCTGTCTTCTCTGGCTTTGTCCATGCCTACAGCACTGCACACTGTCCACCTAGACCTGCGGTCTGCGGGGATGCACATGGCCGTTTGTGAGGAGTTCTGGGATGGCCAGGAGCGAGGCAGGCTCATCTACTCCTGCTTCATTCTCATCTTCTCCTACTTTGTCCCACTGGCTGCTGTCTCTATTTCCTACTGCGCTATATCCTACGAGCTGATGCAAAGGACCACGTCGGGCTTGACGGCGTGTCAGGGGTTGAGATCTGCACGGACATGGAGCAGACGGAGGAGGAAGACCTTCTACCTGCTGCTGGTTTCCGTGCTGTGTTTCGCCTTCTCGTGGCTTCCCTTACAGGTACAGATGAGTGGCAAAGAAAGACTGATAAAATATGAACAAAAAGATTTGTCACAAATGCACACAAACCCACTCGCAACCATTGTTGGAGAGAATTAATAATGATGTAATCATTCTGAAGGTTTCCCTAACTGCGAGCTCAGTCAATAGAAACAAAATATATGGATGTGTTGGGCTACTTTGTGGCTAGTGCAGTTACTTCAATAAGTCTTGAATTCAAAGTGAGATTGTCAGGCAACCAACTCTCCACCCTGCAAATGGATGCTTTTTCAAGATAAAACATGTCTTTGTGCTAAGCTTATCTTACTGTAGCGTTCACTGAACAGACCTGAGAGGAGAATAACCATGTTCATCTTGCTCTCTGCAAGAAAGCACATAATATCCAGACTGAAATGACCATCACATCACTAAAGTGTCACTATTAATTAGCTTAAAGAATCAAACATACTAAATATTTAGTGACGATGGATCTTCAAACTGAAAAGTTTCAAATGAGCAAAGTGATACTTCTAACACATTTCAAATGAACGTTGACCTTTAATTAATTACAAAATCCATTTTTTGCTGATATGAATGCTGAGTAATCAAACATTGTTGAACTTCACAGGTGGTGAATCTGATCCGCGACGTGGACACAGACTTCTCCATCTTAGGGAAGAATTACGTGAATGTCATCCAGGTGTCCACTCACCTGCTCGCCATGAGCTCCGCCTGCTACAACCCTTTTATTTACGCCTCGTTGCATGAAAAGTTCCTCTCCTACTTGTGCAGCCACTTCGTGTTCCGAAAGAGAAAACTGGGAAAGGACAGGGGTCAGAGGTCAAGCGTCCTTATGGTGTCACACAGAATGCAGCGCCTTCCCACCTCTATGATCGCAGCAGATTTAGCAAGTACTGTTGTAAATAACGTTATTCCTCAAGACATTTACGCTTGATAGTCGTTCTGTTTGAATTCACACAGGAATCATCTGGCTTTTTCCCAGAATGGACACACGGTATCTTCTTCACGTCATTGTTAATCTGAATCTGGTCAGTGTTTACAGGCAAATTAAGTGAATAAGACAATGAATTGCACCATTTAATGTATAGAGGCCACACTATTAAAAATGTTTTCTTGTTGATGGCATAGTTGCATATAAAGCACTAAAGTAAACACTATTGCATCATCCAAAACACTGCTACTCAGTGGTAAACCTATACAAGTGCAAGATGCATTTGTCAAAACCAAGATGGCTGACAGAAGTTCAGAAAGACCCAGTCACTCATCAATATCTTGCATGGAAAGAGACCGTCCAGGTATGACATTTTTGTGACATCAAGTAACAACTAAGTAATTATATCACTCATACATTTTTGAAGTATTGATTTTATATTGGGAAGAAAATTACAATGAATCATCTGTCCACAAAATTGTACATCATGGCTAATGGAGTTGAGGTTGAGAAAGCCCAGGATGTGCCACCAAAGGGCTGAAGTGAAAAAAGCTGAAGATACAAGCAGATCCTCTGGATACGCGCACAGATGTGAAGTCTCTCCGGGTCCCGCTGGGCGTGGTCAGATGACGCCGCGTCAGCACGTAGAACTAAGTACATGCATGTCTTGCGGCTTTGTGCCCCGGGGGATTTACCAATTATAATACAAGATGGTCTGCTAATTTTCTTTGAATATACATATATTAAAATGTTTTCACATCTTCATATATAATTCTATTATTTCTTTTGTTAAATACATATTCATACATCTTTATGCATACATATAGTCAGTTGAAAGCAAAAATACGTCCACTTGAGTGGACATGAGAGATAAAAATGTCTTTAAAACAACTGGATAAAAAATATCTAAAGTTCAAACCTTGTTTATCATGCCTAAAGACAATAAAAACACTTCACTGAGATTATCATAATTTATGCATGAAAAGGTGAAAGGTAAAAACCTTGGGTTTGAAAGCCTTTCATAAAAAACGTCATGGTCTTCAATAAAAAAATGTCTCTGACTGCATTTCTACAGTTGTAAAAACATTAACCCGCTTTGATTCAAATGATATATGTGTATTGATTCATAATTTCAAACAATGTGTGAAGGTTTATGTATTGAAAATGTATTTTGCACTGCAATATATTCTCCTGTGATTGAATACAGTGAGTTTGCTCTTGTCCCTCCAAAACTTGACAGTAAACATCATAAAAATATTTTTTTTCTGTTTAATTTTTTGTACTAATACTCTGGTATGTTTATGTAATATATTTTAATTCCTGTCAATTTTAACTGATATTCTATTTGGATAATTGTATAAGTGTTTTACACAAGTTTTCTCTTTTATTTTGTTGAATTTGAGTCAATAATCTTGTTTATTTAAATCCTTTGTTCCCTCACCATTCCTTGTGTGATCAAACAGGAACATGAAGAGTTTCTGTGATAATGAATCATGTATTTCTGTCATTTGGTATTTGGCTTTCAGCTACTGAACGCTTTCACACTCTCTGCTGCAGCATGATTAAATGTCAATTTTTAGAATAACAACCCATCATCTTTGTTGCTCATTTGGATATTGAAAAAAATAAAGAGTGCAATATAATCAAGACAAATGGTTTGAATACTTAATGTCATTGTTATATTTCATTTTCTTTTTTTTGTGCAATTTTTGTTTTTCAAAAATCCAGTTTTTGCTTCGTCACTCTCGAATATTGAGGGTGAATTGGGGATAAAATACAAATATTGAAATGATTTATACATGGTCATTGTGCAACCTATTGTACGCAAATCACAGGTCTATAAGCATCCTGCTATCTTCATGGTGTTGCGGACATCCGTTATGGAAATGAGATGCAAAGAGGCTTAACAAAGTCTTGATATGGAAACGTCAGTGATGTGGATGAAGTGAGCTGCAGGTGGTTGTGTGCTTTGGGTGTAAATGCAGGAGAGATGATGCTTCTCTGGCTCATTGGTCTGAACTCGATGCATTTGTAATGTTCAGAAAAACTGAGAGCCATAAAACAACATGAGCAACGATGCAAACTGATTCTTAAAAGATAATGGTGTTGTTTGGTGTGGTCTACTCTTGCTGTCTGATGGTACAAAGGAAATAACGCGCAACAAACAAGAAAACGCTGGAATAACCTGCAGGCCATTTTGAGCTGAAGAAAACAATTGGCAAGCTCTCATTTGAGATTGTAGTACTTTGTTTTTCTCTGGACTCATAAGGTGCACTGTAGGCAGAAGCTCCTAGAGAAGCATTAATGAGGGTTTGGTGGAGGATGAAAATCTTGAATGTTTTTCTTCGGTCTAAAGGACAAAAAAGCAGCAGGAGAAACTAATCTGTTTTAACAAATCTTTGCCTTCGGTCCCTGCTCATCAACAAATTAAACTGTTAATTACTTTTAGGGGTTGAAAACATGAGCTGACGGTGGATTCATTGCCCACTGTGAGGTCATCAGCCAACACAAGTAGCCCGGGGAAACATACATTGATCATTTGACCAAGCATTTTTCAAAATATCTTCATTATGTGTCATACTCGGAGGACGTCGAGCTTGGAAACACATAGGACCCTGGGAAATATTATTCCTCCAATACTATCAGCCAACAATTTCAATTACTATTCTTAGTGTCATCAGCTTATTGAAGCTCAGTCTGTTTACCGAGACCCAACTTGTTGTTGCAGCATCGCACACATTTGTAACCCCATATGATTGGTGATTATTATTTCTTTACACATCATTTCAGAGGTGGCCTCTTGGGCAACAAGTAGATCCAAGGTTGGGAATAATCGATTAAAAAGACATGTCAATTCCGCTCTGGCTGTCACTGCAGAAAACAGGACGTCAAGAAGCGACAGCAGCAATGTCACAAACACACAGTCACTGCACAACTCATTGAGAAAGCGTGACTGCTTAATCGTAGGTGAATTGGAGCAGCTGGCTCTTCTTTCTGACTCGTTCCTCACACACGTTTGCCGTTACAGATGCAAATGATTTACCTGCCATCGAAAACCTCACAACCTGATTGAGTAGTGCTCGAGGCCTCATACATATTCATTGGAGGCCTGATTATTGAAGTGAGATGATTTATGTCTCTGCGTGTCTGATTCCAAGACGCTCACAGTCTTGTTTTTCCTGTCATGATCTACGCAGTGTAATAAATGAATGGGATCCTTCTCTTTCCAGGTGGAAGGAGATAAGTTAATTAGAAAAGTAGAAACAAGGGGAAAAGGCTTGAATGATTAAAAAGATAACTGTGATTTAGATCAAATATTAATGTTGTTTACTTTATGTTTACATTTAAATAAAGATGATTGACATGTAGTTTTTATGTAGCTGAAATTGTAAAACTTTCTCAGATAGAGGTATAGTTTTCTAATTAAATTGTCTATAAAAAAACAAGCTGAAGGGAGGAGAGTTGAGAGCTAGATGTTGTGAGAATATTTCATTTTGCGATAACGGGAGTTTTATGACCCTCATTAAGTTTGTAATTTAGATATTGTTCAATCTCAAATATGTCTGTTTAGTCCTCTACGAACCTTTGAAGAAAACTTTTCTTCTGCGATATTTGACACAAACAGTTTTTCGAAAACTTCTTTTAAATCTGTGTTTTTCGCTGTGATGAAACCATCACAGCTAAAACATATTGGCTGAGTGAGCCCCCATGTGGGCAACAACGAGTACTGCAGCTCTCATCCTGGCTCGAGTAGTTGTCAATTAAACTAGATAAATGTCATAAAAAAAACTTCCAAACACATGTTCAAACTCATATATTATTTATTACAATTAAATATTTTTCTTATATTACAGAGGTCCATTTGAAACCATACAAATAATCTGTGCTGTGGTTAATATTTCCAAGATATTTCCAAAAACGCCATGCAAAGAATATGAACATAAATTCACCTCAGAGGAACCAAAGTATAGGTTTTTTTTTGTACACCTGGGAATGAAATAAAAATTCATGTGTCATACCTTCCCCTGTTTCTCTTTTTGGTGCAAACACCTCTTTGTGGTGATTCAAGATCGGACCAGTGTCATCTGGCAACAATTAAAGGCATTTGGAAGGTGTGTGTGAAACCAACAGCTCGTCTTTATCTTCGTGGAAAACGTTCGGAGTAAATAGGGGTTAATGGGAACAGGCACAGAGGACCAATTAAGACATAAGTATCACACATCTTGATTAGACATAATTAGTTTGCAGAGTGATTCCTAAGGCCATAACATGTACTGTGTGTGGTTTTCAACTCTGATCCAGAACCTCCAGCCGGATTTAAAATTAAAGATCCAAATCAAACTAAATAAACCTAATTCTGCTTTGTTGGATTGTACCGTGTTGGGTTCAATACTGTACATCCACCATCCATCAACGTTCAATTGAAGGTTCCAGCGGGTGGAGAAAGTTTGCTTTAGTTTTGAAACAGACGGATAACCTTTGGTTTGATAAAAATGGCACGGCCTTTTCTTTCCATTTAATCCTAATGAATGAACAAGAGTCAGAAAGTAATCTGCCCTCTGTACACAACGTAAAGCAAAAGTAGGCAGGATGTGGACATTTTTCAGATGGTACTCTACCCAAAATCTATCTTTTCACAATCAACTACCCCCTGAGGGTTCAAGGTGGCTGTAAGTAGTTTGCGGTTCATGTAGAAGAGCGCTGGGAACCTTAAAATATGTCGGATGCAAAGGATTGAAATAGTGACAAATTTCAAAGCAGAATAACGGCTTAAAACCTCTCAAACACTCCTGCAGCATAATCCATTTCCTCACTGCTTGAAGCTCTGCCAGGAAATTATGTCTTTTGTTTGGAACATAATGCCCATACAGACAGACAGCTGAGGGGTAGATTATGATGAAGAAGTGGATTAGAAAAGTCTCTGTGGACATTTTGATATTTTTTATCCACCATGAAAACTTTGTAAGGACCGAAGTTCATCCCAACTGATGGAATTTAAGCTGACTGCAGCCGCCGTTCTTCAAGAAACACAAAACTACTAACTCAATATTTTGGGAAATACACTTTTGTTGTTGAGAGTCAGATGAGAAAATCAATACCACACTTGTGTCTGTACGCTAAATATGAACCTACATCCAGTGGACAGGTAGCCCAGCTGAGAATAAAAATGAGATTATCACAGACACCATGCTATTTAGTGAAGTTTATAGGTGCAGGTAGATGGATCATTTTGCCTTTTCTGACAGATCTGTTTCCTCTGTAGTCTTGATGCTCAGCGAGGCTGATCGGGTGCTGGATGGAGCGTCGCCTGCTATCCATCTCCTCAGTTAATTCTACACAAGAAAGCAAATAAGTGCATTTCCCCAAATGTTGAACTAAAGCCGTAACAAATCATTTTACATTTGAATCGAAACTTAGCCAAAATAAAAGTGTTCATCAAGGATCAGTTTTACATTTCGGATCGCACAAAAGATCACACGAATGCGATGGACCGGAGATGCCTTTCAAGCATCTAGGAATCAAGATCGGCACACTAAGAAGCCTCACTACCCGAGGCTGATATCAGCACACATCTCTAAATGAAAGGCTGGGAATGTTCTATAAGGCAGCAAGATCAAGGGCACAGGCTAATGGCAAGGTAGGTTTAAATCATTGTAGCATTCGGCATTTAAAGGTGACGAGGCAAAGCTTTATCATCTTAGGAGAAGTGACAGGAGAATGGCAGGAAGCTGGAAGAGGCCAAGGTACATTTTGGTCCTGCAGGTTAAGCATCTCTGGTCACATGTTAGCAGGTGTCCTTCAAACTTTATCTGAGATCCTTCGAAATGTGTCCTTGAATCTGCCCGGAGGACTTTAACATTTTCAACACAACATTTAATAGGCTTGTATTGAGCAAGCAAGCTCAATCAGTCACAGAAATACTATTGCGAATGACTTTATCTTAGACAGTGCAGCTAAGAAGGAGAGACCTCCTTTATAATCAGGAATAGAAGCCACTCATCTAAAACTCTATTCTTTAAAATTATCTTTTGAAAATAAATTATATTTTTTTCAGTACAGAAATAAATACATATCTTCTCTCAAACATAGGAATGGATCATCATCATCACAGATCTAAATGCTACACTGAATACATTACTCACCATTTCATCGGTGAAGAAACAAGAATATAGGTGACTAACTGCCATCTGCCACAAACAGAACAGACACGCATCCAGATATATAAATGCAAATATACAGTCAGCTGAGACCAAAGTCATATTACACCTCTGACAGCCAGCTTTGAGAACGTAAAATATTCCTCAGCGTTGGCATAACAAAAAAACCTCGTCAATGCTCGGCTCATTGGAGGTCGTCACACTGCAAAAATCTAACGAACTGAACTGTGCTTTCTTTGTAGAGTCGGTACTACATTAGGAAATCACCATTCAGGTGAGTAGAAGAGTTACACAAAACCCAAACTTCTCTCAGAAAAACCAGAGAGGTGGAGCTAAAAAAACATCCACGTTTCATTTGCTGTGCCTGTACTTAATCATTGTTAAAGTATTTAAACAAACCTTCTGATCAAGAACTCGCCTCACAGCTGTGGTCAGAGTTTACGACAAAGACCTACAGGTCAATCACAGGTACATGATAAGGTAAATATTAAATCATACAACCCTTTGAAAACTGGGACATTTGCTTTCTTGACAAGATGTTGATGAGGACTTTTGTCTGGTAAATATGTAGCTGTGGCCAGCAGCTAGTTAGCTTAGCTCAGTAAAGAGACTGAAAACATGCGAGCTAATCGGCCCCGCTTCGAGTCTCTATGCTTAGCTGGCACTGGGTTTCTATTTAACCATACCGACACAACAGTGGCATTATTATCTCATCTACCTTTTGTCAAGACAGCGAAAAATATCCCCAAAACTATTCCGTAAAACACCTTGAACACAGATGTGCACGAGAGCTTCATTTGCATCTGCAAACATTTGTATGCAGAATATATCGAATATCAAATGTGATTAAATCTTCAGCCACTCAGAAATCTCTTTTCTGAAGGACCAATGCTGGTCCTTGCCTAACACACCTACAAAATACCCAAGATTTTCTTCAGCTATGGTGTATCATTGAGATACACGGAGTGTCTGATGTCCGTCAGGCAGACAGTAACATAATTCACATGTAACATCAACCTCTCTTCATACCGATCAAATGTCACATTTCTAAGAGCTACAGTAGCATTTTCTACAGCAGAATAAGTTCCACATTCTCCAAACAGCTGCTACGACACCACAGAGCCATGTAAGATGAAGACCGCTACACTGCCATATTAACCTGTATACTATATGTCAGGGTATTACTCTTACTAAATAAAAGGTGTACAAGCAACATATTTAAAAAAAAAAATTAAGCTCATCTGCTAATCCTTCAACCTAAACTTCCAGTTCATGTCCCACAAGCAGCGGGTAGGTATGTAGCCAATCAAAGTTGTGGAGCATGTCTAACATTATCTCACTTCCAATGGCATTGCGTGTCATGCCGCGTCAGATGCTACTGCAGGTTCTTGAGGAGGCGTCCGTAGCGAAAGTCATAGACGTGTCGACAGAAAAACACCAGCTCTGGGTCGACGTCATCGGGCACACAGTGGTGGGTGGGCATGGCGTTGACGACAATGGGTGGCACCACAAAGGCGGCGGCACAGTCGCGCACGCCCTCCCTATGGCGTTTCACCAAGGCACAAAATCTGGACAAAGCGCAAATGCAGGACATCAAATTCAATCGTCGTCAAAAAAGCAATTTAGAAAAAGGAAACATGTTAAATGCAAGAAATATACTTCGTAAAAAGCCGCCACAAAATGTTTTCTCTTACCGACAATACTGTGCCAATGTTAGGACGTAGCATTTGTCTTCAATACAGGCCACACTGTTAACATCCTGGTGACGAGACGCGAAGATCTCATTCTGGAGAGAGAGAATTTGTCAAAAAACTCAATCAATCAAGACTCAAAATGAAACAACGGACCCCTTAAATGTTCTCTGTGTGTGTGTGTGTGTAGCATTTGGTTCCAGATTCAATCCACAGAAACGTTTTAGCTTGTCGGTCGACACAAAATGTAAAACGGCCCCATCTAGAGCCGGTGTTTGGTTTGTCCATTCTGGGCTACTGTAGAAACATGGCTGTGTAAATATAAACTGTTCAGTCTCATTTTCAGGTGATTTCATATTAAAGAAAACCTCATTATTAACATCACAGTCCCTCTTAATGCCACACACAGTTTCTTCTGGCCTTCACAGGGACTTTAAAAGATACTTTCTGTTTACTTCATTGTACGTCAGCACTTGTGCATCACCTTCATGTTCAGACATATAAAGAGCAAGACAGAGTCACAGCAGCAAGATGTTTCTTCCTCTGAGGCGAAGCCTTGCTGCTGTTCTCACACTGCTGCTCTGATGTGTTTGTTGTTTGTAAATGCAGCCGAAAAATGACAATCTTCATGTGGTTTATTGTTTCTAGAGATTAAATAAAGTGCAACTTGGTCCTTTGGGAGATTACTGACAATGTGAAGCAGGCACAACAGAAGCTTTAACATGTGTGTCTGCCAGCGTGTGTCTCTCTCTTTCAACACCTCTTTTTTTTGTTTTAATGGTAGTTTTTTTTTTTTATTTCAAGCAAACTCATGATGGAGAAATAGAAAGAAATTTATGAAAAGAAGCTCAAGAATAATTGCGAAAAACATGTGTGTTATGTTGTGTTGCAAAATAATCCTCATATCCCTCAGAAACAACACTTTATTAGAAAAAGGAATTAGGACACTGTATTTAAATAATGTTGTCACTGTATATTTTACAAATCTTATAAAAAGTTTCCATCTTCCCCTCCGTCTGTGGTTCTCACCCTGAAACCCGTTTGTTTCTACTCAAGACGTTGAGCTTTAAAAATGAATCATACATATAAAAGTTTAATTTAAAAAAAGGGGTTATGTTTTATAAATCAGTTTATGTTATTTCCATTTTTCCACTTAAGAGACTTGGCAGGAAGCATAAATATTCTTGCTATGCTTACATTCAGTTTAATAAACCTTGCATGCTGATTTTCAAACTATTTGCACATTGTTAACTGGAGCTATGTTTAATTTCACACCTGCCACTTTCAGACCAATCAGAAACCGTTGTAAAAGGTGTAAAACCTCACCTCACAATGCATGCTGGGATTGCATCCCCCCTGTGTGTGTTCTGGACGGTAGTACCAAAACAAACTCATCATCAGCTCTCCTGAAGATAAACAAACAAAAACACACACAGTTCACTCCAGTGCTCATCAGTTATTACCGCATTCATTCAGCTTGTGCTGGCAGTAAACACCGTGTACAGCAGGCGTCCCACCTGACTCTGGCTCCTCCCACAGCGCTGAGATCTTCGCCACGTAAGGCAGAGACTTCTTTCTCGGTCCAGATTTCAGCAGAACAGTGTCTCTGACCCGAATCAGGTCCCCGTCCCTCTGCACTCCCTCGAAACACTTCCTCAGCACCAGAGCCTCCTCTCCCTGTGAACACAGGCAGCAGGAAACACTGAAACACTGAAACACTGAGTTCTCCAGCAGCCTGACGCTGACGAGATGTGAGAGGCTGCGGACAAAAAAGCTCGAGGATGTGATTTGTATTGAATGACTTCTGTATCTCGACAGAAATGTGGACAGTCAGGTGTTTGGACGAAACTCAAAATACGTTGAAGCAGCGCTAACGTGACTATGATGCAGGTGTGATGAATCATACCAAACTCTCTGAGGACAGGGCAAATGGCACCGCATGTTACACTACAAGCAGCACCGTCATGGCCGCATCAAAAAGCCCCAGCGTGACTTTCTCTACGTACCACAGAGAAAACCTCCTTCTGAAAGGGCAGGCCAACTGGCTGCCAGCCATTGGTGGATTTTTGGCGTCCGTTCCTTGGCTGCTTGGCAACCGTTCGCCCTCCGACGCTGGCTGCGCCGAGCTTCTGCTTCTTGTTCCTGTTGAGCGGGCAGACAGCCGCGCTGATGCTGCCGGTGCCGCGTGCGCCAGACCTCGACCCGCTGGGCGACTTGGCACTCTGTGGACACTCCTTCGCCACCTGCAGCGGAGGCTGCGGTTGGCTGGGGTCGGACAGTGGAGTTTGAATGTGGGGCACCGATTGGCCGGCTGGAGGCACAGTGGGAAAGGGGCAGCCAGTGAGGGTTCTGGGGCTGAGCGAGACGGGGATGGAGGAAGAACTGTGATGGCCATTGAGGGTTGATGGGTAATCGTCTGTCGAAGAAACAAAAGAGGCAACATAATAAAGTAGAGTGACGGACCGTCAGCTGCAGGGATCCACAACCTTTAACAAGGTTACATAATAGAGACATGAACGACACACGTTGTTATTAGTTCCGCTGAAGCAGCAGAAATAACACACAGAGCCTCATTTAAGGTCAATTATAGTCTTTAACATAGCAGCCACACACACACGCACACGCACGCACACACACTAATGGTAATTGCATTTCAATGTTTCCCATACATACATACATACATACATACAAGTATCAAAAACATTTTGTGTTACTTGTACTTCCATGCCGCTTTACACAAACTACATTTTAGAGGGAACATTGTATTTTGTACTCCACTACATTTATTTGACAGCTGGTTTATAGTAACTGCAAATTAAGATTTTATGTACGAAACCTTTACCGACCTCATAAAGTCTGATGTATTGTGGACTATAATGTGGCTCAACCTCAACATCAAAATGCTGCTTCCACAGTAGTGAGTAGTTACTGGTTAGTTTAACTCCTAATGCTTTCAGGACATTTTGCTGCTAATACTTGTGTACTTTTACTGATGTAAAAGTGTACTGTCATACATGACCAATTGAGGCTGTAACAGCAAAGCACAGGTGCATTTTATTGCTTGTGAATCCAGTCTTTGTTCTGTAAACTAAATGTCCCATTGGCTGACATCCTGTAATCCAGAAAACAAACGGCCATTGTTTCCGGACGTTTATTGTTTTGAAAATACAAACTCTTTGTACGTGACTAATTATTGCACAAAATGTCATTGAACCTTCCCAGTTGCAATTTCTTTAGCGTGATGAGCTAACCCTAACCCAACCAGTCACACTCCTCATACCTAAACCAAATCAAGCAACTCAGACAATAAGGAGTAATAAGAGGCAGAGAGGTGGGTCACACTTTTGTCAGTAAAAAAAAATCAGAAGGTTCAATTACATTATTGTGCATAATAATAATAATAATAATAATAATAATAATAATAATAATAATAATAAGCCTTGTGCTTCCGCTCGGAAAGTGTGTATTTGTATGTAATAATGTTTGAATGTATAAATGCTGTAAGAAGTTTTGCTATATTTTATTTACTTATTTGTGTGTTTTTTTAAAATCTGTTTTTAAAAGCTGAACTGAGGCAAATTCCTATCAACTGTATTGACATGGTGTTGAAGTATTGAATTGAATTCAGGAGAGCAGGCTGACCAAGGGGTGTACGTTGTTTCGCCCGAACAGGTGCAGCAAAATTCACAGGCGGGCGAGGGAGATGTCAATCAAACCTGAATTATACATGCCCATTCAGTGCCGAGAAGAGGTCTAATCAGGCAGGAAAGGGGGAAAAAAAACACCTGTGTGGGTGGACAGGGCCGTTTCACAGGAGACATTTTGACTCGTCATGACAGGAAAACCACAGGTGTTGCGAATAATATTAACCGTGGCTCTGTTCTATTCATGTGTCACAGTAAGCCATGACATCGTGACAGCAAGCCAGCGTGCACAATACCAGGAAAAGCAGCTAAATGGAATTCAGCCATCATTAATTCTGTTATTTACACCTGTGCTTGTCCTACTGTGACAAATGTCAAAATGTCTTCTCAGAAATCCAATAGTAAAAACCTGCAGGTTTCAGTGCTCTTGCCAACAAGGGGCTCAGTCCTCACAGCCTGACCCGGTTTTGGTTGCTGGAGACCACGCAGAGAGAGCGGCAGTGTGTGTTCACATGTAATTAGTATTCTTTGAGGTCACATTCAGGTGTTTCTAACCATACACTCACATATATTCCGGCAGACACATGGTGTTTATGTGTTGCGCCGCAGACATCATAAAGAGTTTTCCTGTTCTGGTTCACGTCTCTGACTCAAACTCTGTAAGTAACTGCTGACATTTGAGCTCATTAGGTTTCAGCTGCAAAGGCCTTGTATTCACTGTCCGGCTGCTTGTATTCAAGCGAAGACAAAAGAGGTCTTGCCCTTTATCTGATTTTTTTTTTTGCTACCTCCCACTCGAGTGACATTCCAAAATGGGAGATTAAAAATGCCTAACATAATAGCTATTCTCAGCACATTGTACTGCTGTGGCGGCCGGATTAGGGGGGGTGAGACGAGACTGCATACAAAATAACCAAAGAACTATAGAGAGCTGAGCTCATGAACGTTTAATACTAAAACCTAGTAGGGAAATCCTTCTGTCTTACTTAAAGGGATCAGTGATTTTACACATAAAGTTAAGTTTCCTTGTCATTGGGAGCTCAGTCTGTGAAAAGAAATGATTTTTATTTATTTTGTGGCTCTGTAGGAAGCTCAAGTCTTATGCTACAATAGAAAGCACACACGGAAACATCCCTCAAAGTCAGAGTTCCTACCTGGCAACTCAATCTACCTCGACCTCACAAAGTAGCGGGTGTCTGACGAAGGGTGGAAGCCAAAATCTCAGCTGATATCGGGCGAAGGCGTATTTACATGGTGTGTGCCCTTTTTCTCTTTCCTTTCTTTCTTATTTTATCGGTGTGGCCCATTTGACTGAGGCAAACTACTGTATGTTCCCAGATTTGTTTTGCTTTGTCACCAGTTCTTCATTGATTGACTGGGCTGTAAAATGTTGTTAAAGTGTCACTGAGATTTTGATTTACAAATATTAAGTATGTTAGTCACAATCTATTGATGAAGGGGGTGACATGATTGAGGCCATGACTCAGTGGTTAAAGTATATATATATATATATATATATATATATATATATATATATATATATATATATATATATATATATATATATATATAAATAAAACCAGGCCTGGGGTCTTAACGGTGGCCCCTTTAAGGTTCATCCGCAGTGCATCACTGCCACAGTTTACTCTGCAGCAGACATAGATATACAGATCCTATCAGGTTTCAGAAATGAAAACGATAATGGACACTCTACTTCCCTTATTCCTTACATCTGAGGCACTTGATGAGTGTTGTTACATAAGAACCATCAAGACAGGGACCAGTGCATTAACTCATCTTGTTGACTCAATTCAGACACACTGCTGGAGGTTATCAAAAGAGCAAATCTAGTAAAAATCAATCCTCTGTCTGCTCACCTCTTTTGATGCCGTGGTTACATGTGGTGCAGTCCGTGGGGCTGAAGGAGCACCCTCCTCTGGAGATGGCTGGAATCACACTGGTGTAGGACGAGTAGCCATTGATCCTGCAGGGCTCTCCGTAGCACGCCTCCACGGAGGTGCAGCAGTACACTGGATGGGTAATCCCTGAGGGCTGTGGACTGGTACTGGGGAGCAGCTTGGCTCTCTTGCCGCTCTTTGGGCACAAAGCAAGGGGCGGTATGGGAGAGGGCGGGGTGTCCGGGTGGCTGAAGTGAACGTAGTAGCCGGGGAAACAGGTGTAGGTGTGCGGGCTGATGGTTATGGCTGCTGGGTGGGTTACAGAGTGAGGGGGCTGAAGATGGTGGTGGTGGTGATGGTGGTGGTGATGATGGTGGTGGAACATGGTGCCATCCCCTGGCTCCTTGAAGGTCTTGTCCCCAAGGAAGAGGGCCAGTCTGTGACAGTACTCCACACACCTCTCCTGGGAGCAGCAGTAGCAGGTGGACACGTCAGTCTCCACCTGCTCTTTTTTGATTGTTTTCAAGGAGAACCCCAGCGAAGAGCCACGATGGAGCTCATGTTTGGGACACTCCTGCCTTCCGGCGGTGCCCTTCAACTCTGGATCCAAAGTCTCGCTTTTACACAAACTACAGCAACCCTGCATGGTCGAGTCCAGCTGGGAACGAGCCGGATCCTGTGTACCCTGTTTGATGTGCTTTAGTTGGTCTGCATGTTTGGGATGTGTTGTTCTTTTGGTCGGCGTCGTTTCTCCACGTACTGGTTTACTGCTAATCTCACCCTGAGTCGGAGCTGCTGCTTCACTCCCACTCGCCGGCTTGGGCTCCGTCTTTTTTTGCCGTTTGGTTCCATACTGGGCACTAGTGAGTCTGAGCAGCGTTGCAGCAGTAAGGCCTGCTTGACGCCGAGGCGTCGGTGCAAACAAAGCCAACCAGTCGATGTTCTGAGCCTCCGCTGCTGCTGACCGCCTCTGTTTTTTAAGTCTTTCCTTTGGGTCTGCTTTCCCTCGTGGAGAAAGCTTTTTGGTTTTATGACCTCTATGTTCAGTTTTAGTGAGACTATCTTTAGCTAAATCTTCCTTAGAAGGCTGCCGTTTCTTTGCGAGATTTGACGCCAGAGAATCATATCTGTAGAGCAGCAAGCTGTTGACAGCCTCAGCGTTAAGAGAGGCCATTCTCCGCTGGCGAGGCTCAAAGACAGGTGCGGGAGACATGAGTAAGGCGTCAGATTGTTTGATTTTTGGTTCCAGTGCTTGTTGATTGGCTGTGGGCGTTTTCTTAAATCCAGATTTGGTCCTTCTTTGACTGGAGCTGGAGTGCAGCTTCTTCTTGACTTTAACCCTCTTTTTTTTGCCAGGTTTTGGTGCGTCCTTTACTTTACCCTCAACTCGTTTCTCCTCCAGACGGGTGAGCAGGACGCAGCAGTCCAGCGCTTCTCCATCACCCCCTGCCAGTGTCTTCTTTCTCTGTCGATAGGACTCTTTTTTATCCTTCTTTTTCCTTCCTCTCAACTCATTTTTTCTTTCTTTCCCTTTTTTCACACCACCTCCTTTCTCCTTGCTTCCCTTCTCCTTCCGGGGTTTCCCACATTTCACAGGCTGGCTCCGCTGAGCTTTCACCATTGTCACAGCGTCCGGGGGCAGAGCCACCGCCTCTTCATCCACGAGGTGCTACGATGGCGGGTTTGAGATCAGAACGACCCTTCAGCGAGCATCATCATGGGTCATCACCAGGGTCCATACACTCTCTGGGGAGACACAGATTGGACATTTAACTGTAAAGCTGAAGCCACACAAAGACAGAAAATCTGAGAGTGACTTTATGTCACCGACAGGATCTTTTGATTTGCATTATTCAACAATTGGTTTTATTTAGTTTGCCGTCCAGGTCCCCAGAGAACAGGACCACTTAGACAGCATTTCTCCTTGACATGCAAATACACTGCACACACAAGACTGAAGGAAGATGAACTGAGATAAAGAGCACATGATCGGTTATGCCTGAGGCCATATGTTCTCCGACCTCTTTTCCATTTGTCTGCTCGGTCTTACTTTAAGCTGTGCTCTTTTTCCACTTATCTCATAGTATATGAAATAAGCATGCTTTATGTGACGCATGGTTTGAGTCAGTATTGCAGCTAAATAAAAAATGAAAACTATTGCCTTTTTGCTTTGTCAATAAAGATAATTTTAAGCTCCATGAGCTCATGTTGAAGCACATTAATGACTTACACAATCCACAAGGAGCTCAATATTACAAGATTTTACTCACTCAGTGATGAAAGACAGAAACAGGGCCCAGAATCGGTTTAGGTGATGTATTTAATATTTGGTATGACGGATACTTTTAGAAGCAATTTAGATCTGTAATGCACTACGCCACACTGATTTACTTTAAACCATAGCCACAGCCTGGAGCTGATCTGTGCATGGCACTACGGCTTACCAAATAGCAGGGAATAGATTCAACATGAAAAGACTGTATGACATTGAGGGAGTGTATCTTTCTACAAGGTAAAGGGGTCAGCAAAATCTTTTAAAATCACCGTGAGGTATGACATTAAGGAGTCATTCTCCAAAATTTAAAGACACAAACACAAACGGTATCATCAAATGACTCATGAATTGATCCTTATTAAACCAGCACTGGCGGCGGAAACGCGCATCAAACAATAGCCTCTTTAGTTTCCATGTCAACAGGCTGCTCCAGAGTACATCACAGCACCTCCAGCAACTTCGTAGTAGAAGACGCAGAAGCTTTACGATCCTCTGCAATTCACACAAGTCCTTCGGCTCCCTCAACACAAAAAAAACCCTCACTTAGGAGAAAAACTTGAAAGCTCCTAAGATTCAACCACCCGTGACCTTTATGTTTCGACGCTCCCGTGTGCAGCATGAAGAGATGGATAATCTGTCAGCCCTGAAACACAATTATGCCACTTGACATCCAAGAACTAAGTCAGCATGGGACTTTTTTATATTTCTTTTTTTATTAAGGGACTCTTCAGCCAGAAAACCATTCAGCTTTTATGAACACTTACTCCTTCAAAAATGACTGAAAAGTCTGAATCTCAGCTTCCGTTGATACCGGACACAAATAAGATCAAACAGGGTTCCAAAAAAGTTGCTAGTGAAGAGGGAACATTTGTTATTTGTTGTCTGACATGGGATTGGCTGTCAAGCTCATAGGACATCGACTAATAAATTAGTTTTGAAAAAATCAAGTTGTCCCCAAAGATATTTTGTTAAAACTGAGAAAATCCACAAATACTAAATTGGAACTAGAAAATTAATGCTTTAGAAATAAATAACTAAAGTTTGGATTTGCTCAGACCCAACGGTGTAGAGGTGCAACCGTTCTTGGAAGAGAGGAACCTCATCACCAACCGCCATTCATTCTATTATTAATAAAAATGCATCCGCTCACAAATAAAATCCCAACTTTATGTGAAAAAAAGGCTCCAAATCATACATCTCTAGTATTGACAATGAGTGTCTGGAGTCAGTTGGAATGTGAGACCCTGATATGCATTTGTAAATGACGTTTGTGTGCTCACTGATGTTTTCTGTGAACAATAGTATACAACACAGATATATTCTGCTGCTGGTTTTTTTCACACACCATATGCCCTTATGCCATTTCCTGTTCTTTCCCTACAGTGTGATATTGGTAACAGTCATTAAAAATGTATTCTTCAACCATTTGCAGTCGAGTAACATGCGTCAAAAAGAGAGTAGTGACTGCGTATGACTCGAAAATGCATTCAGTCTGGTAAAAACAGTTTTTGCGCAACATAATAATCACGCATTCTTTTCCCCAGTAGCGTATTTGACACAACTTCAACTTATCACCAAGCGTGCAAAAAAAAAAAAAATCGGCTATTATTTTACAACTAGCTATGATGTCACACCTAATGAAGGGTTGGGAAAACCAAAAACCATGAGTGGTTGTTGTTAAGTGCTCTAATTACAAGGACATTTGTGAGGTTTGCTCATCTTCTTCACACTAAAATCTAAATGTATACCTTGTGTCCGTTAAAAGTCATCTGTTGCTTCATCTTAACATGAGAACATACCGAGTTGAGACGTGTACCACAAAGCCAAACCCACTTTGACTCGGGAGTGGACACAACTCTCGGGCTGGACATTTTCAAAACCATCTCATAGCTTTGTCTGCTCTTATTGCCGGATGACTCGGTGAACCGTGAAATGCAATCCATGAGAGAGAAATTTAATTTCAAGATAACAAGAGGACAGAAGGAGCCTCACATTGAGTTTCTGTCTGCAGATATCAAATCAAGTTGCTTCATTTAAATGAGACAAGCATGCACAATAGAAGCTTGTGGAAGAGCATTTGTATTATTTCCGGCTAAACCTTCACCACAATAACCACAACAAATAAAACAATAGGTTAAAAGTATTATTGTGGTCTGCAATTTGCTTGTGTTTTAACATTGTCTCCATTAGGAAAATCAACAACTAATATATGCACACGCATAGGTTCTTGAAAACCTCAACATTTTGAGGAGCCAGGAGTTGATTAAATACTTTCATACTTGTATGTATATTTTTCAGTATATTCCCAAATAGTCCCCCTTTTCTTGTGAAATACTGGACAGTTTCACTTTTTCAGGCCACACATGTGAAAAAGGTTGGAAACCAGTCATTTAGCCACACATTGCTTCCTAAACATGTGTGGCTTGTGTGGACATGAGTTGTGAGCAGGTTAACAAAAGAGTGAGTTTTTTTTTTTATTTAAAGAATTTTATAGGCCTTAAAATATTAAAGTATTATTCCCAAGAAAAGGGAAACTAAATATAATTGTTTTGAAGATTAAATATGCGTTTGATCATCATCTTATGACTTGTCAGGTTCACCATTTCCAGTATTTTCAAAGAGAAACAAGCACACATCTGAAATTATTTTGGGTAACATGCATGTTCTCTCTTTTCCCTTTTGATAATATACTTCAAACCCTTATCTAGGGACCCTTTTGAAGCACTGATTTAGAAGATCAAATTGACAGACATCCAACTTCTGAAAATTACTGATACAAAAAAAAACAAAAAAACATCTTCAAACATTATGCAATTTAAAATGAATGGAGCATAATGGACACTTAGAACCCACATAATGATAATTGTGTCCCTCCCTCTGCGTGCAAACGGACTGTACAGTAATATGTGAAGATAGAGGAGGAGGTGGCCGAGCTGCCTGGCTGTCACACAGACTCATCCAGAGGACGGACATGGTGTAGAGCTGTCATCATGAGAGGAAAAGCCCTGAGGCAGGCAGGAGCTCTCAGGAATCTAAGCTGTGTGTGCTGCTTCAGATAGTGCATATCACCACAAGTCCACTTTCCTGGAGCAAAATCAGCAGTTCAACAATCCTCCACCAACACCAACCACCAACCGTCCTCCACCACCTCCACCACCACCATGCATGTTCAGGCACCAGCAGTTACAAACACACCCACATCCACTCATGGAACATGGATTCTAATAAACGTACAAATGCAATTAAGAGCTGCGCTATTGCACGTATTGTAATCAGGCTTAAAAAAGAAAGAAAGAAAGAAGAGAGAGAGAGAAGCAGACTCGCCTACTGGAGCTCGTAGTTGGCCATGGTGGTGGACGGTGTTAATCTGACAGCATGCCGTAGCAGGAGTGCAAAAAAAAAAGCTCCTCGGCGGGGAAACGAGCCTAAAACACCCGGACATCCTCGATCAATCCGGGGTTCGAGGCGCCGCTAGTTAAAACCAATGTCATCAGGAGCTCGTGTTACAGCCGAGTTGTTAGAAGCAGGCTACCCGCCGATCCTATCATCTCCAACTGTGACGGGAATTACGGCAGCGATTGATCATTACCTTGCGTGTCCCGTCGGGAAAATATCTGTTTTGGTTGTTTTTTTTTCTCAAAAAGATCCCGTCCGTCCTGTTTCTGGTGGTCAGTTTCGGGCTGTCGACCTGGGGAGCGATCCGCGGACCAAACAGCCCACAGTAGCTGGAGACATGGTGAACAAATCGGTGAGCGGTGACCTACTTCCGAAGTGGCATGCTGGAGATAATATTCATGCGCTGCCTGCATTCACATTCGCCGTTGCACCGGGACATCCCTCTCTAACGCTCGTGTTGCTGTGATATCCCTGCAGGGATTGAACTGTGTCCGCAATCATAGCTGTGGTCGGTTTCGGGGGTTTTCTTCTCCACTTCACGGCGTTTTTTTTTTAAATTTATTTTTTAACATTGCTTATACGAGAAATATGCGCGTGTGCCCCCCCCCCCCCCCCCCCTTACCTCCCTTCTGCAATATGTCTTATTATTTTACAGCTGTATTTGGATTTTCATGAGCGAAAACATCGCACTGGACATGTAACCTAACCAAACTTCCACCAAATGTAACGTCTCTTCTGACAGCCAACGGGAGGTGGTTGCTCTCAGAAATAGTTAAGTTTGACACAGCAGGAGTTTAAAACATGAGGGAAATAAGTACGTATTTGTATCTAAAACACTATTCAGAGACAAGTGCTTAAAAACTATAAGAAAATAGATCCTAAAGGGCCGTTAAATAGTGCCAATTAGGACTAGTGTTTAAAAAGTCAATATACTAATGGTACCAATACTGTAAGTTATCATTATGTTAAAAACATCAAAGCTCCAACAACATACACATTATGGAAATGACAGGCAACTATTTTTGTCTTAATAAGGCTCATTAACATCCTATTTCATAAGAATAGGCAAGTATCTATACAATACTAATGTATACTAATAATATGTTGTCACACAACTACAAACTACAGGTCCTTAAATCATATATTAAGGTAAAACTACAACGTCCTTTAAACTGCATATTGAAATATTACAGAAATCATATGAAACACTTTAGAAAACCTTAGATAAAATGGGAATATTATAGTAAGGTACAACTATAAGATCACTATGAATATATATATATATATATATATATATATATATATATATATATATATATATATATATATATATATATATATATATATATATCACACTTAATGTGCAGTTACTGCCACAATAAACCAGCTGAAACGATAAGTCTATGTGTAGAAATGTATCAGCAGCAATATTGATCATCAATTAGTAATTTTAGACAAAGAAGCTTCTTTGTCTAAAAATACTAATTGATGATCAATATTGTTTCTTTTCTTGTCTTTTTTGATACCAAACTGATTATTGTTTTGTTCTGTTAGTTTGACAACATAAGACATCTGAATAGTATAAGATGTTGGAATGGACTATTTTAATAGTGTATCAATCAATAATGCAAATAATCATTAGCTGGAACCCTAAAAAACTCAATAAAATATAATCATTACGTATCAAAAGGTCAAAGTAAAACTATTGTTTATATACCATATTATGTTCCTGTTCATCAACATAAACACCATTAAGATCAACTCGGAGTATTACATCCATAATATATATCCCTGAAGGAGTATTTCAGTGATTTGCATTGTCAGATTACTGACAGCACAGAATAGAAGCATACATCCCTCTTAATTAGTCTCATTTACTGTATCCTCTGCTCTTAATGATACGCGGCATCTAATAATGAGGAGTGATGGGTCGCTGCTAATCATTTATTACCCTACTTCTTGAGGAGACACAGATAACATCGGCCTATTACACGATACACACGCTGGTGATGATGATAACTCAGATGCTGTTCTCACTCACTGGATGTTCAATTACAGGGAAAATGCACCAAACAGCAGGTTCAGTCTCTTAACAACAAACTGATTGGAAAGCCTATCAAGTTAGCATCTAGTCAGAATCGAGCGTAATTGGGATAAATGCTGATTGTCCTCATCAATATCAGCTTTCCAGTGTGTAATTAACAGCTGTAAACAAGCTGGGTGCGTTGAGTTAATGAGGCATGAGCACCGGGGGAAGCTGAGGGAGTATAGACTGCTGAGAGCTGACCTGTACTTCAATAAACTGCAACACGCTGCAGAAAGATGCACGACCCCGACCGGGACCATTAGATGCTTCCTGCACGCAGGAAGCACTCACTCACTCACCACTGGTGGTGGTGGTAATGATGATACAGATATAGAGTGGACAACTAAATGATTGCTCAAAAGCACATAGTAGTGAACATAAATTGGGGGCAAAAAAAACATGACAAGAAGCTGAAAGATGTTTTAAGAGTCCAAAGAGCGCACATATTCAGGGGGTTGTGTCTGAGAGCATGTATATCCAGGAGTTCAGTGTGAATATTTAGCCTGGAAATTTCAATTTTAACGTGCCAACAAGTATGAATCAAGTCAAACTGTATATTTGTCTGTTTTCTGGGCTCCCTTGGAAAGAGGATTTCAATTTCAATCTAGCCATTACCAGAAAAGAGAAGTGTAAAACATGATCAAAAACATGAAACATCTACATTAATCTAGGCAAAATGTGTAGTACTTGATGAAAATATGTTGTCAAAACAGATCACAGGTACATATTTGAATAAAAGCAAAGACGGGCTCTTAAAATGAGGTCAAAAGGACCAGTTTTTCCCTTGACAGAGATTAATGAAGAGTGTTTGAATTCGTCATGTCAGGAAAGCAAACCCTTTTCCATCCTGGCGCACAACATGTCATACTATTTTAAACTCAACAGTAACATTTGCATGGTTTTCACCTCAGATATCTCCCAGCTGATGTGGCCGTGTGAACCCCTATTCAACAAGATCTTGTCCCAGAAACTCATCTAAGTAGATATTTACGGAGGATGATGAATTTTCCATTCTAAAATGTGGAGGGATAAGATCGGAGAGAGTGAAATAACACTGTAATACTTAATTGATCTCTTTCTCCGCTTGCATTTCCTGAAAAGTCAGAGCTCAGATTCTGCCAAAGAGCAGCCGTTTTCCAGTTGTCACAGCGTCAACAAAAAGTTTACAAAAAAATAAACAGTGTGTTCTTGCACAAAGGCTCTTTTCACATGTACAAATATTATAGCAATGCCACAATAGGATGTCTTTTCTTTAAGGCAAGAGCAAGCCGCCATAACTGAACAAATCCTGCTATGGCAAAGGAAAGTCCCGACCTCCTCCGCCTCTGAGTGGAGCGTACTTGTTGCTTTCGTTGGGAGGATTGATTCGGTTTAGGCATGAGGAGTGAAACTGATTCGGGTATGGGTAAGACTACTAGGCTAAGCCAATCAGAGGCGGCGTATGGCGGTCATGGGTTCCCCATACATGGAAAATATCGCTACCTGGACTGGTATGACAGTAGCATATAGTGGCTAATGTTAGCAAGCCTAAACTAGACACTATAATCTATATTCTAACGTATCAAATAGGATTCAAAGAGCTTCAATATTGAAATATTGGACTCCAAATTAATGTTAATGTCGCTCTGTAATTGTTGCATATGTAAGCAACTGTTTGCCATCAAGTTTAATGGTGATGATGAGTCAATGTTGTGTGTCATGTGTCCAAAAGATAATTTTGCAAATCAATAAAGTCGCAAATTGTGACAGACATCAGCTGTGGACGTCATGGTGGCGCAAATCAAACAGGAAACATGATTTGACTCTCACTGTTTACTACAGTACCGTCCCGTGGCTGTTCACTGAAAGGGGCGGGACTTCACTTCTCTATTCCCCAGTGAAGCAAAATATGAGTTACAGGAGAGATTTAAATCAAATCCCTCGCATTTTGATTGGACCACTCAATAAAATGTAGCTCAATACGGAGCTCCAGAGGACTGTGGCAGCGTGCACACACACACACACACACACACACACACACACACACACACGCACACACATACACCCACACACACATTATTAGTTTAAATTAGTTGTTACTAAATAAGTTAAGCACACATAATATTTGGTTTTAGATGAACAAAAGATGATACTATAATCTAAAAGCGTTAATTTCACCTTGACTATAAAGCAAAACATGTTTTCAAAGTGATAAAAAAGTGAAGTCATTCAGGAGGCTTCATGCATGTTAACCACCGCAACAACCTGTCATTGTTATACGACGGTTGAAGGCCATGTTGACCAAGGTTTTCGAAAGAATGTGTGTGTGTGTGTGTGTGTGTGTGTGTGTGTGTGTGTGTGTGTGTGTGCGTGTGTGTGTGTGTGTGAACAAGAGGCATTTGTGTCATGCATGCATGGCTGAAATCAACAACATCAGGGTACTCAGTGTTTTTTTGTGTGTGATAACAACATACTTGTACAAGATATATATGTATATATTTAGATACTTTTTGAAGGCAGAATATTAAAACATAAAACTGATTCTTTCTGGTGGAAATAAGACAACGCAAGAACATTTAATCTCAGAATTTACCACTGAAACCAAACAGTTGAATTGATCGTAAACCAAACTTGGAAATGATACAACGTATGTTTAATGCTTTGAAACAGCTGATACATGGCACAAAAGTAGGACAGTTTATATTCTGAATATGATCGCTGAATTTTGTAAATTTAGCTTGCAACTGTGTATGTGTAATTGTTAAAAAACAATGTGTTTGCTGTAAAACAGGACAGGTAGTGAGCGGTTATTTCTCTGCTTCAGCATGTAAGCCTACAGATGTAGAGATGACAGTTCAGCACTACAGAGCAGATACAGGACAGGAAGTGTAATTATCTGCTTCTATTACTCCTCTTCAAAGAGACAGGGCAAGATGCCAGACAGTCTGACTGGCAAAGAGGAAGAGTAGGGGAAAAAGAGCCAGAGAGAAAGAGGCAGAGAGATAGTGATGAAGACTGAATTCACAAAATTTGAAGCAAAGTGCCAGAGAGGAGTGAGGAAAGTGGAGAGGGAATCTCACACCTCACATTTCATCGAGCAGGAGAAAAGTCAAACTTAGTAGAAATCAAAAGGGGCAATTTTTCACATTCAGCCTGCTTTTCTTTGCCTGACAGCTCCTCAGGGATACATAGTTTGACATGGAGTTTCTGAGAGAGCAGGCGAGAACAAGAGAGAAGAAAAATTAAGAGAATGTGTGAGAGACAGCGAGGGGACGGGGAGGGAGGGGAGGCACAAGAGAAGAGAGTGATGGATTGAGATAGCACAGGGAATGGAGACAGAGAGAGATTGTCATCATCATCATGAACAATGACTCTCTGATAGAGCGGGCCTGTCGCTGGATTTTCAACCAGCGGAGGAAGGAGCGAGGAGGAGGCAGCCGCCCGCCCGCCTTCCCACCTGCCAGGGACTCAGTCATGCTTTTAGCATCTGCCAAACTGAAGGACGCTTGGTGCCATGTGCTTTTTACTGAAGGAGTCCGACGTTTGTCAGTCACAGTGAGGGCTTCTGTTCTGTCCGGCCGAAGCCAAACAGGGTATAATACACCCCCCTCATCTACGCACACACACCCTACCCCATGTAAACAATCCCAGTGTGTGTGAGAAGTGAGTGAGACCCTGGCTCTGAAAGCTCCACATCCACTGCAGCTGTGAGCCGACCAACAGCTGACGCCGGGCTGTGGGTCTCTGCTCCCCCCCCCCCCACCAACCCTGCCTCCTCTTCTTCTGTGTTTCCATGAAGCAGACCTGTAATTTTCACAGCTGTGTCCCTGGCATTGTGCCAGGACGAGTCAGAGAAAGAGAGACTGGGAGACAGAGAAAGAGGGAGAGAGAGGGAGAGGGAGAGGGAGAGAGAGAGAGAGAGAGAGAGAGAGAGAGAGAGAGAGAGAGAGAGAGAGAGAGAGACTGGCTAATGGCTTTTAGAGGAGCACAAGCTACAGCACAGCTTTGTGATCCTGAGACACTCGAGGTTCAAACCAAACAAAAACTCAAACAACTAAACCAGATTGAGATTAAATTGTGAAACTCATTATAAAATATATAAGTACAAAAGTACAAAGTTATGTATTTTTTTTAAATGGGTCCCGCTCCATCACCTGAATTGCGTCATTTAGTTTTAAAAAAGGGCGTAGGTTACGACTTGGCTTGTATTGTCGTTTTGTGGGTTACGGTTTCGGTTTAGTTTGTTTTGAACATTTAGCGAGGCGCAACGAAAAAAAATAACATCACCATTACCAATGTGTTTGAACTCCAAAGTACATAAATAGACAGATAGATAGTAATTAATAATATATTGAAGGCACAACACTGACTTCCAACATGAAAAACGGCAGGCTACTTCATGGTCAGGAAGCACCGTGGTGAAATAATTGCCTCTTCTGTCTCTGGAACTTCATTAAATAATTAGAAGATTTGTATCTAATAGTGATGCAACTCTTCAACAAGCTTGTGTTTCAGTTTGTACGTCATTGAACGGGTCCTTTTCAACGGTTTAGTTTGGCATCCCTAAGTTTTGTTTCAAAAGTGAAACCAACAGTATAAAGTAAAAAAATAAATAATGAATTAAGTACATTTAAGGAGTTAAAAAACAGTGCCTGAGTCCCCCTTTCAAAAACCTGTCAGTAGCCTGAGAGGCATTATTACAGTGTTGTACTGTTACATATCCTTAAATAAATGAGGGGCCCATATTTTGGCCTCTTAGCCTCCTAGCAGGTTAATCAGGGTGTGATCTCAGCAAATAACTTGGTGAGTGCCATGTCACTCCTACAAACAGAAACGATGGTCATAGTTAGTAAAACAAGACCCACGTCGTCATCAACCAGCGTTTTCAAAGCCCAGCAGCCACATGGCCATGCAAATCTTGCTGAAATGAAGTAAAGTATGCAGACTTGCAGCTGAAAAAAGAGAAAGTAAACCATCAGAAATAGGTTCAAAAGTTATTTTGTCGACAAAAACCAACACACACGGTATCTTGTCTGAATGGCATCCAAAAGGCATCTCATCAGGCCCAATGAGCTGAGTTCTGTTAGATAATATTTAACCGTGGCACAACAGTGACTATGACGTGCGCTTTGGAAAAAAAGGACTTGTTAGTGTACTTTCCCATGCAACTTTATGAACAACAAAGCCATTCACTTCCTAAAATATGTTTTACTTTTGATTTGAAAGATGAACCACACAAGAACAATACATAATATGTTTACATGTTGAAGACACGCCAAGACCCATTCTGTTAAATACACTTCTCTGCTATCTTTTCTTCTGAACACGAGGCCTTTATCTAAGCAGGAAGTATTTGTCTCCCTTGTGACAGCAGGGACGTCACTGTATTTGGGTGACAGGAGTCTCTCCCTCTCTTCCCCCCTCCCCCTCCAGCCAGCACACTTCTTCAGATATAATGGGATTATGTCCAGGATTGATATCCAGCTTCATGGCTCACGTGTGGGCGCTGCACCTCTTCAACATGCTGCTATGACAGGCCCGTCAAAGTAGGCTGCAGAGAACGGACTAGACACAGATCTATCACGACCTCCAGAACTGAAGCTCTATTGTTGAGCTTTCCTGTCCACAAGAGGCTTTACAAACACCATTATAGTGAAGAATGCACAACGCAACTTGTGTGTCATGCATTAGAACTCTGATGTCATGTCAGAGCATGTACTCTTTAACAGTCTGTTACAGCAGGAGGTGATCAGCTCTCCACAAATATGATGGTCTTTAATTCAAACAGAGATGCTAATTTCCCTGATTAAACACTCAATCTTTAAACTCTACCATATCTGAAAGGTGTGTGTGTGTGTGGGTGGGGGGTACGGTACCAGAGCCCAAGAACAAGACCTCAAATTGATTGTTTTGTCCATCTAACAGTGGTGGAAATACTAAGATACTAAACTACAGTGTGAAACTAATCCATTACAAGTAAAGGTACAGAAGTATTACTGGAACAGGATTATTTTTGTTAACCTACTTAACTATGTTCTCTACTGACGCCTAAATTACGCCTAACTTATGTACCTTTTTGGTGAAAGCACTTTGAAACGTTTGGTCGAAGACAATTGGACAATGGTGCACGTCCTGTACAACACTGCCAATTCATTATTTGGCATAGTTTGCTATTTGTTTTGAGTCTGTTCTTTTAAGAGGAATTGTGTATGTGGATTTGAACTTCTTACAGTTTTGTTTTTAAGTCTGATGTTTGTGTTTAATGTGAAACTGTGTACGCTGCTGTCATGGCCAGGACTCTTTCTAAAAATAGATTTTCAATTTCAATTTCTGGTAAAATAAATGTAAAAACAAAAAACCAACTTCCAGCTGTGTTCAGCTGAATCTGTGCTTCTTAGATCGAGGTAAAGGAAGAAAAAGGGGGCTGGAGCAAACCGATTGACTTACAGACCAACACTTCAACAGTTCTGTGACTTCATCAGAGTTCAAAAGGACAAAGACATAATAAATAAATAATATATATGTATATATACTATATATGATCAACATAATATAGCAGAACTGACTGATTGTTTGAACTATATCAAATCTGCTACTAAATAACTGTATTTCACATCATAACTTTCAAGATTTACCACTTTGCAAAAGAAACAATAGCAGATTAAAATCTAAACTCTTGAGAAGACACACACACACACTTGTAAAAGTAGTAACAACTTATAAAATCCATTTATTCCAATGGACCAGTTCTTGAGAAGTCAAAAGCAGCTGAGTTACCGTCATCTATCGCTTCTATGGGACTCTGTCAGGAAAACAGGAGCTCTCCACCTGACGGACAACTTTCTCCTAAATAAACTTAAACAAGAGGATGTCCTCAAATGCCATCCATCTCTAAATAATATCCATTTGATCCCATTCTCACAATAAGGTACAGACTGGACCACCAAACACAGTCTTGACTGTTTCCACTGTGACCACTGTGCATCTAACTCATCATCAGCCGCCAAATACTTTAGATGAGATGGAACTTTATTCATCTCAAGGGAAATTACTATCACATCTTCACATCCACTGGTAAAATAAACTGCACTATTAAATGCTTCATAAACTGCAGGAGCACACGTATGAATTTCATTCACTACACTTGATGGATGCAGTAGTTTGTACGTTCAGATATATCCGTGTTTGGTTGTTTAGTGTGTGGGCTGTGGCACTTGGATCCAGTATCCAACCAATTAATCAAATGATAACTATTTACCTGTTCTTGTGTTTACATTCGTCCTGTTGGCACTATTAACAGATGTAAATCAATCAGTGTTCTCCAGTCTTCTCCCCCCTTGGAAGAACACAAGGATTATCTGTAAAATGTACTTTAAAGTATTGAAAGTACTTCGTATGGAAGCATAATGGGCCGTGACAGGTACATAGTATGATATGTTCTAATATTAAAGAACATTTTAATGTTGTATCTGATGAACAAGGACCTCTATGTGATATAATTTTGGGTAGTTAAGTGTACTGTACAATACATGTAATGGATACACTCCAGAGGAATACATCAAAGGTGTACTTAAGTGAAGTACTTGTGTATATGTAGCCCAGTTAGGCTTACAGACTAACAGCCAACGATCTTCAGTTCATTATAATAGAAAAGCAGAAAAAAAAGCCACATTTGAGAACCTGGAAAGTGAGTTTTTGGGATAGGATTCAGTTGACTAATTGATTAATCCGCTCATCACTCAGCTCGAGATCCCATAGAGTCAACCAGTACAATACCAGCAGGACCTGTGAACGTCTCCAAGAGGTTTCCCCGTGGCAGGAGCAGGCTTGAACCCGTTCATCTCCAGTAAACAACGTCCGATGTGAGCGAAACCCCGCAGACACCCGAGCGAAGCCTCAAACTAAACTCAAACAGAAGCTGCTCGAGTGGCATTTTCTGCGATCACGAGCTGCAGGAGTCAAAGCCGAGTGTGTACTCACCGTGGAGGCGACACAAGACGACAGGAGTGAAGGAAGGAGCGACGGAGGTCCTTTAAAAGTTTCCTTTCGGGTCCACAGATCGCCACCAGAAAGGAAGGCTCTGTTAATCCGTACGTCGCGGACACATTTTTACTCCGAAGCGCGATCCCGTCCTGCCTCACACTTTCAGTTTTGCACGAGAAGCGATAAGAGTTGAGGGTTGCTGTGTCCTAACCCCGGTTTCAAGAAGGAATATCACTTCCACAGGGCGAGAGAGAGATGCGTCAGGTGTACGCTTCCCGCAAGTGAAGGAGGAAAACAGAGTGGAGGGCGACTCATGTTGAGTTGATCGGCTGAAGGCTTTTTTTTCTTCTTCTTCTTCTTCTTCTTCCTCTCCTTCTCTCTGAGCTGCAGCGCTCCGCGTGAAAATCCCCAGTGTCGACACTTTAAAGCACAATCCTGGTTTAGAAGACGATGCGAAGCGTGCTAAGCTTTTCGGCAAGCTCCCTGCAAACTACGGCTCACTTCAGCGTGTTTTTACATAACAGCATCATCCGCTTTTTTTATGTTGACGCATCATGTAGCGAAAACATGGAGTTTCTTAAAGGGCCACGGACGCGCCGTCCACATGTCACCGTCCCCGGCAGCAGCAGCAGCAGCAGCGGCGGCAGCAGCAGAGGCCCCGCTGTGGCTGACAGATGGCTTTCACCTAGTTAATGTCTTTAAGCCCTGTTCTTTGGACACTTGAGTTAACCCTGGCAGCGGTGACTGAGAGAGGGGGGGCTCTCGATGAAGGATCCGAGGTTTGTCAGCTCTGGCTCTGGACCAAAACCTGCTCTGACATGTGACCGCATGGAGCCTCCAGGAGCACTCGTGTGGAGGAGTTTGATGTGTTTTATGTGACTTTCTGTCTGTTTACGCCGTGTTGTGTCTTGGCAGCGCGGCATCACGGGCTTATACTGTACGATAGTTTGAAGAAAGATATTGGTTCAAACCTTTTGGTTGTCCTGATTTCACTTCATTTGACTGCAGCGTATTTAAATGAAAATGATATCACAAAATAAAATAGCAAATATGCATTTATTGCAACATAAGTAGATGGACACATATAAAACTCGGTAATCACAGACAGGTGCTGATATTACACATGTGTGCATACAATAACATTTAGTCTGCAAACTACTGCAGGTTCAAAGTACCTTCCTGCTGGCTGCTTATGCAGCTGCTTTAAACATATATTCATTATCCTGGTGCCGCTCTCTGATCATTCACATTTTTAAAAGTTTAAACTCATTATGTATTGTTGTTAATGAATAATTTGGTATTACGTTAGAGTTATGATCCATTAATAGAGGAACACGTTTGGGGTTGCCAGGTTGTGGGAAATGTTCTTTTCCTGTTTACTCTTTCTATGTTTACTCAATCAATGTTTCTAATCAATTCATAAATGTTCTCTCATTTCATAACAAGCCATAGGGTTTGCATTTACAAGTGATGAAAATAATTGTTAATAAATGGATTAATTGGAATTGAGCAACCAAAAGTCTTATTAGTGTATAGCTCTAATCTACAAAGCTATAGTAGAGATGCATTAAACAATATACAAATGTATATGATGGCAATTAGGCATTTAGTGTGCACTTTTCCCCTGAAGGAGTTCTCCTGCCTCAAAGAGACATTCAGCTCAAAAAGACAAAGTCAAGCCCACTCCTCTGACAGAAAGCTTCCTTCACAAAGATCTGGACAACCAGCAAGAAAACCCAGCAGTTTACCTTGTACTTATTACTGATCTGCAAAGCCAACAATGATTGATTCATCTTTTATAAAGTATCCTAGAGACATCTTCTTATATTACTCTAAAGTGTGACCAAAGCTGATAAGCTGGGCCCAAGGTATATTTTAGAAAT
Organism: Clinocottus analis; assembly: GCF_023055335.1. Classification (NCBI taxonomy): domain Eukaryota; kingdom Metazoa; phylum Chordata; class Actinopteri; order Perciformes; family Cottidae; genus Clinocottus; species Clinocottus analis. Next base: position 8,208,402 of record NW_027175898.1, read on the forward strand.
TAGTAAAATACCAGTAAAGCTATATACAACAATGATGTATCTACTGGGTAAATAGTGGTCTGACAATATAATCTATAAACTGACTACCACAGATGTAACATCATCTCTGAGGTAAACCATCATCCTTCATCTTGCTATTGAGCTTTTGAAAGGAGAATGGGCCACCTGCCATTCCAATACAGGAAACCAGTAAAACAGGTTGATTGATCGTCTTTGAGAACATCGGAGGTCTTCAGAAGTGTAAACGGATACATTTGGTATTTTGTTTGAGGTCGGTGTAAAAAGGAGAGAAGAAACTTGTTTGAAAATCATTTTTAACATTTCAGGTTATTGTTTAGAGCTGTGCTGCCTTTGCTTGAACAGCCCCTTCATCAACGATGAGATTGTATTCTGCACTTTTGGATGCATCATTTTTGCCAGTTTAAGAGCTTTTAACTCTGTACTAATTTGCTGATTGTTCAGATTGCTTTAATTCAGCAGATTAGAACCATTTCAGTGAAATATTGTGCTTTTATGATAAAACATTAATTCAAATGTGTCTTTTGTTAAAGATTATTAAAGCAGATTTATTTTTACAGAAACAATATTTTGATCTATTATTTTACCCAACATCTCGGTTTGGTTCTGTGTGTTTGAGATGACTTGTTCCCCGTGAAGGGAAAACCCAGCCTGAGACATGTATTATTCAAACGCAGAGGGATAGTTCAATCATTGTCTTCCATTTGGCTTTCCTAGAAACAAGGGCTTCTGTGTAGACGACACAGAAACATGCACGTTTTCTTAACAATGTTTAACTCCGTTTTTGAAAATGAGACCCTTCAGGAGACAGACACAAACTCAAGTCCAGAAATACAACTTTTATTCTCTTCATAATAGACAACACTACATGTGTTCAAATATTTTCACACTATCTTTATTTAGTCCTTTGGAGAAAAGAAGATAAACAAATCATTAGGACTGTTTCTCCAGTAGAGCTAGTATACAACAGGGATTACCGTTTGCTCTTAAAAATGGACAAACTTTTCTAATTCTATACAACAGAATACCATCGATATATTTTCCCCACTCAAAAACAGTTTGCAGTGAAATCATGAAGGGTAAGTTATAAAGATCATGAGACTTTAAAAAAAAAAAAAGTTTTAAATCAACCTTTGATATCCAAGAGAATGAAACTCATGATTGTACAGTATTCCTAATTAAATCAATTATTGAAACACCAACATTGTCTGTTGAAGGATAAAAAGCCACAGCAGTTTCCAGAGGCTTTAATACAATGAACAGACAACCTATTCATAAGGTTCAATTCTCAATAATATTGCTTTATTGTCATTTTGTTGGTTATAAAGTCAATGCAACACATTAAAATTAACCAAATATGAAAAACAAAACATACGAAAACATTCAATTTGCTGGGAGCTTGTCAAATCACAGTCATCTGTATGATTTCATAAATGAGATATTGATATATCTCTGCATATTAAGTAAAATCTTTTGTGACAATGATCCCGAAAACATGTGACAATCCAACAACATCCCAACAGCAGCAACACGTCATCATATAAGGCGCTGGGTGTGAGTAACTGTTGATCCACGGCAAACCGCCCATTCAGTCTCTTTAGCAATCACCATTTCTCAGCTCTGGTTATTTATACATGGCGTTAAAGGACCGTCCAATAATGAGCCGGCGGACTTCACTTGTGCCGGCGCCGATTTCATACAGCTTTGCATCCCGCAAGAACCGCCCCATGGGGTAGTCGTTGATGTAGCCGTTCCCACCTGTTTACGAGTAGCACATCATTTTAAGTTAGCGTGCAGTACGGGAGCGGCTCGCTTCAGAGCGCACACACTGCAGACATTAAATGCACAAAGTGAGTCCCTGGGCTTGTAACATCTTTGTCAGTTGCTACACATAAAACAGTTTGGTTTATACCTGAAGTACATTTAACGAATCATCCTTTATCAAACGTCTACTGAAGGTAACTCCCTCTGCTCTCTTACCACTATTCACTCGTCGGCATGCCATTTATTAACCAAATGAGCTGCACCTGTGCAGCTCCTCAATGACGTTAACATCAAACCTCCTTCACACCAACAACAAGGCTCCATCCAGAACCAGAGTGAACTAAATAATCATATAAATTATAATCAATGAACATGAATTCTTTGTCAGAATCTAATCTCCATGTTGTATCAGCTGCATGTTATTTTTCATAAAATAGATTCTCATCACTGAAATGAATAATTCCCATTGGAAAGTACTGGATAGATTTTAATTTACCATTCAGTTTTCTTTCTTAGTCTCTTACTTACCCAAACACTGAATGCCATCCAAAGCAACCTGGGTGGCGTTCTCCGCACAATAGAGGATCACTCCAGCGCAGTCCTGCAACGACAGCGCAAGTCGTGTTGGGAAATGTACTTTATCGTACAATTCAGGAACAAGTAACGCAAGACGCCGACAGTCTCATGCAAGCAGCTCTTTCATTTGTGACAGGGTTCCATCACACCAAGTGTGAGGCGTTTTATGCAACTTAGCACATTTCCCCACTGTGGGACTAATGAAGGACTCCATATGACACTGTGACATAACATGTCCCTGGTCACCAAAATGCTTCTGACATTACAGTCTAGCTTTTAAAGTTTAAACAAAAAAAGTGAGCTTTGAAGAATTGATTTGTTATATGTTGCCATTAAACATGGCATGTCAAGATATTCAGTATAGTCAACTGTAATTATGACTGTTCAGAGATCTATTTTGATAACTTCAAAAAAAAATGAGTGATGCTATTATTAAAAAAACAACACATTTAAGGAAGTTGTAAAAGAAGCCAAGTTAACAAACATGTATTAATAGAGACACTAAATATTCCTTTTTAGTTGAAGTGTCGTTTAACAGGGTGCTATGGGAGTAGATAATGAAATCCTCCTACCATTGCACTGAAGTGTCCTTTGTCACAAGCGCGGGCAACATTGTACACGTACTGCCGACAGGAGCTCAGCCTGGTGTACATGTCAGCCATCTTGCCTTGCATGAGCTGCAAACAGATTCAGAATAATAATTGCAAAGGTAAATTCTATAGCTGCAAGCTTCAGACCTGAGGTGTTGAATTTAACAAAACAACATTTACAGTGACTTTTCAAACAAAGTGAAAACTGAAGGTCAAACCTGAAAGTGTCCGATCCTCTGTCCAAAAGCTTCTCTGACGTGCAGGTATGGAATGGCGTTGTCCAAAACGGCCTGCATGATGCTGAAAAGCGATGATATTATTAAAGAATGCTGAACATTATAGAATATAACTTTTTTGACGAAATTGTACTTTCTTGATTCTTCTTGTTCTGAGTTTGTACTCATGGTTGAATGCACTTATTGTAAGTCACGTTGGATAAAAGCATCAGCTAAATAATAAAAAAGTTAACCTTAAATGTTTACATTTTGTAGAAGATTTAGCAGCAAACTTTGTATCTGTAACCCGTTACATGTTGGCAAAACTTACCCTATAGGTCCTGCAGAAAGCACCAGCCTCTCCAGATCTAAGCCGCTCATCATCACATAAACACCTTTATTTAACGGACCAAGGATGTTCGCCTCTACAACAAACAAGCAAAACCCAACAAAATTAATGAAAAGTATCCATGAAAAATGTAAAAAATGAATGTTTGAAGGATAACACGCAAAGACATTAGCCATATTTAAAAAAAATAATTCTCTTGTTTCTCTCTCTCTCACACACACACACACACACACACACACACACACACACACACACACACACACACACACACACACACACACACACACACACACACACACACACACACACACACACACACACACACACACCTGGGATTTTGCAGTCTTCAAACACCAGCTCGCAGGTGTTTGAGCCCCTCATACCGAGTTTATCAAGCTTCTGTGCTGTAGAGAATCCAGGCATTCCCTACAAAATACAGATGTGAACAAACTTGTTCTCATTACAGGGATTCATGTCCGTTTGTATAATCTTGTATCATATCCGACAGAACGCGACGCTGATCCCCAGAACAGACCCACCATGTCCCCTTAACCACAAGTAAATCCAAAGACAGAAGAATACGTCTTCACTTGACTAGATTTACCTTTTCAACAATGAAAGCCGTGATGCCTTTTTGATGGGCCTCTGGATCTGTCTTTGCATAAACAATAAGGACATCGGCATCCGGTCCATTTGTGATCCAGAACTTGTTGCCATTCAGAACATAGTAGTCGCCTAGAGAAAAAAAATTAAAACGTTAAATTAAGTCAAACTAAAACAGATTTCCACTGCAGAATTAAGATTTTATTTTTTGAATGTTTTTTAAACGCATGCACGCATGCACGCATGCACGCGTGCACACGCGCACGCGTACACACACACATACGCTGCACACACGTATGCGGCACACTCACGCAATGGGTTTAGTGTGGCTATGTCTTGCGTGAGAGCGCGTTCTCCATCTTTTGAGGATCTTTGTTGTTAATTTAGGAGCCTCTAACTGGCTGGATTTATTACACCTGAGGTGTGTCTGCTGCACCAAAGAATAGGCTAATCGGTTTGTATAAAATGTTACAGTAAATATATGACATCAAGTTATAATGAACATACTATGCAAGAGATAACTATGCACGATGAAAGTTTTTTTTTCTGTCTCTGGATCCTCTATTGGGCTACAAACACAACAGCCTCTATACAGTAGTGCTTTCCCAGGACTACATAGTCAGAGAAGTGACACGTCTTTAAATAAATACACAAGACACACTGTCGGAGTCTTTGGCCCGACAGGAATAAATAATTTGGAGGGAATATTCAATGTGAAAAGGACTAAATGTCAACAGTGGGTTTCTCAAACCCTGAGTGAGTATAATCCATGGATGTGTAAACAAAGATCTGGATACAGCGCTGAAGGCGCAGGCCCATTTATTGCTATTGGAAGTTGCCACTGTGGTGCAGGAAGCAAATAAGAAATTTGACTTCAGAGTATAACATTCAAAAGGAAATTATCCGGATCTTCTAGCAGTTGCTTCAACCCCGTCTGCCTGCCCTCAGTCCAGCCTCGTTCTGGACTCATTAACATTAACGAAGGGAGGGAATTACTCTGGATTTGGCTATTAGTGCTTTTTTACTACTTATAGGACCTAATCATTTAAATGAGGGCTACTGGTTTAACTGATTGAACAATAAATGAAAAATTATCCACTGATTTACACAAGACTCTTTCCCAAAGTAAGTTGATGCAGAAATGTCTTTTTGGACCCAATTGACAAAGACAAAGGTTGTAATTCAACTGTTTGGCCACTGGGTAAAGTCAAAGCCCAGCCCTCTTCCCGGAGGCTTGGTATAATCCCCAAGAAATATATAATTATTGATCTGAGCAGCAGAGCAACTACATCATATCTAGCTATAGTTGATGGTGACACATTTAAGATGGGAGGCCTATATTGTGTACATGCATGGGTATAAATATATGAACTAAGAGATAGGCTCGGTGTCAGGTGTTGCAGAAGGACAGAAAGTATAAGTATATCAAGTACAAATATGAATCGAAATAAAGACAATTCAAGAGAAATATAGAATAATATAGAGTAACACTATTGCAGAGTATGTCCTACCTTGCTTCTTGGCTTTGAGCTTCATGGAGACTACATCAGAGCCGGCGTTGGGCTCACTCATGGCCAGGGCTCCTACGTGCTCTCCTGTCATTAACTGGCAACGGAGGAGACCGCGATGAGAATAAATAAGTGAATCCATCTTAGTTTTACGTGTTTTATAGTGTGAAACTTGAACTGTATTGGTCCTGACCTTTGGCATGTACTTCTCCTTCTGCTTCTCGTTGCCGTGGCGTACCATCTGGTTGACACAGAGGTTAGAGTGGGCGCCGTAACTCAGAGCAATGGCTGCCGACACTCGTGACATTTCCTCCATCACAATGACATGATCGAGGTAGCCCAGTCCTGTGCCCCCATACTCCTCTAAATAGAGATGAGTGCATGTCATTTTAAAACACTACAAAGCAAAAGATAAAACGTCTCCCGTCGGTAGTTGGGAGGCAAGTACTTCTAAACATGATGGCAGGATTTTCCCTCCAGCTTTCTTACCTGGAGCAGTGATCCCGAGGAATCCCATCTCACCCATGTCTTTCCAAAAATCCTGTTGGAGAGACGACGCAAGAAGTTACCAAGGCAGGAATCTTACAGAACAGCAGGTGTGTCGGTCATACACATCACAAATACGACCACTTTCTTAACTATTCACTTCAAAATCAGGAAACTACAGATGTGTGTGGTGTTCAATAGGGCGCAACAACTCACTCGCATTCCTGGAAATTCATTGGTCTTGTCAATCTCATCAGCACAAGGCCCAAGCTTTTCTTCACAGAATTTACGAACCGTCTGCCTGAGCTGTGCAAAAGACACAACACGAACAATAGACTTTAAAATAACCCGTTCGTATACAGGTCATTTTATTCTCTAAGTGCGTAGAGATAAACATGCAGACCCGAGACCCCTGAAGGAGGAACATGAGATTTAAGATGTTAACTACAGATTCCGCAAGTGTCTCGTTTGAGTTACAGGTAAACGTGCAAAGATGTTTCAGACTCTTGCAGACATTTGTTAAATTACTGTTCTATCAACTTCATAACATGCAGGATTGGAGAACACCCTCGTTCAACCAATCAAATTGACACGGACTTCACCCATCCTTCAAGCCATCTCGGATACAAAGTAGATCCTGGTCCAGTGGAATATTAAGTTGAGTTGGCAAACGTGGACAGGTAAACCGGTTTCAATGGTTTTCCAATAACTTTTCATGAAGGCGACTTGGTGGGGGCGTCTCAGCTGGCAGAGCTAACTGTGGTAAATCTAACTTGTAAGGCTTAACAAGTCGCAGTCTGATAGAGTTTACGTGCTACTTTCTTTAGTTTTTAAAGAAGAGAAAACTAAATGAATATGTGCCAACGTGACGTTACGGTAGTGCCAAACATCCGTTTGCTGGGTGGTTAGCTTAGCCGGGTCGGCTAATACCAAGGTCTCCTTATCTGTTACGTCAACACGTCATGTGCACAGCGAAATAACCTTTTGTCCGTCAAACATTATGAAACCACAACGTACTTAAATCACACTATAATTGTGTGTTTGTTTGTTTGTTTGTTGGCTTTTTGCACTGCCTGTGCAGAGAAACGCACTTTGTGCTGCTCGTTGTCTGACCTGCATCTGGTCCTCGGTGAGTCCGTTCACCACGTCGTCCACCGGGATGGACGCGCCGGCGCAGCCTCTCCTCGACACCGCCGACAACCTGCAGCCGAGGCGGAGCGCGTTTCTGACGGCGAACATTGTGCTCCTTGTTTTTAAAGGAGAGAAATAAACCCAAAGGTGGCCCTCAGAGTAAGAAATCTGACTCTGTCACTTTGTATATGTACCACTCACAGGGCACTTTTTCTTTCTGCTTTTTTTTTGCGCTTGCAAACCAGTTTATTGACGCATTATCGCCACCTAATGGACGGGGGTGTAATATTAATATATATATATATATATATATATATATATATATATATATATATATATATATATATATATATATATATATATATATATATATATATATATATATATATATTACCTAAATAAAGCAAATAAGCAATTAGGTTAAGCTGCTTAGCGTTTGCTGATAATAATAAAAATAATAATTAGAACATAAAACAACCCATTCCTATTGACAAGGCAGTCATAGTGAAGGTAGACGGATACAAACACTGACATATGCCAGCCTGTAAAAGCAGATATGCATTGCAATTGATAAGGTAACAATAATAAGTAATGTCAATTCATAATGGATAAATCCCATTTATAACATTAAGCCAAATGTTCACAGCAACAATAGTCAATGCTGCTCTGGAGGCCTCAAGCCCCAGTGTATTTAGGATTAGTTTTGTTAACAGGGTTGAGCTCGTTTTATAAATTTCTTACATTTTTTAAGGTCTTGGTTGTTTCGTTTTTTTAATCTAAATTAATTTGTTAAAATTGGCACACCAGAAAGTATTATAGAAACCCATTGAAAAACTACCATGCAGAGCAGGTTTGTAATGACTCATTTCATGTGTCTACGCATACACAGAAAGTAATATACATTTTAAACAAAATTACAAGAGAAGGCAGCTGCAAGACTTACCGGGGAGTGAAATGTATTGATAAATGAAAAGAAATAAACCAAATAAAATGGAAGCGGGGTCTTCAGCGTCAACAACAAACTAGAAAGCAAGAAGTTCAACCGTCCAACAGAAGAAAAAAACATACTGAGCTAAAAAGGGACCCTAAAAAGGGAGAAAACAGAATCGACAAAGTGAATGGCAAGAGAACCCCGCACGGGAAGCAGATCATATACTGTATACTGTATCTCTTCCCTTGTTTCCCCCACTCAGTTTAGTGTCGTGTAGGAGACGGGGTGCCCACAGCAGGCGTGTATTGTCGATAAAACTGTCGATCAAAGGCTCAGGCTCAGGCTACAGCAGATGTTTACATTTTAAATGTGGAGTTTGTGTCAGAACCCGCCCTCTAGTGGTTATTTAGGGGGCAACATGACTTATGATTGAGTTATAATCAGTTAAGTTAAAAGTAACTGTCAAAGCAAATTCTTTATATTTAAAATTACCGCCCAATTTTTATTATCCAAACACGGTATTTAATTTTCAAATTCTGAACATCAGCAGTGAGTTTATGAACAAATAAACATAGACTGGAAACAAAGCCCCCACATTAAATGCCACAAATAGTGTTTTAGAGAACTACAGTCGGAAGGTTTGAACATTGGTGTCTGTGGACGTGCGTATCTTTCGGTAGAAACATGATACATCTCAAACCAAATTGTTATCTTGTAAAGCTGCATTTTGACATAAATCTACAGCTCCCCTTTAGTTTAATACCAGATTGGTGTCGTAAATCAGCACGAGACAGAAGAAAATCTATAACTACAAAAGTGAACCTGTCAGCAGGTTTATCGTTTCAGCCAGGAAGCAAAAAGCAATGCGGAAGATAATACGCTTTGCACAGTGGTGTGGGTGTGCCGGCGCGCGTAAAGCGAGAGCCAGGCCACCACCAGAGAGGGGTTCCCCTTTCCGGCCGTAGGGCTTTTTAATGTGTGAATGCTCGGACGACAAACAACAAGGAACTCCCGCGGTGGATTATTTGCATACCTAAACTCAAAGTAAACTTTCTGAAAGTGAACTTACCACATTTGAAGATTAAAGTGAATCACCTTCGCGACTCTCCTCGTGCGTCCTTGCGGCGGATTTGAGTTTCCAATGCCCAAAGGGTGCAGGAGAAAGAGCTCCAAGGACTTCGGACTTTCTGGGACTAGAGTAAATGAGGGATCGCGTGTAGAGCGAACAACTGTCGGGAAGGCATCTCAGACTTGCGATGATCTCGTTCAGAAAGCCGTCCCGCTGACTATGATGGATGCGCCCCGGGTACCGTCGGTCACTATCACCCCGGAGAGTGGCGGCTCCTCCCGGGAGATGCAACAAGAGGACTGGGATGATGCTGTGGACGGTACCCTGCGCAGGAAACTGTCCAACTCGTCCATCTCCTCCACAGGGTCTTCTGCTGTGGAGTCCGAGGATGATTTACTCAGCGACAACGAGAGCAAAAGCAAAGGCATCATCACTTTAGAGCATCTGGTGGACGCTGGAGAGGTGAGTACATAGGAGAGGACGAGCAAGATTGAAGAAGGCCGTTGAAGGGGCTCCTTAGTTTGAGTTACCATGCATCAATGCAGGTTTACCAGCAATTCATGTCACTGTATGTCCCAGTTACAATGTATAAAAGAAGTCAACACAATGGGTTTTTATTGTTGTATAAATCAGCTTAATATTTAATAAACTACGGCACATGTCTTTCTATAGATGGAGCATCAGAAAGTCTTTTTTTGTTATATGCACATCAATAACAGTGAAGCAGTCCATAATTCTCTCTAAAATGTGTTTGTGTGTGTGTGTGTGTGTGTGTGTGTGTGTGTGTGTGTGTGTGTGTGTGTGTGTGTGTGTAGTCCACAGGTACAGTAACTACATATTAATAAATGCATTTGAATGTAAAATGAGAATACGTTCCCTGATGAGTACTGGATGTTTATACCGACAAATTCATTTCAAATTGCCATCTTTGACCTTGTGATATCTTCTTTAATCAGCATCCACTGTAATTAAAGTTAATTTAAAGTTACAGAACTGAGCTGACGTTTTGAAAACAAGAAAAAGTGAAGCACAGCAACAAATAAACAGCAATAAGCAAACTACACTTCCTCTTCAAGAGGACCAGTGGGATCTCTGACTGCCAATAACTGAGTGTTTGTTCGGTATTAGTCATGCTTTTAGAACATAATCCTGTCGTATAAGGAGTTCTGTCGAGCAAAAGTTTTTTTTCTGTGAGAAATTAGTCACTTCTTCTTTTCATAAGTTATTTTTGCTTATGCTGTTTTGAGATCTGGAAAATGTCAGTTGTCACATGTATTGGTCAGAGTAATGCGTGCCTCTTGTTGCTAAAGATTGTTTAAAAAGAAAGATCCTTGAGATTTCTGTCAGAGGAAAAGAAAATATTCCCATTGAAAATATATTATTCCTCCATGTTTAATGTCTTATCAGAGCCTACATCACCTTAATTACCAGGCACTGCATAAATGTAAACCAACCAAGAGAAGTTGCAGAAATCTTGATAACCTTGCTGTCATATCACATTGTTTACTGCCAATACTCTTAAAGGCCATGTGGGTACAATTTAAATGAGCTTCAGTTTAATGTCATTTTGTAGTATTGTTGATATGTCGATAATATTAATACACTTAATACACTTTTTGCACAGGCTTAATACACTTTTTGCACAGGCTATCAAATGGATAACTCATTACACAAATTATGTGAAAAACAATAATACAAATGTATCTGTTGCATTAAATGTCAGCTCGTGTTTTGTAACTGTACTCCTGACCTTTACCGCTGTGCGGCTCTCCTTCAGCACACAGCCCAGTGTTGAAGGATCGCCCTTTATAGACGTTGAGGGTGGAAACTTGTTTGACATTCTTGGCTGATTACCTGTGGCCAACAAGTCTCAGTCTTATTGTACATGCTTTTGTGTGTATGCAAATTGAGCAGTTTTATATATTTCAGAAGCAACTTTTCCATAGACTAGATTAGACATGGACTAGATTTAGATTTGAACAGAATAAGACTTATTTAGCAGCTTTTACGTGACAGTCATCTCAACAACATGATCTGCTTTTTGTCTCCACTGTCACCGCTCAGGCTCAGACCATTGTGTGTGTGTGTGTGTGTGTGTGTGTGTGTGTGTGTGTGTGTGCGTGCGTGCGTGCGTGTGTGTGTGTGTGTGTGTGTGTGTATTTTATGATGCCACTGCTTCTCTTTGCCTTCTCCATACAAGGTCTAGCTGTCACTTAATTTTAAACAGACTGAATACACATTGCCTGTTAAGCCTCCGTGTGTGTGTGCATTAGAGAGAGAGAGAGAGAGAGAGAGAGAGAGAGAGAGAGAGAGAGAGAGAGAGAGAGAAAGCCTTCAAGTGAGGCTCAGTGTGCAGGTTTTTCTAAATAAAAGTCTATTTAAGTTATTATAACTTCAAGTGAAAACATGTTGGTCGTCACACCTCGGAAAATAGCCCTGATTATGGTTCTGTTCCTTCAGCCCACACATCAGCCCACACATCAGCCAATGCACACACACACACACACACACACACACACACACACACACACACACACACACACACACACACACACACACACACACACACACACACACACACACACACTACACTAAATGCTAGCATGTCATTGGGTAATTATGTTTTTCTGTGGTTAGTAGCCAGTTTGAGCTTTGGCCTTTGACATTTGAAAAAGAACCACTTCAGGAAGTCAAAAAGACGTGTGTATGGGTACTTTGGCTAGTTCACACTTGAATGCATGTTTAATAAAGATTAAAGTGTACAGCAAAGTGCTTTTTAATGGACATGCAGCAGAGGAGAGCACACAGACAGGACTCATTTGATCATCCTGCAGTGGTTTGCATCCCATTAGCAGTTTGAGATGACAACAGTGTAACATGGAAGACATGAATTATAATGGTCGGCTCACAGCAATGAGTCACATCGTCTCAGCATTTGTTCTCCTTGCTGCTCGCGTATGAATTGTTGGAAATTTGCTTTCTGCGTTGCTGATGACTGCTCTGACGGTTCAGATCAACACGGTGTCAGTTTGTCATACACACACAACAGACCTAGAGTAAAAGGTGCGTCTGTGTGACAGAAAGCGAGCATCGGATCTCAACCTTTTTTAAGTACCCCCAACCAGCACAAAACATTTTTTGGTTGAAAAAACAAACACACAGCGCTGTGCCATCAGTGTCTGATTTAATATAGAATATATACAATTTACTTTAAGACCATACACTTTGTATTATTGAATATTTAATAAATACTTATTTTTAAAGAATTTTGAAATTTATGCTAATTTTATTTATGTATTTTTTTTAATCGCAAGTACCCCCATTTGAGAGCCACTGAGTGTTGAAGAAACCATAAGCCAACAGAACAGAAGAGCAGTCGGTTCCCTTTAATTCCTGGGAGTAAATACAAATGTGTACTAATAATGGTGAAAAGTTCCATACTTAAATAAAACTGTTGACTTTTTGCTTTTTGGAAATATTGTACAATTTATTTGCTGGCTGTAAGCAGCAGATACTATTATAAATAAGATTCTACATACAAAACTATAAGCTAACACATTTTCCGGATTAAACCAGTTTTCTCACCCATTATGGCTTATAAATACAATGTGTAGATGAGTTGTTAGCGGTTCAAGGACCAAAGAGGTCAAATTATCCAATGATTTACTAAGTGTCTGAATACTTCTGATGCACTTTCATTTAACAAACCTGTCATTTCAAGTTTGAACTTAAGGGTGATACCAGAAATGTCCGTAAGACATAATACCACACGACTGTTGACATATTATATAACTCTGTTGTATTATCTTTTCTTTTCATGCACAGCTGTCTGGAGTTATAACTTCACCACACTTACTGCGTATGATTTCTGTGTGACAAATAAACGTGATTTGACTCCTCTTTCTTTCTATCAAAATGTAAGTAACTCACTGTAATAGAGTTTAAGACTCGCAGTAATAAATAATCAAATGCTTGCTTGTGGAAGTCTAACACCTTCGCCATGTGATATTATCAGTAAACAAGCAGCATTGCAGTAAGTGATGCATATCATCTGACATTTAACAGAGACTTGGCTGGCTGCTCAGAGCTTTGTGTTTCACCAACACGAGTCCCTGTTTCATTTCCTGTTTCAATCAGAACCCGCAGAATAAATACAATGACCTCTCCGATGCCTAAAGACATGCGCTGAGAACATGTACTTTCCTCTCTGATGCCTGACTTGTTCCATTGGGTGTATTTTCCCCAAATGATTATGTTTGAGGTGATTGTAGTTATGTAGATTCTAGAAATATAATTCTCACAGCGTCAGTTTTCTGGGAGGGAATAAAACAGACAGTTCTCTACAAGTGTGAAGAACTACTGCGTCTGTGAAATACGCAAGCTGTTGCTGTGTTTTTATGTGTGTGTGTGTGTGTGTGTGTGTGTGTGTGTGTGTGTGTGTGTGTTTGCATACTGAGAGACAGAGATGGAGAAAGAAGGAGAAAGTGAGGGTGGCATAGGAAGAGTCCTGAAACAAATCACTGAAAAATGAACACCTCTGCCGAGACAAGATAATCACCCGTCAGTCTTTTTTTTTGTTCACGTTCAGTGACAAGCTCCAAACTGTCTTATGACAGCAACACATTCTGACTTTGCTCACAAGGGGTCAGAGATGCCAGCCGCAAGGGCAGAGTGTCAGCCTTGATTATTTGGTGTTAAACCGTCAGATTTATTTCTCCTTAATATTGCAAGATGCATTTTTTAGTCAGTGTGATATTCTGACTCCTACTTGAATATAAAAGCAATACAAGCAGAACATGTCTTTGACTGTAAACCAATGTTAGATAGTAGATTTTTCTCTGTGGATCAAAGCCCATTGCCACACTAAGCTGGAGAGCTGAATAGAGATGCTGAGTGCAGATATGAGTTTCCACAGAAATGGCATTTAACTGACCTAGATCGGAGGTTTCACAAGCCTGGCATCAGATTTATTGGGTAGAATTGCTTTTTTAATTATATTTTTATTCAGACACAGGCTGGACTAAGGTCAGCACTTCCTCTTTTTCTCAAATCTCTGATGCGATCAACAACACAGATAAACTTGTGTTTGTTTTCTCGCACTTCTTCTCCAGAGCAAGCCGTGGTGGAAGCTGAAGACAATCGTCCAATGGCCCTTCAGTGCTACGCAGAGGCGGAAACTGAACTGGGTTCAGCTAGCCGGGCATAAAGGTATGACCTGTTCCCATCATCATTGAGTTGTTGAACCTTTCTACCAGCTCTGTAGAAGGAGAAAACGGGAAGGTAGGTCAAGCCCCATGACCGAACTGACTTTTATATACTGTACTGTTATGGATCAGATGTGTTGGTTTCCTTTCCCACGAACACCCCGACATTACTTCTCTTTCTCATCCCTCCCGTTTGTGAATGTCTGAAATCCAAAGCTTCGGTCTTCATCCCATGTCAGGTAACTTCAAAGCAGCAGACGAGGGCAACATCCTGAAGAAGTTCTCAGAAAATGAGATGCAGTGTTTTGAGAAGCTGAGGGAAGATGCGCTGCTCCCATTTGTGCCCAGTTACCACGGCACCGTGGAAAAAGATGGAGAGTCTTTCCTTCATATGACCGACCTGCTGGTGAACTTTGACCTTCCCAATGTCATGGACTGCAAGATGGGAGTGAGGTAAGAAAGTAAGCTACTCATACATCAACAACTTATAATAGATATTTAGGCATTCATTTATGACTTTAACAATACTTTTTATTTTCATACACGTAACTATGTCAATCATTTAAAATTATTGGAGCAGAAATAAACTACAATGTCATATAATGTCCTTGTTTATTTACGTATTTTAAATTTATGTCAGTATTTAATGCTCATGTTTTGTGGATGTGCCGCTGAAAGCGCACAAGGGAACACCTGTTGTAACTGCAGGCTGTGTGCTCGGCTTCCTGCCACAGTGCCTCGCTGTATCATCCGCACAGGCACAAATATACACACAACACACACATATATATGAGCAGGAATATATTCTAATGAATGTATGCATGCAAAGGCAAGCAGGATATCTGAACCTTACGCACCTACAGACTTACACATAACAACAGAGACATAAACACATCGTTGTGTTGTCTAGAAAGTGTGTGTGTCTGTATTTCTGAGGCTACACACACACACACACACACACACACACTCAGGGTGTCCCTGGAGACTCCCCTTCACTGAAAAACACTCACAACCACAAAGTTTCAAACCACTAAGTTGCACTAACACACACTCAGACTTTCACAGTTCAACGCCGCACGCTGGCGTCTACCCTCAGCTTCCCTCTTCAGCACAGAGGAAGTTAAGTTCACAAACTGAAACTGAAATTCACATCTGTTTGTACATAACGGTTTGATATGAATATGACAACTCTGCACGTGCGGTTGTACTATTTACCAGCAGAGCTTTATTCTTTTAGAGTGTGTGGCATTCAGCTGAGCGTTTCAGTAATGGCATTACTTTGCATTCATCAGCTTTTCTGCTTCAGTGAACATTAAAAAGGAGATGATCTCTCCAGCTTCTTGTGCAGCAAAAGAGTCTTCTGGTCTTCTGTTATGGAAAGTCAACTACAGCTACTACATCTTAATAAATAAGGGTGTGAACGCCAGGCAAACCCTGAAAGTAAACATCACTATGTACTTACATGCAGATAGCACTAAGGCCATGTCGTGTGAAAAGTGTGCAGCTCTTCCACCTGAAGGCCTTTTTCCTCCTGATGTTCCAGGACGTACTTGGAGGAAGAGCTTGTTCGGGCAAGGGAGCGCCCCAAGCCGAGGGAAGACCTGTACAACAAAATGATGGAGGTGGACAGCGAAGGCCCAACTTCCCAGGAGCATTCCCAAAGAGGCGTCACCAAGCCTCGCTACATGCAGTGGAGGGAGACCATGAGCTCCACCAACACCCTGGGCTTCAGGATAGAAGGAATCAAGGTGGAGGGAATGATGGGGACACCATTCATGATACAATTGCACTCATTCAGTTGAGCAAGGCACTAAAGAAAGTTGTACACATAAAAACAGTAAAAAAAAAAAAAAAAGCACAGAAGTAGAAGCATTTCAGAGTGAATATTGGACTTACACGACCCGAATCCAAATAAATGCTGAGGCGGCTTTGTGTTTGCTGGATGCGTTGATAAGCGACTTTTTGCAAACATATTCACTTAATCAATCAATCAATTTTTTTTGCTTACAGATTGTTTTTGTTTGTTTGTTTGTGTGTTTTATTCAGTCAATCATTACAATACAATACAATATTATTCTATATAATATACAAAAACAGAGACTGAAAAGGTCTAAGCAAAAAAAAAAAAACGCTTATATATTCCTATCCTAAATTATTATCAATTTAATCAGATGATTAATTTGAAATAGTAAGAAATAGTATGTTCCATATTTATTTGAATTAAATCATGGAAGGTTTAAAGAATGCACATGAATTCAGTACAATCACATGTCAAAAGCAGTTTATTGTGTCTAATATTTCCTCTCTTTCAGAAATGTGACGGTACGTGTCGGACTGACTTCAAGAAAACCAGGTCGATGCAGGACGTCATCCATGTGTTCAAGGACTTTGTCGGAGGGAACGTGAACATCTTAGTACGTGACAGTCAGTTGGCTTCTGCAAACATATATGTTGTGTATTTATGCAAGTGAGGACATACACAATAGACACATCTACACAAGGCAGTCGCTCGCAGGCATTACTTGAAAGACAATGAATAGAAACAGTTCTCACATCCGTGTTCAGTGTTTGGACAAATATTAATTACTGAGGCTGTTTGCATTCATCCTGAGACTGTCCCCAACCGCTTTCCAAAGTAAATACAAAGTGTTTGAACTGCACACAGAGAATATTTAGTGCAGATAATGTTGTTTGAGTTTTCTATTGGGAGGTTCCCAAACATCCACTGTGTCGACAGCCTTTCTTTGAACAACTGTAGCTTCTATTTTATGGATTTGTAACAAAACAAATAAATGTTAAA
Source organism: Clinocottus analis (assembly GCF_023055335.1). Taxonomy (NCBI): domain Eukaryota; kingdom Metazoa; phylum Chordata; class Actinopteri; order Perciformes; family Cottidae; genus Clinocottus; species Clinocottus analis. The sequence goes on from NW_027175898.1 coordinate 8,225,646, forward strand.
TTGAATCGTAGGCTTCAATTAATGTGTTTATGATCCGCCAGTTCATGTTTTTTCTTGAAACACAGAAGTCTTACCTGAGCAGACTGAGAGAGATCCAACAGGCCCTGAAGGCATCGCACTTCTTCAGGCAACATGAGGTGATGACTGAAAACAAAGATAACGCGCTTTAATAAAGTGTTACAGCAGGAACCTCATCTGAAATTCTACGTGAGCGATCTGAACACCAATCCTCCAAAACATGGTTTCGGATGTTGTGGAGAGACACGTGGACCGATAACTATTTATATTCCTTCACTTCCAGCTAAACTGTTTAGAACACTTTGTTTACTTTTATCAACTGGTCATGTATTTATGAATGGACGAATAGAAGCAGAAGTAGAAAAAGCAAAAGCTAATATGAAACCATTCTTGTTCTTCGTAGGTCATTGGCAGCTCTCTCCTCTTTATCCATGACCACACCAGCAATGCACAGGTCTGGATCATTGACTTTGGCAAGACTACGGCGTTACCAGAGGGCCAGATGTTGAGCCATGACATTCCCTGGCAGGAAGGCAACCGGGAGGATGGCTACCTGTGGGGGCTGGAAAACCTCATCCACACGCTGGAGTCTGTCAGCAATGAGGAGACAGACGGAGAAACCTCTTACTCAGATGCTAAATAAAATAGCAAAACACATGGCCAGTGACCTTTGACTTGTAGAGAGGTGAAAGAAAGTCAAACAATTGTAATGGACACCACAGTGAGAGCATTTGGGAAATGTAATAAATGTTGATGTGCTTTGGGTGCTCAATGATAAATGCAAAACATGTACAGAAATGTAGAAAAAGAGCAGCGTCATAAAGCGACTGACAGAAAAGACACAATAGACACTGAAGAGAGAAGCAGAGAGTGTGTCACTAGTTACTGAACGATTGAGCAAATGAACTGACACTAATTCAACTTCCTATAAAATGAGCAGAAGTGAAAGTGTAAGGACTCAGATTTCAGAGACGGGCCGTTCCACGTGAAGGGAATGCTCATGAAATGTGATTTAAAGCAAGGAGAGAGTCCTCAGTCCTGTTACGGTCTCAGCCTCAGCTCTGACAACACTGTACAACATCTGTAGGTGTAATATTTAAGGAGTAATTCAATGCAGTATGAAGCTCAAAAACCTCACGTCATATAACTACAACACATACCATATTGTAAATATAGTGCTGCGTACTGCATCCTTAGTGTTTTATCTGTGTCACTGTTCTGACAAACAATTTACATTTCTTTCACTGATTTTGTTTCTGTAATCAAACTTGTTATATAACACTTTTTGGGGGCTTTTTCAGAGATGTTGTGCAAATGAAATATATGAAAATGTACTAAATTAATTAAAATGGGCAAAAACTGTTAAATTTTATTTTCAATAGCAAAACACATTTGTGCTATCTTTACATGTATGTTAGCCAGAGCAAAATGTAATCTGTGCAACAAATTAAACTCACACAAATAAGATCAATATATGTTGATTTATTTGGGGCACAGTTAGGTTAGAGAAAAGGGTAAAAGACGGTATATTGCATAGAATGTCTTTCTATTGTTGATTGAGTCATTAACATAAAGAATACAGAAAAAAAATACATTTCAGTGCAGTGAGTGTGAAATTAAACAAGACCATGAAGAATATTCACTGTGAGCAAGACATGGGGGGATTTCTTTCCTTCTCTGGAAAATAAAGTCCACAGTAATCAATATTTCTAAATGGCAGAAATCTCTCACTAAAAAGGAGTCTTTGGAAAATAATGTGAGCCTCATGGTCGGTCACCATTTCTGAAAGTGAACTCTTGAGCAACCAAAACAACACACACTGATATCAGCATAAAAACATACAGAAAGACTATAAAACAATAAGTGTGACAATTCAATCAACATACTACAATATAAACTATCAACATGTTTAGACTCAAAATAAAAACACATATAGGATATACAACTAACAAATTGATTATATAAGAATAAAACAGTAATACTGAAAAGAGCTTTCAACAGTTGAATCGTTGATCAGCTAAATAAACTGAGATACCTGCAGCAGCACATTTGGCAGCTCTAAGGCTCATTACCTCCCCCTGCTGAGTAAACATCGGTACTACCAGCAAGACCAGTAGATGCAGTGCAGTGGTATTTAATGGCAGTGGTCAACTACAGCTACAGATCCTTCTTTAACATACTTCATTAATAATAATAAAAGGAAAAACAGCTACAAATGCAATGGGTTAGTCCAGTGTACAGACGAGAATACAAAAATAGCAAATATTTTCACAGCTGCATGGTCAACACATTCTACAAGTTTATACATTTATGAGACCTTCTTCAGTCCAAGTAAATATTGGGGAAGGAGACTTGCAATGCCAAATAAAGATCTTTCTAGTTTGGCAAAAAAAAAAATCTAATCTCAGCACAGACCAGGAAGTCATTTTCACAAGGAGTCAGCGCTTTAAGGGGAGGTTTTTTTGGTAGAAATATGCTTATTTGTTTTCTTGCAGAGTTTGAGAAGATCAATGCTACTCTTATGTTTGCACAGTCAACTTGAATCTACAGTCGGCTAGCTTAGCTTAGCACAAATACTGTAAACGGCTAGTCTGGCTCTGTCTAGAGGAAACGATATCTGCTCCTTGCACCTCTAAAGCTCACCAACAAACACATTATATGTTGTATATTTTAGTCTGCACAAAAACAAAATGTAAAGTGTAAATGCTTTCCTGGCCAGGGTCAGTGTCTTTGTTGTCCTCGGTGAGGTTTCCAGGAAGTCAGAGGCTGTCTGTGAACACGAGGCCAAAACCAGCAGCATCAACTCGGAGGAGGTCAAAGTCACTGACCAGGAGTCAGTGGGCAGCCGGAGAAAGATTCACATTTCACAACTCAGACTATCTTCAAATAAAAACAGCGTTTAGGGTTTCCTTACGTGTACTATCTCTTGTTCTCACGCCACTAAAATTCCATCCTTACAAACTTAAAACTGGTCAATCTCCATTAAGTACTGAGAAAAACTCCACGGGATGTCGAAAACACCAAGTAAGTAGAGTTGAGTTGAGTGAAAAGACCAAAGACGTGTTATTGCTGTTTAATGTGCATTTTCACATTATTTAGGGTGAAAGCAACTCAGTTCCTTAAGTATGCGTAGAATTATAAATTAAATAGATTGAGTCACTCTACAGCCTTTACTGAATTTCAATCATTAAAAAAAGTCTGAAATAAAAACACGTCCTTGGGAAGTCTCTCACCAATGGCTCAATATGTTCATGTGGTTATTACTGTAAACTAATTACTACAAATACCAACAAAAATATTTCCTATAATGCAACAAAATATACTACTTTCAAAGCCTTCATGAAAAAACAAAAAAAACTAACGGAAAAGGAAAAGGAGTTTAACTACAGCAGTTCTGTAATCACAGAGTTTTGGGTCCAGCCTTCCTGCATCACAGGGCAGAGGAGAGTTTGTGTTTTCCAGCATTCCAGGACCTCCAATAAGCTGATGTTCTGCCTCTCATCCTGTAACAAAGCCCTCGTGGTCATGCGTTTTGTTCCAGAAATCTAGTCTCAGGTTGTGACGTTTCATTTTCACATGGATCAGAATCCCTGTTACAGTGCGGCGTTTCTTAAATGGGGGTAACGCTGAGGTCTTCAGACAGAGAAAAGCCTGAGTCTCGGTCACGTGTGGGTTTCTCAGCTTTGGTGTGTCTGCTGACGTCCTCGTGTCCGTAGCTGGCGTGGCGCTTCAGCAGCAGCTTGGGCATACAAGACGAGGAGGAATGGAGGCCTAACGCTAGTCCAAAGCTGGTCCCTGAGGAGACACTGGGGGCAGAGCTGGTGTCTGTCATGACGTCTGGGGTTTTGGGCATGACTAAGGGAAGGCTCTCTGCCTCGTAGCTTTGCTCATCGTAGGCATAGTTGACGTTGCCACAGGGGAAACTCTGGAGCTTAGCCAGGTCCATACCAGCTTTTATGGCGCCACCTGTTGGGGTCTTGTGGGAGGACGTACTCGGGGCAGTTTTAGCCGAGCAGGATGGGGATGAGGATGAGGAAGTGCAGAGGATGGAAGGGCTGAGGTGGGTGCTGGTGCACTGTGCCTCGTTGCTCTCTAAGGTTGGGTTGCATGTCTGAGGAGTCAGTGTGGTGGAGACGGTGGAAGCGGAGCTTGAGAGTGGCATGGACTGAGTGTGAGCGAGTGTTTTCTTCCCCCGGAAGTTTTCCAAAACCCAGGAACCATACGTGGGGTTCCACAGGTTCTTTGTCTTGTTCTTCAGCCTCTGGCTCCCTGAGGAGGAGCTGTTTCTGGAGCAGGGTCGGTGATGAGGAGGCTCAGGGTGGAGCCAGGGGCTTCCTGCTGACAAACTCGGGGCAGGAACAGGCTCAGCCCAGCACGGCTGCAAAGCCTCGCGACACGATGTCACTTCGTGGTGGACAGGTTGGTTCCTCTGGAGGAGGAGACGAGGTTTGGTCGGCTGTGGGGGAATAGGTGTTGGGCCGAGGCCCAGAGAGGAGAGACCCAGCTGGGAGGGGAAAGCCTGGGAAACAGGATGGGACACCAGGAGCGGAGTGAGGCTGGTGGAGGTGTGGTCAGAGGGGTGAATTATCGTGCTGCCTTTGTCCTCTGCGGTGGGGGTGTATTCCACTGGCAGGGGTGTGTTGATCACATCCGGGTCCTAAAGCAGAGCAGTGAAGGGGAAAAGTGATAAAACATTTTTTAAATAAATATTACAATTATTTAACACTTATTGCAATGTTATGTATGTACAGACAGGTACTACAGAACATACCTGAGAGCAGTAGTTAATTCTCTCCAGGATAGTAGAGAAGTTGGGCCGGTGCTCGGGACAGTGCTGCCAACACTGGGTCATGATCCGATAGCTACATACATAGTAAAAGAAAGAAAAAAATCAGATATATTGTTTAAGCTGTTTGGCCATGGTTATTGTGTTATCATAGATAATGGTGTTATCATAACAAAGAGAGAAAATGAGCAGAGAAAACGTCCTGGGAGTTCCATCAATTGAACATTAAAGTTGTAGACAAAGCAGAATCTTCCTCTAAAGTCGTCCCTGATATCATCCCAGCCCTGCTTCCACTTTACATCCAGGCTCTTCTCATTTGATGTATTCCCTGTCAGTACTCACACAGGGCCCGGGCAGCTCTTGGGAGGATCCATTCTGCCTCCACTGGTGACGAACTCCAGCACCTCTTGGTTGGTTTTACAAGGATACGGCATGAAACCCAGAGAGAGGATCTCCCACAGCAGCACTCCAAATGACCTGCAGGGGGAGAGACAGGTCAACAACTGAAAAGCACTGCCTCGGTTTGTAACATTTATAGAAAAAAAGCTCATTTTTAGTTAAACGATATATATATATATATATATATATATATATATATATATATATATATATATATATATATATATATATATATATATATATATATATATATACATTTTTACTTTGTCTTGTTTTTAGTCTCCAACTTGTTTGCTCTAATATTTATCTATATTATTCTAGCGCCCGATACGAACTGTGATGCGTCAACACAGTTTACATTTCCCACAGCTGGGTTGGGTTGTGGTAACTGCAGCGACAGTCACACAAGCCTCTTTTCTTCTTTTGTTTAATTGTTCTGCTGGAAAATAGCTAATTTTCAAAATAGCTTTAAGTGTGAAGGAGGAATGTGCCTCATCAGAGTTTAACTATACTGTGGTCAGATAGTATCGTGTTCATATTCCCACCAGAAGTCTGACTGAGTTTGATGGACAGCTCAGCTGTATAAATCTGTCATCTCACCATAAAAGACTTTGATTGCATCTATTAAGGTCAGACGTTTTGTGAGCTTGATTCGTGAACAAACACATTTCTTCCAGTCTTCAAAAGTGAATTGTTGACCCATGCCAAATATTCGACTTATTTTGTCATTGAAAAAGTGGTTTGGATACTTGTCCTCAGTGTGTTCTTTCTGCAGCTGGCTCTGTGTCTTGAATATGTCTTGTTCACTTGACACAGATGTGTGGTTTTGTTCAGGAGTAAAGATCCCCAGCTGCTGTTGTCCTGAGCGCATGGATGTTTTTTTTGTTTTTTTTTACCTGAGCTGCGCTAGTTACTTATCAGAACAATTTGGATTTGACATCAGTAGGAATGAAAAAAACAACCTTAAACTCATATCAGTTTGCAACATCTGGTTTTAGCGTTTTTCAAAGACTTGCATATGTCAGTTTAAAGTAATATATTCAGGTCTCAACCTTTTTGTTGATACATACTTACTACTGAATACAGCATATTATGTGCCTCAGGACCATAATAATAATAATAATAATTATAAATGTTATTTGTATAGAGCTGTTCAAGGTAATCGAGGCGCTTGATACCATGTATCAGTCTTGCAGGTGAAGATTCCCTCCATGAAAGCCTCCGGTGGCATCCATTTCACTGGCAGCATGGCACGGCCACCTTTCCTGTAATAGCTGGCTCTGAGAAAAGAAAAAAAAATCTGAGTTATTAATGTCCACTCATCATCTGTTTAGAAGAGAAGGTAAATACCTCACGGCAATGAAACTTTGAATACTGAGTTAGTGTTTCAACTAGTGTCCTATTTTACACATCAACCCAGCGCTGCCCACACTCCTGCTCAGATGACGCACATCATCCAGTCGTCCTGTGTGTCAGGGCAGCACACAACGATGCAGAGTCGGCATACAAACCTGTATATGTCTCGTGCCATGCCAAAATCACCAATTTTGGCCACTCGTTCTGGTCCGGGACAGGTAAGCAGGCAGTTTCTAGCAGCAATGTCTCTGAAAACAACAGGATTAAATGATTTAATAAGATTATCCATAGAAAGATGGGTATGAACCATTCACCTACAAGTCGACATGTTTCCGGGTCCAACAAAAAGTTGACCATCGTGGTTTACAGTAAACAAGGTCCTCTTGTGAAAAGAGAGGAATAAATGATACAATCTATCAACTCTGTGGCTGATTATGCAACAATCGTGTGTATCTGAGGAAATTGTATAAGTGTGCCTCTATTTCTCACCCATCATCATTTTGGCCTTATTGATGTTTTTAATTTGCTCTCATGCTAAAATACTCATTCTAGTGTTTGTGATGCTACACAAGGGGCATTTTTACAAACCAAAACACTTCGATGGGGTTATTTAATGTGAGTAGCAATAATCTGAACCTGTGTATGAAGTGGTTCTCCTCCAGGTAGCGACAGCCGAAGGCAATGTCTCTGGCCATCTGCAGCAGCTCCCGCATGGTGAGAGAAGAGGTCTGGCCCTGGATACAGCACAGCTCAATTTAGTGTGAAACAAAAACACACACACCTCAGACATACACAGAAAGGTGGCTTCCAGACGTACAGCCCGTGGCCTGTTCTGTCTCAGGAAGCTCTTCATGTCTCCTCCGGTCATCAGCTCCAGCAGGATAAAACGAGGCAGGATATTCAGACTGACGCCGATGCAGCGCACAATGTTGTCATGGCTGAACTTGCTGCGAAGACAAACAGCGAACAACACTCAGGTTAGCAGGTTTCTAATTGTGTGTTAATCTTATTTTTAAAAGTCATGCTGCTGATACAACTGGGCAGGAAAAAGAAAAAACACATGATAAGTTGAATGAGAGTGAGAGAGAGAGAAAGGAGAGGGTGCCGGTACACTGTCCAGATTTAGAAACAGCAAAAATGGGCCAAGGCGGTGCTGAGAGCAGATAAAGCCTCACTACCAAAAGGTGTTAAAAGAGCAAAAGCTTTCGCCCCTTTTAAAATACTAGAACACTTTCAGCAGGATGAGCTCCCATGTGGCCTTCAAACAATAATCGAAATAGAGAGGAATCAACAACAAGAGGAATAGTCCTGATGCAAGCACAGACGACAATGGCTTCCTGCCTGACACACAAAATACTTTTACACAAGTTATGAAGCTACAAACAACAATTGGCCTGATGTCCTTTAAATAATAAACAAAAAAACAACGTCTCTTCCGATCAAAGCTGTTGGACACATGATTAGCCACGTCTTCAAGGTAAAAGCTGTACGCATTCCTTTTTTTAGCACCGTTAACTATCATCACTTGATATATTAGACCTGTTGTGAGGCAATCCAAATGCTCGCAATCACTGATCTTGCATCTTTAAGTTTTGTCTTCTCTAGTATCACCCGTCATGTTCTGCTTCACCACGAAAATAAGAAAACAACAACAACAACCACTCCACTTAGCATTTCAACGCTTCTGCCACCCATCTAATCCTGTCTCACGTGAAGAACAACACGTTTGCGTTTCGTTGAGCTCAGTGTTTAATATCATCATTCCCATGACTGATAAATAAACTGAGCTCTCTTGAACATCAATATGCAACTGGATTTTATACTTCAGAATCCACACCAACATCTTTCAGTGCTAATCTGAACACTGGAGTCCCACAAGGCTGTGTTGTGAGCCCACTACACCATCAGGTATTATGACACCACAACTTTGAATGTTAACGAGACAAAAGAGATGATTTCTTACTTGGAGCGACACACACTTTCCCCTACAGATTGATGTAACACTGTGGAAAATGTTGCATCTGTTGCATCAGTGTTTGTCATGGTAACTTTTTAGCCGCAGAAAGGAAAGCCCTGCCGCTGGTTGTGAGGGCCAGTTTCACCACCATGGAGGACTTCTACACAGAAAGGTGTTGAAGAAAAGTCTGCAGCCTCACAAAGAACTTCTCTCACCCCTTTTAAGGTCTAGTCGACCCGCTGAGGACACTTTGATGTTTCTACACTCAAGTTTGTATACTTTCTGTTCATTTACTGTTCATGTGTTATCGTCATATGTTTATTTTTACTTATCCCTATTAATATGTATTGCTCCATAGCCCCAAGCACACTATATTTGTGTTGCTACTTTTTGTAAGACCTGTATGAACAATACAATAAACTTTACTTTTATTGCTCATTAACTTACGTTTCTTTGTGTCATATGTGTGATTCCAGATTTCCAGATCTTTTATTAAGAGGGGCTAAATACAAATTAATTAATCACATCGTACCCCTTTTAAAAACACTTCAAATAAAAAATGTGTTTCAATGTTTGTGAAAGACATTGGATGTACACAGCTCAGAATGAAGTTATCTGTATTAAATCCAGTAGATATTTACCTGGACTTATTGGCCTCTCAACCACAACTAGCCTCTCTCTCTCTCTCTCTCTCTCTCTCTCTCTCTCTCTCTCTCTCTCTCTCTCTCTCTCTCTCTCTCTCTCTCTCTCTCTCTCTCTCTCTCTCTCTCTCTCTCTCTCTCTCTCTGTCTCTCTCTCTCTCTCTCTCTCAGCAGCCAGTTGATGGCTGATGATGTGAGAACACTGCTGCCTCACACGCACACAGGTGTTATGTGAGAAGGGTGTATTGGGTGAATCAATGTGTGAACTGCAGTATGGTGCACCTCATAATCAGGGCCTCCATCAAGAAATCCATTTCATCCTGTTCGGAGCAGATTTCTGGAAGAGTCTGTGGAGCAGAACGAATCAGAGAAGCAGTTTGAGGTCTGTGCTATTGTTAAGAGGCAAGATGTCATTAGAGCTGTTCAGCGGACTATTGAAAAGGCAAACCCATGTGAAGTTCACTCAACTGTGCCTTTTTTTTAACCTTGTGTGGTTATTAGGCCAAGTAATTTGAGGGCATTGTCTGACATCTACTTTTGAGGTCATCCAATCATTCTGTGCAATCATACAGACATTGCAGGAAAAAAAAAAATCCTTTTTGGATTCCACCAATTTGTTACACAACAAGCCACCTTACTACATATTCATATTACGTAGTAGGTAAAGCAAACAACCATTGTCTAAACAAGCATTTCCCTTTATGCATCTGTGACCTTTAGAGCCAAAAGTAGGAGGGACTCCTGTGGGATGTTGTTGAGTTGATTACAGTATACATAATGAACACAACTCCCATTGAGACGCTATCATCTAACACTTCAGTGCAATTTATCCTCACACGTCTCACAAAGTGCAAGCTGACCTTTATGGCCACCTGCAGGGGGCTGTTATCGCTGCTCATCCCCAGAACTTGTCCTTCATAGACTTCACCGAATGCACCATGGCCGAGAGCCCTGACAAAACAAAGGTGTTGGAGTAAAACGACCAGCAAAAATGTGTGTACTATAAGAATTAGGTTATCTGAACTATAAAGTGACATTTTGACATTGTGTTCAGGTATGTTGTACCTGAGAAGTGTTATGTTCTTGCGTGGTACTTCCTTCAGTTCATTGAGTGAGGCGGCCTTCCCTGCAAAGCAGTAGTTGGGGTTGTAGTCTGTCATGATGGTGGAGGAGCGGATCTTGCTCAGCTTGTACTCTGGACTGTGCAGATGCCCCCTCACTGCATGCAGGTCGTGTTTCCTGCGGTACCACACTGCAGACAGACACAAAACAAAACCAGCTTCTTTTACTTCAAAATCCAAGAACTTTTTTTTTTTTTTTAAACTGGACCCCATACTTGTAAAAGCAACTTCCTGACTCTCTGCTAACTGTAGAAGCAGTAACACAAGGAGGGGTCAAGCCGCATCTCAGTACTGATGCTCATCGATGTACAACAACAACATCCTTGGCGCCAGTGGGGGGTTGGTCGACAGCCATTTTGATCTGGAAATTTTGTATTCACCTTTAAGAAGAGAAATCCCACAACACACAAACACATTTCCTTATTCCTATCTTAACGTTCTCGTGCTTTCTTTTTGTACGGTGCACTCGTACGAGGGTACCGTGTCAAAATCAGCAAACACTCAGTAAATTTCAGATTAGAAACACATTAGATCAGAAGTGTGTGAATGACCAGCGTGAATAAATACCGGTACCTTTTTCGCGTAGATGAGTGCGCCTTCGTTAGAAATGTAAATTAGTGTGATTAACGGCACATGTGAAGATGAATGGGAAGAACCATCCATCTGTCTCTGCCAATATTAGGTCACTGACTAAAGGTATGCTCTCTTCCATGGGCCTGGATGCTATTTTTTTCAAAGAATAAACCTGCAGCCGACTTGGTCACGCTGGCAAAGAAAACATGCAACCTGTTTAACAATAACTACTCCTTCAACAGGTCTGGACTCATGAATTGGGTTCATAGTGAAGAGGAAAATACGGAAAAAGTGGAGAATGCAGCAAGTTCTCCTGATTCACTCGTACAAGCTATTTAAGAACAAATCTGTTTGTCCCAGCGGCTGTTGCATGAGGCCCGATGATTTGCTGGATGCATGTGGGATGTCCTCTCCTTGGTTACTGCTCCTAGACTGTCTGTGCCAGTGAGTTTGGACTCACCCGCATGGAGGCAGCCCACATCCCCGATGCAGGTTGGTAGTCTGCCAGGGAGGGGGGCGTTGCGTGCAGGTAAGAGGTGTCGTAGAGCCATCGCCCGGTGCAGATGCTAGGGACTCAGGGGGGTTGGGATGAGGGGTGGGATGAGGAGGAGAAGGAGGGAATGGAGGAGGAGCGAGAGCAGGAAGAGGAGGAGGAGGAGGAGATGGGGCGCCCGGGGGAACAGACTACCTCCCTGCATGGGGGAGAGCTCGGTTGAAGAGACACTGTTAACCTGAAGTGTGTGTAGGTGTGCTTTTTTGCAACGGGAAGCAACATGCATGTATTTGCACAAATGTTTTGTTTTAGTGTTGATTTATTGACTTGCAAATTCACACAATCACACTCTGTGCAGTTAGTGAGGAAGTCACACTTAATAGCTCATCCATTTTTCATTGGACATAGACGTCAGCTTCATTTGCGCTTTGTCTGGTTATGATAGGAGCCATGCATCTGTCTCCTTCTGTTTGTTCATGACTGGTTTTAATGAGCAAAACAATCATCTTATCTGCAATTAATATCTGTCTTAAAATACTCTGATAACCCAGAATGCATCTCTGTTCATACAACCAAACTCAAACTTTTTGAATTTTTGTTTCACATACCAACATTTTCATCGCTGCTGAAATACCATTTATCCAATGACTATTATTTGTTCGGCCTGAGTGGTCCTAACCCTACGTTAACTTTAATGTATTTCCCATTTAAAAAAATAATACACACATTGTTGCCCATTTCTTCAAATCTCCTGAAGGAGAAGCATCACTTATTCTCAACATCCTTTACTTCTACTGTTGTAGAAACAAACAATAATGTACATTTCAGACATTTACATATGCATCTAATAACAATACATATGATATAAGGTTCTGCAACTAGAACATATGCCAAGGGATATGGAGCTAATTTACAAAAACAAAAAGGTAAAAAAAAAAGAAGCTGCGTTTTTAATTTCCCTCCACAATATATAACTCGATAGAGCGAACAACACACTGATGATCATAATATATCTGTTATGCAAAGACGTGGAACAAGATTAAAACTCTTGAAGTGCTCGAAATGAAAAGGCGATCCTCTCGGAGCATGAACGTGAGTTCAGTACTCCATGTCTACCGTATTTATTGATTTGCTGAACTTGTCTGTGTCCAGGGAAAAACTATGTTTCTTACAGTTGTGTGAGATTTAAGTTCACCAGATCATCATCATTATAAATCTTCCTGGAAGGACTATCAATACAACGTTTCTGGCATCTTCCATTTCCCCAAAGTTGTCAAGATATTTTGATTGAGAGGGAGTTGGAAAACATTACTATGATCTGGTCTCACTGCGAACGAGGGAAAAAAAATTCTCCATCACTTCTGTAATCCGTCAGATATGCTTTGTATTCATCAGTTCCTTTTAAGGAGGTTCATTGTATTAGTTTTGTCAAAACCTCAACCTGCTTTTGCTTTGGAGCCTGATTGTCATGTCAGACAAGGTACAAGTCCAGAGAGCTAAACATGTGATTGATAGTGAAGGTAGACGGTGCCGTACAGACGTCTGCAGAGGCCCACACACAATGTTTAAACTCACCAAGACTGATGGTGAGTACGCATGAGCGAGTCCTCCACTGTCGAGCTTGACGTATTCAGCACTTTCAGTGAGGTTAACGAGAGGACGAGAGAGAGTATGCAAACAGCGCTTAGTGAGGGATTAGTGTGTGGATCAAAGTATCAGGATTCCCTTCCTTTTTATCTGCAGCAGATGGTTGTCAAAAAGGTGACAAGGTGCAAAAAGTGTAATTAGCTTTAAAATCCCTCATTTGTGAAAACTGCTTTTGATATAAAGTGTCTGCGGTTAATAAAGCTAGATTTCCTCAACAAGTCAACATTGCAGTTATACTGCAAAGCAGCTTTTGAGACCAAGATCAAAATGAATGCAACATTCGTAGCATTAGGTAGTGATCACTAATTCATATTACATATCAAATTGTGGTTGTCTTGTAATTCCTCAGTTGTCTCCCTTTCCTGGAGAGTTATTGCTACTGAGTTCATTGTTAATTCCCTAATTATTCCTATTTTAAGCAGTTTATTCGCATAAGAATCAACTAGCAAAGCATTTTACAGCAATTATGAGTGTTAGATTGTCTCAGATAACAGAATTAAAACAAATTTAGTCATCTCTTCATTGAAAACCTAACGCCCCTTTATCACAGGGCTGTGTGTATTCGTCTCTTTTGGTATCACAGCTTAAGTCTTTTTGCGATACCGTAATAATCGTATCACAGAGAACCAAAGCGCACGGGTTTAGATAGATTGTATGCTTCTTAATATGACTAAAATGCTATATTTTATCACGGTTGTCTATTTTCCCCTGATTTGAGATGTATTCTTTATGCCTCTTAAACATTGTTTCTTCAGGGAGGTTTTCAGCCACGAGTCATAACACCTGACATTTTCTGCTGTCTTATCTAACTCATCAGTTTAAATCCCAGCTGTGAAACTTCCTTGTTTAATGTCAAACCTTTCTGCTTGTCCTTTTTATAGCCAATAATGTATCTTTACATCAACGTCATACAGTGAGAGGTTTACAGTATGAAAGTAATCGTAGTGTAGGCAATAAATTCATAACCTCATCTCACTTCTCATCAGCCGTATACTTTTGTTTCACAATGTGTGGCACGAAAAAAGAAAGCAAAAAGATGAGTCACCTGAAATAATTCTTGTAAAAAAAAGTGTCCATAAGTGCTCAGCAACATCTAAAATCAGAGCCCTATCTCTCCCACAGCCGCTTTAATCATCTGGCACAGAGCCAGAGGAGGGCATTTAAACCAACACTTGTCGAACGTATTCCTGTTTCATGCAACATCTGGAAGCATCTGTATTTCCAGTGGCTGCTCACAGCCGGTGGAAGGTGGTGGGTACAGACTGTACACATAACTTGGAAAGTCTCTTACTGAGGATAACACCAATGCAGATCAGCGCGATGCCGCTCGCAATGATGGAGACCACGACAGCCAAGATCAAAGACGTCGACATCTGGCCCTGCTGAGCCGGGCCGTGAGAAGCTGCTCGGAGAAAAGGGACAAGAGGCCAGAGGAAAACACTTCACAAACGGCTTTAGTTTGGATTGGACACAATTTTGAGGGAATTCAGTGTTTGACCTTAAAATGTGCTCTTAACAGATTGTGGCTTTCATACAAGAGCAACAAATAGCGTTAGAGGCCATTACGTACCTATGGTGCTGACACATGTGACGTTGTCACTGGCCAGGACTTCATCGTCGCCGTCGCAGAGACACAGGATGAGGTGAGTGTCCTCATCTCGTTTGCAGCTCTGTGCTTGACAATGGCTGCAGTTCAGCTGCACCTTAATCTCACACTCGCCATGGCTCTCCATGGCTACAGGAAACATTGAACACACAAACACACGTTCAGCCGTACACTCCACAGAGATGATCTTTATGGACAAATGGCTAGAAAAAAAAAAAGAAGTAATTTCTGAAATTAAAACAAGGAGTCTCTCACACACTTTTTGGCGAATACCAAACGTGTTTTCTTATTTTATTTTTTTTAATCTTTGGTCTCTTTGTTGTCGGCCATGAGTGTTGTTCCTCTATTGGCAGGTCTCTTGTGGTGACATTCTTTCCATTTTGTAATCAGAGACTTAATAGTGAGCCGTGAGCTCATGTGACATTTAGATTGCACACAGGTGGACTTAATTTAAATAATCAAGTAACCTTTGAAGATAATTGGTCAGACCAGAACCTTTTTGTAATTTCACTGCAGGGATTTTGACTGTGTTGTGGAGATTCATTGAATAAAAACAAATACAAATAAAATGTAATTCCATGTTATGATACAACGAAAAAAGAAAAACCCGCTGTGTTTGAATTGTTTTGCAAGGCATTATATACATTTGCTGGAAAATCCAACAAGGTCAGTTGATATGTTTGGTCAGCAATTCTCCAAACACGACAATGAATTGAAGTGGTGTCTGTGCAGCTAAAGCGTGATGCTTTCCAGCTGATTCTCTGGGCCATCAATATGAAAAACACATACTTTTTCCACAGTGCTCCACTGGGCCACATGTTCAGTCATTACAATGAAAATGAACGCCGTAATGTATTATGAGTTATTTCCACATACACCAGTTACAGATATTAAATACTCAAGAGAAACAAATCTGTGGCTCTAAACAAACGCACTATTCAGTATGACCAATGTTCACTCCAAACTACAATGGAAGTTTATAAACTGATTTTCATATATTCTATATTAAATTAGACCCTAATGGCACAGTGCTGTGTATTACTTTTTTTTTTTTCAACTAACATGTTTGTGTGCTGGTTAGGGGGTACTTGGCTGAAAAACAGGGGGTACAACACTCAAAAAAGGTTGAGAACCACTGCGTTAGAAATTATGAAGAGATGGTGTTTTGGTGTTTTAATAAGAATTGTTAAAAAAAATACAGAATGAAAAAGTGGCTTGCACTTTAATCTTTGAACACATTACATGTTGTGTATCAATGTACGTATTTTTTGTAACACATGATATGTGCTTGTAATACCATTTTCCCTTATTAAATTACTCTAATTTATGGCTTTTAATCCTGAGTCTTGAAACAAATTATGAATACAATGAGAATGTGTGTGCCATATTAAACCTTATCCATCACTTCAAGACAAGATGATCTAACTACATTACAGAAAAGTTCCACTAATAACATTTACACATTAATATCTTTGAAACACTGCTGAGGTGGCCGCTGGGTTTGAAAGCTTCGACTGACAGCACGCTGAGCAACAACAACAGCGTCTTTCACATGAGAATGGAGGACTGTCTGTTGGCGCCAGAGGCAACGAGCTGCATGAGGCTGCGAATTAACCAACGGCCTTCCGCTTGCTCCCGCTGAATAATGAGAATCAGATGGTCGTCTCACAAACAAAACACCGCGACATGTATGCATGTGCAGGAGAGTGTTCAGACACACACACACACACACACACACACACACACACACACACACACACACACACACCCTGGGGCATTAGATACATTTTCATTCACTGTTTATCTATTAATTTATCTGTTTTCTTAAATTTGAGTTGTTGCTGGGACATTTTCAAGCTCCATCATTATTATTATTATTAATATTGTAATTACTAAATCAATTACACCCGCACATTCTTTTCAATTCAAGTTGAAACTGAGTGATCACCAGGAGATGACATTTACTCTCTTTTCTCTCCTCTATTCCCTCTATTTTCACTATACTCCCATCTGGCTGAGACATTATTGAATTCATCAACATAATTGTCTCGATAAAAAATGATCATATGACGTCAGTCTCACCTGCAAGAGGCTGAAGGAAAATCTCTCCCATCGGATGAATGAACGAGATTCCATTCTGACCGTCGACTGTGATCTCATCCGTCAGCGCGGCGTCACCTCCTGTCACAAAATGTATGTTGTTTACTCTCCAGTCAGTCAGTATTACAAATAACGTCAAAGCCACTCTGACCCAATTGTGACAGTTTATTCTAAAAAAAACAATACGAGTGTTAATGTTTACTTCTGCGACAGAAAGCTGAAAGATTGTGAGATACAATTCAAGTGATCTCGCTGTTCTGTAACTCATGACCAATAGCAGAGACATTAACAAAAGGAAATGTACTAAAATATAACTCTGATTACTGCAAAATTGCGCATGAAACTTTTTCAAATTGAAATTGTGTAATTTCTGTTTGTAAAATGACACAATCTGTTGAATGTTGATAGCAACCAGACCGGCATGAATTGTGCTTTAGACTGAAGAGCGCATTAACCGTCTCTTAAAGAGAAAGTTCTACCAATATTATTTCAGGGGTTTAGCAGTTGACCTGGGATGAAATGTCAAGAGGCATCGAGACAGAAGAACAGACATAAACGTGATTGGATTCAAGAAGAGAAATGGAAAAGCAATGCTGTTTTCAGGGTTGCAGAAAGGATGGTGTTACCTCTGTAACCTCCTCCACCGCCTCCAGCTGTGCAAGCCCCACCTCCACCGCCAAATCCTCCAAAGGTCGACCAGCTGAGCTTGGACAGGGCGAGGGAACACGACGAGCCCCCTTCAGCACCGTCCACTAGAGACTTTCCCGCCTTCAGGTGGGTGCTGGGACTGTCTTTCCAGCCTCCACCTCCACCTACAGGGACACAAACACCAAAGGAGCAACGTCACACAGTATTTTATCATACGTTTTATAGATCAGACATATTTTGGTTTTCTATAGAAAAGAGCTCAGTCTTGTCGAGATTAAGTTTGACAATGAGGGAGTGAAGTGTTAGAGATACACAGCATAGGAACCAGAGGAGACAGCAAATTATTTTTGCTGTGTTGTGGCGTGTGTGTTTTCTGTTCGCATGGAGCTGGTGGGCGGACACGAGAGGCTTCACATCTTCACTAAGGTTCACAAGAAACAAAGGTTTTAGTTGTTTCGCCTTTTCTTTCTCACTTTACACTGATCCAAACTGATGCTACTGACAGGCACACACGTTTTTACATTCATATATATATATATAAAGTTGAAAATCATCTTTGGGAACAGAAACAGAGACCCTTGAAGAATGAACATCTAAAGAGCTGAAAGGCTCAACCACCAGCTGGTTAAGGCCCTTAATCTACACAGATCTAGTCACATGTTCAGCAGGAGTTCCTAAGCCTGAACAAATTCTGCAATGCAATGCATGATAATGTGTGACAGCAGGATGACCAGTTTCCTCAGTTCAACGCACAGCTCCACCACACACACACACACACACACACACACACACACAAATGCAGAAACACATCCACACACTAAGAGCTGCATATTTCTCCTGACACTCAGATCTTTATCCAAACAAACCCACAGAGATTTCAATAAGATGAGCTGATGGACAGTCTGTGTTGAGACTTTGTCGGTCAGAGAGGATTTACTGAGAACGTTCCAGCAGACGTTTCCAAGAGCAGAGAGAGAGACCTCTCTACCATATATGTCTTCCTACAACCTGTCGGGAAACTAAAAATACGATCCAGATAGATCACATTATCCACAAGCCAAACACATCCTGCTGTGTGAGCGTGTGCGTGCCAATGTGAGCTGCTTTGCGTCTGTGTGTATTCAATACCGAAAAAACTAATCTTCTTATGGCCTCTAACCAACACGTCTTTGTGGGCAAGTTTTAACCTTCGTTTGAGGCTCATATAGCACTCTCTCAACCTGGCATCATGTCACAATGATCTCACAATTTAAAACGATATTTTGTCAGTTAGTCATCACCTTCTTATGTTTTTTTCTCCAGAAATGTTAAACTCCTGCTGATTGTAAGGCATATTTCATTACAAAGCTCAGTAACATTTCCTGAAAAGTTAAACTAATTACCAGCTTTTAGTATTTTAGTTGATGGTTCTGCATTTTATTGGACATTTAAAAAACATGAACCATTACATGTTTACTAATTATCTGCCTCTGCTTTCTAGTAAAGGGCAAACAAATACAAAACATTGTTCTTGTTAATCCAAAATTATTCACAGACTGTGAAAAGCTTTCATTGAAACTGGTTTTGATTATAGAAAAAGGTTCTTTGTGGGGCGGTTGACTCTGTGGATTATCCATCATAACAGGAACTGTTATTCTGGACAGATATTTATTTCAACATTGTGAGCGCCAAAAATAAAATTCCATTCAGTCTCATTATATTAAGGTGGAGGGAGGAATCGGAAAGTCAGATAACTCCCAACGGGAGCAGATGAAAAAGAAAGTGTCTGCATAGTTTAGTTGTTTGAACACACTGGTAGTAGGGTCGTCTATAATATAGTACCTGCAGCACCAGTTTGACCACTGGTACTGGGAGCTATGGTGCTGTTTTCATACTGCTCCAGTAGTATTTGGTCCAGACTGGTCTCTGGGTCCTCCAAGTAAGCATTTCCTCCTCCACCAGCTGCAATCAGCAAGGGAACCAGCTCATCTCCATCCATCTGACAAGACAGCATCACCATGAATCTCTTTATGTACGTGAGGTGGTGCACATGAGGACAGTTACAGCTAAACATTAATCTGCAAATAAAAAGGGAGTTTTGACAAAGCATCAGTTTCAGTAGTAAAGCAAATTGCACATGACGCAAGAAGCCCCTTATTACAGATGGTAGATCACCATAAAAGGAAGAAGTAAACATTTTTCATTGTTCAAATTTGATGATAAAACAGCTTTTCAACCATTAGTGTATTTTCCATCAACATATATTTAAACTTGTGGATGAGTGAGAGACAGTGCTGGGTTGTTTCAATGTGCCCCCAGTTATTTTTGAAGCCTATCAATAAACTGGACACTTAATCTGCACGCGATCAAATAAACCCTTAGAACGGACACACAATACTAAAACTAAAACAGCCCAAGCGTCTTCTTTCACCTTAAAGATGTAGGTGGCTCCCCCTCCTCCGCCTCCTCCGCCGGCCCACTCTGCACCAGTCTCTCCCCTGAGTTTGTCTTCAATCACCGACGACTCTCCCAAGCAGATCCTCTGCGTGTGGGGATTTCTCTACACCACGGGAGAGGGGAGATTTAAGTCTCAGAGAAAGAAGCTGTCTTCATAAAAGTATGTATTCTTCAGGCAAAAACAAATCCCAGAGGTACATTTTAAGAAATCCTTCCAGCGCGACCTCAAGTTCACCCTACTTACCCCAGGGCACGCATCCTCTCCCTGGTGGCCCACCAAAATGTAAAGTATGTCTCCTTTCTCCAGAGGAAATATTGCAGATATGAAGACCCCATGGTTGCGTTTGTTGTGGTTTTTGGCTCCTTTCCCTCCTGCAGCCCCGTAAGCAGAGATCCTAAAGGGATACCATTGCACCACCAGGGGATTATATACATGGACTGAGAGAAATTGCTTTCTGGCTCAGGTTTCACAGTATACAACCTACTATAGATGGACTGCAATACACATGTCTGTTATAGCACACAAATCAGGAGACACAGTCAGTTTTATGAGGAATACTTCTTCCAAACAGACACACTGTGTTGATATTGGAATGAGGCGACCTGTGTGTAATCTGACTAAAGTAATTCAACACCTTTTAAATCCTAAAATGAATCCTGACACTTATGTTGCCTCATTTTGTGTTGTGCGTGTGATGACGAAGTCCCATGACGTGCTGTGCAAAGACAATCAGATGGCTTGAAGTTTTGATCTGGCAGCACAACAATCAGTTACACTGAGCATGGCCAGAACAATTTAGATCCCAAGCACGCAGGCAGACACACAACTAAACAACTGAGCCTCAGTTGTCTCTTCAATGACTAAGCTCCTAGTAATTAACTGTGAGTGACACTGAATAATATCGTCATAGCTCTTAAGGTTGACTGTCGCTCAGTGTTGAGCAGGGTCGTCCTTCAATCAGAGCATCGGCGGTTCAATTCCATGTCGATGTGTCGTCGGACAAGACCCTTAACTACAAAATGCACTCATAGCTGTGCCTACGGTGTATGCCTTTGTGTGCGAACGTTAGATACTCCTGACGGGCAGGTAGAACCTTAGCCCCTCCCATCAGCGTATGTGTGAGAGGGTGAATGATGACAAGTAGTGCGAAAGGGCTTTGAGTGGTCAGAAGACGAGAAAAGCGCTAAACAAGTCACGGTCCATTTACCGACAGAGTCAGGTCGACGAGCATTAAACCATCACTTACATGTATCTGTTCGTTGCAGGGATCCTCCACATTTGGACTCCTTTGAAGGGATCTTCTTTCCCCACAGTCACATTGACATTATTGTTCCTGTAGGTACTGTCACACTGGGCCTGGGTTGGGCCATGGGGACCACTGGCACCACATGAGTTAAACCACCATGTCATCAAAGAAACCTCTAGAAAATTGGAGACAAAGAAAAGAAACACTGTCATGAGCTGGAGGTCTGTAGAACTGAGTATTGTTGAGTGAGTCGGTGAAATTAAGGAGTTGTGTATTCATTTGGAAAGAAACAACAAAAACATGAGAAAAACTAAGATAGGCAGTTTAACAACAGAGAACAGAAACAAGCAACAGCACCACATATAGTCACTGGATATTGCTTTGACCACCTGGTATATGAGCGCTGAATAATGCACTCCGTTTGGTCAGCTGATATGGGCGATAAACCTTCAAGCATCAGAAGGAATTGAAAGTGTACAATCAACCAGCAGGTATGTCAATTCTGCATGTTGCATTAAAAGTAATATGGTAGATGAGAGAGGCTTTGGAAGTCCACAAGGTATCCCAGTACCTGAGGCAGAAGGCTCTGGAAGCGGGCTTAAGAAATCCTCCAAGTGATCAATGGGCAGAAGTGAGTTCAGATCTAAAGGAGCGGCAGGAGTCCAAAGAAGAGAAAGGTGACGAGAAGAGAGACAGTGTCACAGTCAAACATGTGCATGTCACTGAAGCATAAACCATATTCAGACGGAAAACAACACCGATCAAAGGATATGAGACTAATTTAAAGATGGTTATTTTGGATGGACCCATTTCCTAAGAATGATTCTTGAGTGAGAAACATCATGAAAACATTTCTTCATCAGCCCACTTCATCCACTTGTTAGCATCCAGATGGTGAATCTTTGTCATTCCCATCTTTCACCAAAAGTTACAGCTTTTACAGGATAGTGCTTTTCGCAATTTGTCCAACGCGAAACTCGAGTCCCACCCTTTTACTTGCCAACGCGGTGTTTCTGATCCTACTGCAGCAACAACGCCTTGGTTTTGTTTCAACACCATAAAAGCTTATAAGCCTCTCCAGCACGACACGATCCCAGAGAGCTGTCAAAAGTTAAATAGGGAAAAAACTTAAGCTAAGTTATGGCTTACTAAAGTTTCTCTGCGATCCTGAACTGATACCAGTTAGGAAATGGAAAGGAAATCTTGTCCAGATGGAGCTGAGCAACAAGCAGAATACAGCTGTTAACATTGTCCCTTCCTGCAGGTTTCAAACCATCGTTCTCTTAATTCACACACACAAAACAGACATATCCCTCTCATCCAATGCACTAAATATACATTTCAACATCTGTGTTTCATCTATATGTGCAGCATGAGAAAATATATGGCTTCATTTACATGTTACAGACAGACTTTATGAAGCAGAAACCACCAGTAACTGAACGTTAAAAATAATGATAGCTGTTTTTATTGGTATC
The DNA here is from genome assembly GCF_023055335.1 of Clinocottus analis. Classification (NCBI taxonomy): domain Eukaryota; kingdom Metazoa; phylum Chordata; class Actinopteri; order Perciformes; family Cottidae; genus Clinocottus; species Clinocottus analis. Next base: position 8,248,152 of record NW_027175898.1, read on the forward strand.
GGTTTTACATAATAATTCCCACAAATATGCTGTCCCACAAATAAGTGTACCATTTATTTTACAGTTGTGCCATTTCAGAATGGCGTGTTTGCAGCACTTTACCTGTGTCAAAGCAGGCAGCTCCAATTGCAATGTCATCAAGAGCAACATAAGCATGAGAGCCTTTTTCCCACACAGCTGTCACCTTGACGTGGAACCTGGAGCAAAGCACATACCATCGGTGTATTTAGAGAATTACAGTTGTTGCTTTGTGCGAAAGGAAACAGAAATTAAATCTCAATCCACAACAGTTCGTAGTGAATAATACATCTTGAGAATGTTTTTTTTTTAAAGGAAAATAAAAGAATCCTAAACATTACAAAGCTTGATGTGAATAAATATCTGTTTTCAATGATGAGAAAAAAGTGCTGGGTACGGTTGGATCTTAGAGGTAACCTTTATATACAAGAAAACATGCATGATCTTTTGCTCCACCGTGACAGTGTTACATAATAATCTGCAACTCTACCCTTCTTTTTCTTCTCACTTTACGCACCCATGATGAAGGCCAGTCAGCTGCAGGGCAACATCTTCCCAGTCGTCTGTCCACTGATGATTTCTCTCCCAGACCAGGGGAGCAGTTGTGGTCCCATTCTCCTCTATAGCCACCAGCAATGTGCCGTTAAAGTCTCCATAAAGGTACAGAGAGAAACGCATCTGTACGTAAAAACAGACACAAGGAGTTAACATATTGACAAATGATAATGATATCAACACAACTTATAAACAATTGTGTCTGTGTAAATAACTGACCTGACATGCAGTAGCCGAGACTGGGGCAGCGAAAGACAAGCTCTGAATGGATGCCTCTCGGAGGGAATTACTCTCACTTACCTGCAGAAACAGGAAGTGCCCTGGGGGTGCACAATAAAGGTGACACAGCAGAACGCTGACCATCTCATGAAATAAACATATTAATATAACAGACATCAGAGATACAGTGAAAGTATAGGATGTTTTTGTTCTATTCTTTAAAGCCAGGCATAATGAACATGTTCTATTAGAAGATTAAAACCATCTGCCTATAAAAGAAAAAGCTCGTTTGAATTGATTGAGAGCAGCTGTAACATAGTATGAAATATAAGCCAGTATTCTGATCTTTAAATAATCCATATGAACTCTTCATGCGGTGGAACTTCATCTGGAGTAATTTAACGAGGCATTCCTACTTGTATCTGAGTCAACAACAACAACAACAACAACAAATAACAACATGAATAAATATACACTTTAGGAGCAAATGAAAAGCATGTTTTAGAATACCAAAATGTAGTTTCTGCACTAAACAATGTGAGATTTGTAGTTTTTGATATCAATTTATCAGAATAGGACAAGATTCACCTGACAAATAGAAATTAAATCAGGATAACACACACACACACACACACACACACACACACACACACACACACACACACACACACACACACACACAGCTAACCTGGTGTTCTCTGCAGAGTGACACCCTGCATGTCTTCTTTCTCCAGAAGTTGGTCACCAGCGACTCTTCTCCAGGCCGAGTGATGGCTGGACACAGACCAACCACACGCATCCTGTTCAAAGGAACAGTAAGCGCCAAATGGAAGAGCACCTGGAGAGGACAGAGATTGTAAACAGAGATCAAAGCTACTAAAATAATCCATATTTCCCCTGATTGTATAATTTTATTTTGGAGAAATCAGATCAGCATTAAAACATAGAGGGGTTCCTTGATTTCATTTGTGTTTTTCTGTGCAATTGTCCATGTTTCATTTATTCTCCACACTTTAGTTTGTTTGTACCATTTGATGCATGTTACTGTTACCGCTGCTCCACAGCTGACGGGCTCCAGATAGCTCCGACGACCATTGATTTCATTACTGACTAAAACAAGGCTTCTTAAAGTGTTTCTTGGTGCTGAATGATTGATGTTTTCAAAGATAAGCACAAAGCTATCAAGTGGGAGGAAATGCCAGGTATTTATTTACTTTTTTCCCGTAGCATAGTTTTCATATCTTGGATTCATAACACCCATAAATCCATTTTTTATTTAAAAATAATATCTTGTATCTTATCTCATTTTATGGCATGATTTCAAGATGATAACTTAAACAAAGAATATCTCATTTCTAGTAATACAATAAAAGAATGTCCAGCTCATGGAAAATAAAACAAGCCCTTGACATTGAATAATCTGGTTCCTCAGGTTAAAACACAGATTTTTTTTATGATTTTAAAGTAACTAATGCAAATGGTTACAGCTCTATATTCTGCTTTATCTCTGGTACTGCATGCTTGCCTTCCTCAACTCTTCACTCACCATCACACAAACTGAAGCACTCACACGGGCACATATGTTGCTTTGAATGTTGTTTTCACAACAACAATCCTCTTCTCAGTCCAATGGTGCAGATCCAAATTTAATTAAAGATTATTTGTCATCACACCAGGGGGAACTTCTACAGCCGACTGCATAAGTGCCTTCTCAAGTGTTGCTAATAGAAATTGAAGACCACGATTTCCCTTTAAACAACATCCTACTTATGCATGCTTTGATTTAACAAACTCTCACCACAGATGAAGCCCTCGTCCTCTCCCAAAGGACAGTCGGTGTGGAAGTTGCACACTTGGCTCTGGTCGATACACGCTCTCGAATTTTCACAGTGGAAAGATTCCCCACAAGCCGCTTCCAGTCCAATGACCGGGTGTTCTGCAAACCAGCAACCACACAACAATTATACAGCAATACAACACATCATAGAGAACTAAGCCTATTTAGCCCTGAAGCGGTGAATGTGTGTTTCTTTTAAGGATTAGTTGGACTTGTTTGCTGTCATGTACAAGTGTTAGATGAAAAAAATTAAGAGGAACCTCACTTCATATTACATATGAGCCACTGCCAGCAGTCATTTAGCTTAGCTTAGCTCAAAGACTGGACTCAAAGGGAAACAGCTAGCAACCAAATATGAGTACGAGCGGTGGTTAGCAGGTCCGTCCTTCAATTGGTGGTTCGAGCCCCGGCTTCGCTAATCCATGTCGATGTGTCCTTGAGTAAGACACTTAACCCTGAGTTGCTGTGTCTACGGTGTATAAATGTAAGTCATTTTGGATGAAACTTTTGTTCAGCTAAATTAAATGTAATGTGATCAAGCTTGAAATCAAAAGCTTCAAAAGTCTGTCCAGGGAGCAACCTTATTAATCTGTATTAAAGGCCATGTAAATGTTTGTTTTGTTGTTCCCCACCGGGGATTAATAATGTTTTCTAATCTAATCTAATCGTATTTGGGGAACAAATGGGGAAACTGCTGTGCTTGTTTACAATTGTCTATTTTGTCGGTTGACAGCGGTCCCGCAGTAATACGCCTCATGCGCGTGTCAATGGACATGCAAAGGGGCTTTTGCACAGTTCTGTCTCGACCATAACATGCAGTTGAATTGCAGTCAAATAATACAAATCCTGCTAATAAATGCTAGTATTTCACTTTATTTATTTGTTTGATTTGTTTCAATTTAGCTATTAAACATATTACACACTGAAATCATAATATTTAACTAATCTGCACCAAAAAACCTTTCTAGTGTATCTTTTCAGCTACCGTAAAAACATTTTTTTTAAAGATGTGCCACTATGAACTGTCAACAGGTTTCCAGTTCAAACTAATGCTATATGTTGAGGCAGCAAGCAAATCTAATTTGCTTCTCAAACAAGATCTTTAAGACAGACTGTCAACACTCTTGTTTGCAAGTGATCAGATTGGATTTGCCGGCGGGCGACCCCAAACCATCTACCTGGAATGCTATGGTAACAACATTTGCATCACTAACTAGCTCTATACGCTGAGGATGCAGTTTTCTAACCAGGAAGCGCTCACCCTTGAAGTGATAGCGCTGTCAAGACACAGTATGCCAAAAAGTTATATCATCAGGCACATTTCATGTGTTGTTGTTCTTTGCGGTCTCGACTTCTAAAATCAATCTAGATGCTATCTGGATATGACACAAACTGGTTTGAGTTAGACTGAACAAGGCAAACTGTTGTCTGTAAATCATAGATTTAAAGAACATGAAGAACTCACCTGATTCACAGCCTATGAGCTCCAGAGAGTCCAGAGCCACTGTGCCTCCATCTTCACTCAAACAGGAAGTGTAGAGCAGAATCACCTGAAAGGGCTCGTCCACCTGACCAATCACGGTCTCCAGAACCTCCCACTCAACCCTACATGAATCAATCAGAGAGACATTTCTTTTGAAGTCAGATGTTGAAGTCAATTTACAATCTTTTTTTGGATTATCATACATGTGCGCACACACACACACACACACACACACACACACACACACACATACACACACAAACACAAACACACAAACAACCACACACTCTCAATATGCTGCTTTAATAACAACCCTTGCAATCGGAAATGAAAAAGAAAATAGCTTAATATGAGGCTTAATATAAGCCTCTGCCGGACAGGAAGATCACGAGACCCAGAGACTCTTTTGGGAGTTTTAAGGTACTAGTTAAGCAAAATGTGTTAGACGCCAAGCCCACACGGTTAAAGGGAAGTGTTTATTATTGAAATCTGTCGTTGTAAAGGATACTTACAGGAGATTTTGTGAAACGCTACGGGCGCCGCGGAAAGTTGACGGAGCTCACAGCGGTTACTTTAATTATTTTGTGCAGAGTCGATGTCTTCTCAAAAGGGTTGCAGTGTTGTAGCAACGTGAAATGAAGTTAAACAACGATGTGGTTGTGGAGATAATTATGGAAACATTCAAATATATATATATATCTATATATTATATAGATATATATTTTATTTTTTTCTTTCTCGCATCCGTTAATGGCCCTGGGGGGTTTTGGAGGGCGCGGTTTACAAAAGGTTAAAACAAATTGTACACTTAGTTGAGTGGTTGATGTTTCACTGTCGGGAACAAACATCAGAATAGGGTGTTTCCAGGGAGGAAAATTATGCTTTTGTTTTGCAGCAAAAAGGTTCGTACTGTTGCTTAATTATTAAATCAGTCAGTACACACAGCATCACAGTAAAAGTTGCTCATATGGGAACTGTGTTTTAAATGGAGAATGGTTCTAGAAATTACATCTACCGGATAGCGTGTAATGAATAGTGGGCTGAATAAATGAAACCATGTCTGTGAGCCTAATAATGGAATTGCTCAGTCCATTATCGCACAGACACTAACAAAGTTAATGCACAACTATGCTCATCCATTTCTCTTCTGTCAGAACAAATTATATATAAATTCATTTTCAGAGTCTGCATCTGGACACATGAATGCTTTTAGCTGCTCTCGGGATGGCTGTACTTCAGCATTAGATCAATAGGAAATACCTGTCCCCATTTCCCAAACAATGTACAGGGGACTGCTGTCCCCACACAGACACAATTTTACAGTTGTCCCCTTGACAGCTGAGGATTTTTTTATTATTTAACTTTAGTTCTAAGTAATAGTAAAATAAATACTGTAGGTCCCTGTGCCCTTGCTCGGTCTGAAGGCCTGTGTCACCTGTCATCGCAGTGAATCTCAGCTCCCTTGTATATATTTCATAGGCTGGACCTCAACTTGACAAGCACTTCAATCAGTAAAGATGCAGGGGTTTTCCTCTTGACACTAATTAAATGGACTTGCTGTGCAGCATAATAAATATATATTCTGCTCAAATGGCGTCGTAGAGGCATGCGGGGCTTGCTCCGAGTGTGTTTGCTGACCTGCGTTCATCAGGTCTCCTGTGGTTGAGATCCACAGAGTGAACAGCTGAGCCCGAGTGCACTGGCTTGATCAGGAGCGTGAGGTTTCCCACCGCCGGACCGGACTCATACAGAGCCACCTGCAAGATGCAGTGCCTGTTGTTCCCTGGCAGGACTGGGCTGGCTAAGTGGTACTTGCATCTCCTCGAGGCCTCGTCGGCGGGGGAGGAGCTTAGGAGGAGAAAGTGCCCTAGAGGGATAAAGCAGAGTAGACATTTCATGCATGACAGTTTTATAGCAGCCACCTAACACTGTCACTCCCAGAAATCATTTGACGAATGCTTCAACATTAGGAAGCATCTCAGAATGGACATTTGGATAATTCAAGTACAAAATCTTAATAAATGTCAAGGGAGATGCACAGATTCAAAAGAGACTTGTGTAAGTCCAAAGATCCGTTACTGGATTTTCTATCCGCTAAACATGTTTCACAGCAGAAAGAGGCATGAGCAGTATCCTGACGCACTGCTTTAATTGTATTCTTTAATTTACTCTTACCGTCAGAGCTTCCCACTGAGTGATCGGTCTCTGGCATCATCTCCGCCTGAGTACTTTCTGGTTGCTGTGGCGACGCCACTAACCAGTCACTTTGGTCGCTGTGATTTGATAAAGTCCAGCGGCACCGCGACTCAAAATCACAGAAGGAAACTGAAAGACAGAAAGATAAGAGAGTAGCGTGTAACTTAAACAAATATCCAAAGTTGTGGGTGATTTATTAGACTCTAAACATGAATCTGAATAAAATCTTAGTGATTTAAGATTAATAAAAGTGGGATGTGTTCTTCTATTCAAGGAGTGAGGGAAAGCGTATTTCTTTTTACAATTTTTTGACAAATTCCAAATATTATTTTGACCAAAAATGCAAACTGTTTTGGTGTACAAAAACATTATTACATTTGTAAAAACAGCATTATTTAACAGACCAAAAAAAAGTGCAAATGAACAAACATTTGTTTCCCCCTCCAAATTAGTAAAAACTGTGATAGGAAGTGCAGAGCGAGAATAAGCAGGACATATGTTTTAAGTTTGTTGTCTTGGATTCATGAGAAATGTATTTAATGACCTCAACATACAAAATAAAAAAAAATTCTGAGAGTATGAAATCTTGAAAAAGTAAAAACAAGACGCCCTTCACAGAACCATCTGAATGTTCCATGTGTACTGATAGATGTAGCAGATGCTTTGCATGGGAGTAGACACTGTACTAACTATATTTGACAACGCTAAACGACGGTGTCCTGGAGTCACACCTGGATCATGACCTTCACCACTAATCACTTCCTGGACTTATGGAACAAATCCAATTGTCTTTGAAAAATAAAAACACAGCTGGAAAGGCAAACAGAAAGATCCTTTGTGAATGTTTAGTGATTGTGCATCTGTCTGTGTTCAGAAGGGGAGGGGGGTCATTCAAGACATCATGTGATGGTCCGAGAGGAAACCGCCATGACAGCTGATATGGCAAACAGCCATAGAATCCCTCCGGGGATATAAGATGGAGATATTATTAAATCGTTATTTCATTGAAAGCCACTTTCATTTCTTTTGGTCACAAATAAACTAAATATATGCTTCCTCTGACCTAAAACATGTTTTCCAGTAAGCTTTTAGTTTCCCCATCCAACAGAGCAGAGTTGTTCCATTTCAACATCATAATGAGTGGTTTTCTCTTCCTCAAGTTTCCTGTGGCGAATAATTGGCAATACAGTCATTCCTGACCTTTATTAAAGAGATTTCAAGTTTTTAGGCTTTGTACAAGCACTTAACAGTTTTTAAATGTCTCAACTTTGCTTTCCAGTCAAGTCAGTTTTCACTCAGATGAATGTCTACTTACATTACATTGATACAGGTTATCATTGCAAGTAGTGATGTTTTCTGTTGTGCGTGTCACTCAGCAGTACATAACTCTTACTTTGGCTGTCATCTTCTGAGTCCAGATGAAGAGGAAACATCTGATCTGAGAAGGTCTCCTCAAGAAATCTGTCCAGAAGAGCATGGCAGGTACTGCTAACTGGAAAGACAGACAGGCAGTGGTTACAGTACTTGTTTTGTTTAGTACAACAAACTGTTAAACAATGCAATTCACAAATTACAAAAAAATTGCACAACTGTTGAGGAAAGAAGATATTGCCTCGTTAGAGCTCTGTAGAAACTCTGTTCCAAAATGAGTAAGTTATTAACACAGCTTGCAGTTGATTGAGAAATTGGCTATCCAAATGAGAAAATGAAAAGACGCGTCCAAAAACACACACCGCAGGTTAGTTGAGTTGGCGAGTGTAGATGTTTGTCTATGTGTATCAGCCCTGTTATGGACCAGCGGCCTGCCCAGAATGCATTGAGATGGGCCCCACTGTGCAACATTTTTAATGCCTGAATAACAAAATCAAACAAAGAAACACAGTGAAAAACTATACAAATTAAAAAAGGGAAACAGAACAACTCAGAGTGGGTCAGACAACCACTGAGGTGGGCAAACACCAAAAGACAGGACGTAAAACCAGACACAAAAGGTAAGCCAAACTATTACAGGAAACACTAAACCTGACTAGATGAATGAATGAAACAAAGAACATAACAGAAACCCCCAAACTCAAGGCAACTGATCACGGACCTGGGCGACTTCAATGAGATCCTCTTTGTGGACATTTCTCCAAGATTTCACCTCTCATGCTACAGGCTGCACTAAAAGAGTAACTTTGGTATTTTTAACCTGGATCCAGGGCTCGGGTGTGGTGTATGGACCAGGGATCAACGATTCGTTACACTTGGCATGCACTTTCCTATAGCATACTTTATGAATTAGATAACCTTCTTCAACCACTTCATCAAGGCCAGCATTGACTTAACGGCTCTTTTTTGGTAGATGCAAGGCAGCGATGTCAGTAGCACAACTCTCATCACACACACTAAACAAACTGGCGCAGACACACGTGACTGACGCAAAAGGAGCTTTCCCTGTGCACACACAAAACAACTTGATTTGCGAGATGGTTTTCACAGAGCAACGCTGCAAAAATCTGCTCCAAACTCCTCTTTAACGCATCAGTATGCTTTAAACAAGGTCAGATGGTTAAACAACATCTGAAAGCTGTTTCAACTTCTATAGCTTTCCAAAATCATTAGTCCGACTATCACGCCAACGCCATTCATCGAGTAGCCAAATGTTTGGAAGTAAGACTCAAGCTTTCTCCCTTAACCATTTAGTCTCCATTACTAAAACCAAACCTAAACCCTTGGTTCTGAGCCTCAGCCCAGTGCATGCTGGGAACAACTTCAATCCCCATGACCTCTGAACATGACGAGCTGAGAATAGAGAAAAGTTGTATGAACTATGAGTTTATCCAGAAATAGTGTCGCGGCAGACTGACCCACTCATAAAAACTGACCCACAGACATGGTCTTGTTCTGAAGGACGACTTGGAGGGCACGTTACACGTGACATGACATTGGACATACGAACTAGCATGACCAGTAGACAGTGAGGGGGATGATCATGTCCAAGTGGGTCATCGCAAGTTAACCCATTTAATGATCTCTGAACAGTGACGTTACTGTTCTCTGGCGCCTGTAAGGCAAGGTCACACGGGTCAAGCAGGACAAATTGAGATATTAAGAAGACAGTTTATAAAAAGCAGTTAGTGATCATAATGAGGAAGGGTGAGGGGGGTTGTGTATTTAAATGGAAGACGAGCTATTCATCTGCAATTATGGAATAGAAGCAGCTATGGATAGATTTCTAACTACGGAAACCGGAAAATTGTAATAGTCTTTAAAGAGGAGGATAAGCATTATAAATATTCTATTATTAACATGAAATAGCAAACAGTTTTTTTGGGGAATCCCCCTTGAACTCAAACTTACATTTATTTCCTCTGACTTGTTCCATTTTCACCAAGTTTCAATAAAGAGGGAGTGAGAGATGAGTAGGGCTGTGTATCAGGGCAGTCAGAAGTAATCCAGTACCAAATAGTACCCAAACCTATCCAGTAAAACAAAACCTGCAATCAATAATTTTTTTAACCCAGGTCTAGGAAAAAAAACTTTTATTTGTATGGTTTTGCAAGCAGTCAATTACCACAAGTGTTCTTTAATTTAATACAAGACGTGATTTAGCACAGCAGCTACAGCCCGGATCCGAGGTTACCTGCACACGGCTCTGACTATAGAGCCGCCTGAGCCGGCCGTTAGCAGCTAACTGTGCTATCAATGGCAACAGTTTGGGCGCTGGCAACTGTTTGCAGATTTGAACAGAGTGTGGGCCTTCATGATATCTGGCGCATGGTCATCATCAATACATTCTTTGTAGTTTTTTAGGACCACGGCTGTATCGAGGTCCAAACTGTGAACAGTTAACCGGTAGAAAACCAACCTATTCACGGTCGCCGTGGACCTGATCTTACGTAACGCTGTGAAATTGAGAAACTGCAACCAAAATTCAGTCAATACCATTCTCCCAGAACTTTTACTTTGGTTATTACAGCCAGTGGCATAAATGACACGTATTTAAAGCACTGATCTTTTTTTTTTCCTCTTAATTATTTGAGATGGTGATCCTCAAATAATTTTAAAATTAAGAAGTGGGCCTTGAGTTACTAACAGTTTGAGAACCCCTGATCCAAAACATCCTTTGACAACTTTGCTGCATTAAGTGTGAAGACACAAACACAACAGACCAACATTACACACAACCTCCAGACAGGAAAAAATATAAAATACTAAACCTTCAAGGAAAAGTTAAGAATAGTGTCCGGCCTCCCTTCACAGAGATCTAGCTGCAGTGTGTATGAACAGTGTGCAAACACTTACAATCTGTCTTAGTTCAGCGTTGAGGCATAAATGAGGCCGTCACTGTGACTAAGCAGAGCCAGTGCCGTCTCCCTTTGACTCACTCGCTGTGCCCTTATGGACCTAAATCATTGGCTAGCAGATATTTATGTAAGACCCATTCTTGTTGACCGTGTGCTAAAGTAGTGGTTCAAGCCATATGGTGACAAATGAAAACACAAATGCTTCCTGAGAAAAAATAAAATAATGCTGTTTGCCTGTTTGAGCAAAAATGTGCTAAATGACCACCATCAGTCAGTGTTTATGATTATGAATGAAAGCAGCCAGGTTTATTGCAGTTTTGGCTATTGATTATTTATTATCACCACAGACTTAACATTTTAGTAATTTGTAATTTTTACCATAACAAGTGCATGGGCTTCAGTTACAAACAGTTTGAGAACCCCTGATCTAAAACATCCTTTGACAACTTTGCAAGTGTGAAGACAGATGAAGGTTTATATGAGGAAACAATGAAGGCAATTAACAGATGGCAATAAAGAACAAACACAACAGACCAACAATACACACAACCTCCAGACAGGAAAGTCATAAGTCAATATATGTTTGCAAAAATAGGAAAATGTATTCATTTATTATTTATTTAATGTTTAAGACAAATCAGGCTATATTTAAATCTATTTTTCCTAACTCCTAAACACACACACACACACACACACACACACACACACACACACACACACACACACACACACACACACACACATATATGTACTGAATTGTTATTTAATAACATAATAGTATGCGATAACTGATGCTTCAGTATATGAGTAAGTATCTGACTAAATGTATATCCCAGATTGGAATATCTCGATCCAATCTTTAAAGTTTATTACATTTTTTTCCAGTAACAAAAAGATTATGTCGTTCGATACATTATTAGTAAGACACAAAACATATTAGGGAGCGTTGTCTGTGAAAACATAATTACATTCGGTACGGGGTTTATTCATTTTATTTTGTTTTCTTCAAATGCAATATGTAACCATTCAAGTCTTAATGAAACTTCCAACCTTTGCTTGAAACACATTGTCTCATATTTCATATCATATCTCTCAAACTGCAAACACACCCTGAGCGCTTGTCCACACTCAGAGGCCCGTCCAAACAAAGCAAACACTCATATTTGGAAACGCGGCAACTTGGGAACAATTGCTGAAAGCCTTTTTTGGCACTGCAATGTGATACAACACTTCAGAGTTATGTTCAAATATTTAATCATCTGGCTTTTTAATAAACCTTCAGACCACCTGTGTGTTTAAAACTTTGATGTAGCGTGTACAACGTTATATGCCTTACCTCACTCTGTTATGCAGTTATGCAAAGGCCCATACCTTTTTTAAATGAAAAAAATAAAGACGAGAATTAGATCATATTCTCTAAACATTAAAAAAGAAATTGCTTTACATCAAAAAGAACTCCAGACCGAAAGGCTTGTAAGGAAACCACTACGATGGGCACGGCGAGCCCATATACACCGGTCCTCAATGAAGGAGTGAAATGGAAAAGCTGAACTTTTATGTTATTTTCCTTCACGTTGTCTTGCTCCCCCTCTAAAGAAACTCCATAATATATCACGGGTCATTACTTTTTAAAACAACACATTAATGTTTTCTTTGAGTAATCTTTCTTCCATGGCCTTACAAACTGTTACATGTGACCATTACAAAAAAAGACTGACAGTAGAGAGGAGACAACTGGAAACAATTGTTGTCCAAGTCACATGCTTTGTCTTCCTGCCATCAACAACATACAAAGTTTCACATTCGCTTGAGGTCTTTGCAGTGGTGGAAGAGGTATTGAAATCTTCTAGTCAAATAAAAGTAGTAATATAAAAGTATACATTGACTCAATTACGTATCAAATTCATGCATTCAACATATTACTCAAAAAGTATCAGCAGCAAAATGTGCTTAGACTATCAAAAGTAAAAGTACTCCTTATGCAAAACCCCACTCAGAGTAAGCAATACTTTAATGTTGCAAAGGTCCGACGTTACTTAATTTACAGTTATTTCGTTAAAAATGTTTAGTTAATCATATTCTCATAATTTTTTGAAAGTGGAAATATTCTGTTCACTGGATCTAACTCAGCTCAACGTGATGCAGTAAATTGGTGATAAATGGAGCATCTAAAGAAACACAGTATTTACAAAGAAAATAAAAAAATATGTCTTCTTGCTGGACATTTCCGAACACTGTTTTCTCATAAACCTCTTATGACTCAAAATAGATTTTCAGAGGGTAATAATTTGTGAACGGTTTCCAGTAAGAGGCTTTGTTAACATGAAAGCTAGAAGGAAAAAAAAGTTGTTCACATTGATGCAACGTTGCGTGTCTAAAAGCGCATCTTAAGGCTCAAAGGTACTTGAAATGAATAAGTAACAGAAGTATCTTCATGGTTGGACACGACACTAGTCACACTAAACCACTCTATCCTTTCAGTTATCGAGAGCCGTTGAGCAGACTGCCGTTCTTTTGTGGCTGTGCAAAAGGAAACTAAAGATTCTTCATGTCCACTCAGCGCTTCAGCTCCGTCTTTTCATAAACAGTGTTTTTTCCTGCTCAAGAAGAAGCTCCATTATATCAGATATTTGCTCATTGACAAAGAATCTAGTTTATGTCCATGACAAAATGTGCACATCTTAACTGAGACCCATCTGTGTCTGCATCCAGACACATTTCTTAAGACCCATTCATGTGCAGTGAATCAGGCATCGGTATTTCCAAAAGAATTACATGCCATAACTCAATCTATATTTTAATTGGTTGCATCTTGGCTTCAATTACCTGTTATGTTGCACCGGTATTCCGTTTCTTCTCAGAGGGTCCTTCATCAACAAAGAGACCCAGACACACAACGTCTGTTTTCTCTGACAAACAGTTGCTAAGATGAAGATGAGATGCAGCATACACATAAGACATTAAGCATTTTAATTCGAGGTGACTTGGGACCAGGTAGCTGACATAGAAACAGAACGTGATTTTGATGAGACGAAAAGCTTAATGTTGATGATGAAAAGCTTTCAATGTCATGTGTTGTACAGTCTTGTATGAAGTCACAACAGTGTCTTTATAAATGTCAAGCTGTGGAGGGTGAAACCTTTACTGCTTCAATACGAAACTGTCCATATGCATTCTCCTGGATCCTCTGTCCAGCCCACAATCCAACGCAAATGATGAACAAAACTACTTCAAGTTATAATCAAATCTATCTGGTTTCTGGCATCACTTTATAGAGATAGACAGTTCATTCAAAACAAGGACCAGTGAACATTATCTTCTGATGCTTTGCAATGCTGTCCACATGAGTAATACCCGTGTGCTAATATTGTAATAAAACAGTGGTTAAGTCATATCTCTCCAATAAACAACAATAAATACAGATTCTGGGTTTGACACAGCAACTTTTAAATCATCTTCTTGGAACAGCCACATAATGACTGTTCTCACTTGAAAAAAACATTTGTTCCAACCACTTAAAAGGTTTTCCACATGGGAACCTATAAAACAAAGAAGAACATTGCATGTTGTCTGAACCGACCATTAGTGGAAGTAACTTGACCTTATGAAAGCTCAAAACAGCAATGGAGAAGATAAAACCAAACATTAAAGGAAAAGTTATGATTTTTAAGAAATACGGTAATTCACTTTTTCTGCCCAATAATTAAATGAGAAGATTAATATCACTTCCATGTCTCTACGATACATACCAAGCTGGCTCACTACGTGTAGCACAAAGACTGGAAACAGCTTGCCTGGCTCGGATATCAGTTATTGAGCGTAGAGACGTCAGCCTTCTTTTGATTACAATGGGACTACGGGGCACTGTTTTACTATTTAGTTCCTACATGAAACTTCTCATAATAATAATAATAACGTTGTTCATACAACACCTTTACAAACAGAGTTTACAAAGTGCTTTAACAGACAAAGCAGCAACAGCAAGGCAATAGAAACAACAGAATAACAAGGTCTGTAGATTATCTTGAGTCTTGAGTGACACTTCTACAGCCGATGTCTCCAAAAAAACATAGATTCACTAAAAAAAAACAAAAAAACAGGCTTTTTATTATTTTGGGGTGAACTGTCCCTTTAAATGCCACCAGCTACCTGACCAGTATCCAATCACATTCAGGTAAAGTTAGCAACTATGTTCTCCAAAGCTTCACATTCTCCAGACGCTGTGTAAATGTGGACTCGTTTATAGCATTTAGTTAAAAATAGCCTTCAATGAAAAGCAAACTACTTCAGCATTTAATTGACACAACAAGTCCTTACACGAAATACATGCATGTGCATCACTTCAGGCTTTTATAATGTAGTAATTAGTGCTCACAGCCCGAGCCACCTCATTAACTTTACCAGCTAGCAGGGTCTGTGCTGTGGTCGCCCTGACATCTGTCTGCTTCACTTCCTGAGGAGGTGGGAAACGGAGGAGACTGAAGCGGTCCTTCACGTCTCCAACCACAAAGTCAAACTCCCCCTTAGCCTGAACACGCTGGTGTCAGGCCTCCCTTCACAGAGATCTAGCTGCAGTGTGTATGAACAGTGTGCAAACACTTACAATCTGTCTTAGTTCAGCGTTGAGGCATAAATGAGGCCGTCACTGTGACTAAGCAGAGCCAGTGCCGTCTCCCTTTGACTCACTCGCTGTGCCCTTATGGACCTAAATCATTGGCTAGCAGATATTTATGTAAGACCCATTCTTGTTGACCGTGTGCTAAAGTAGTGGTTCAAGCCATATGGTGACAAATGAAAACACAAATGCTTCCTGGGGAAAAAATAAAATAATGCTGTTTGCCTGTTTGAGCAAAAATGTGCTATATGACCATCACAACAGTCAGTGTTCATGATTATTAATTAAAGCAGCCAGGTTTTTTGGCTATTGATTATTTATTATCACCACAGACTGAACATTTTATTTGGAATTATTGTTTAGCTACAAGTCGCTGCTGTGAGACAGTGGGGACTCGGTAATCAAATGAACTACAATACAGCAAAACATGATAAATTAAGATGGGACTTCGAGTCCATAACATTGACACTGTCGTGCGGTTTTGTCCTCCCGCCTCTTCTGACAGCTGCCTGGTTTAATTCAACGATTTCAAGTCACTATAAAGTTCATTTTTAACAGATGGGAGTTTATGGCCTTTGAAATGTGATGTGTTTCTATTTCTAGAACCAAACTTCATCAAGTCTGTTTAATGTAAAGAAAGGTATTTAGTGAAGAACAGATGCATCCACTTTAGCAATTGCTGATATTTCTAATAAATTACCATTAGGACTGCAGCTACAAGGGATGTGCGGGTCACGCCAACAGGCAGCATCGGGGTTTCGGGGTAGCTTCGGCTGAAAATATCACAGGTTTGGGTCAAAAAGTTACGAAGCAGCAATTTAAGTAAGTTATCAGTAACTTCCAGTCCAGCTTCTTTCCCTCTCTCTGTCACACTTGCACGCACTATAATGCCTCAAGTTGGAGGTTTGCAGGTCAGGTTTGAGTGCTTGATTGACTCGTATGTCTGGCTCTCATACCGGGTCAACGGGACAGGCTGTTACAAATACTTTCACTCGCAAAATCCCTACCAGCTACTGCAACAATTACTTTCAGTATTGTTGAATCTGCCGATTCCATTTTTAGTGTTTATTACTGAATGTCAAAACAATGTTGTTAAAAAAAAAGCTAATTATCAATTAATTAATTTAATAATTAATTATTAATGAATATTCAATCTCATGTCTAATTCTTTAGTATTCGTTCAGTTTCAGATTATTTTGTAGACCCCAAAATCACAAATACAAATGTGCCCCGGAGGGCTTTACAATCTGTACACAAACGACATCCCTTTAAAAGGATTCATCAATGTCATCTGAACTGTCAAGAGGTTTGTCACAGTCAGGCTGCTGGTTTAACATAGAAAAAGAGTGGTGATGACAAATGTTATTGCTCCACACACATCAGAAGAAAAATTGCTTGACTTTTCTTAAAAAATGTCACTATACGGTTAAATATAACCTGTTGAAAACCCAGATTTGAAGAACTGATTTAGCACACTGGCACAATCTGAGCTTTAGCATAATATAATTGTCCCAAAAATAATGTTTTTTTTTGCCATTCAGTGTGCAGTGTCACTGTCTTGAGGAGTATTCTACGAAGACATCATGTTACAGTTGCGGCCTTTGACCACATAATTGTGGTTCACTGTGTGTCTGGAGCTTATTAAATCTATGGGTCTTTAGAAGGGAAGATTCATTTGAAAAACTCAACAACAATGTCTTTTTTGAGAGTCGACAACATAACTTTTGGCCCCGCTCAGATAAGAGTGTGTCTTCACAAATCTCCGTGGTTTAAAGCTACAATTAATGAAAAACATTCAACTAACCGACCATATGTGTATTTACTTTTGAAGGTCATAAAATATGACAGACAAAATAGAATAGATACAGTTTGGATGCCATTTAGACACCCTGAATCATGAGATAGATAGATAGATAGATAGATAGATAGATAGATAGATAGATAGATAGATAGATAGATAGATAGATAGAGCGATAATTACTTTATTGATCCCACAAGGGAAATTCAAGGTCCAAGTAGCTCGACACATCACACAACATAATATATACATACACACACTATTAAAAAAGATTGTCCAAAAGAAAAATTAAAAAAACAAGAATAAATTGGATGAGGGAAGCCCGTTACTCAGGGCATAATCAATGAAACCATTCCACCTTTTCTGTTTGATGGCTTCAGTTTCATTTTAAACAGCTGCAACATGTCATGCCAAGTCTAACATCTCCCTCTTGCCGTCGTCAGCTTAATGTTGTATCTCTACATGATGCTCACTGTCTGCGTCTCTTTTTTTATCCTTTCTTCTTTCTGTCTCTGCTGTTTTTGAAGACAAGATTAAGGGAAAAATGATTTGACTGGCTTTGCCTCTACCCACGGTTGCCCTTGAACTGGACTTAATTTGCACCGGATCCTGCTAGAACAGGCTTTGGGACTTCCCAGATTGGGACCGGCACCTATTTGATTGGATTCAACGCCATCTATCTCACGATCAAAATCTTATACATTTTGTGTAATACAAATGTTATCTGTTCTGTGATTCTTTTATTTCCCATAGAAGTTAGGCTGCAACATGCTCTCAGCGCTCCTTAAACAAAATGTGTTGTCTGTGTAGTTTTTACGTGTGTGAACAGTGCACACACAGTCAGCCGTCAGTCAGGCCCCACAGTTAGTGGGTGTTTGTCCTGTGCAGTGAAATGAGTATAGTCAATTATCATTTTATGAATGGACTTGCTTGTTAATGTAACACTTTATGCGCCATGTGGCGGAGTGGGTGGACTGCATGAACGCACTGCGTATTGAGTGGGTCAGTCTTTAACACCAGTGATTGTCCAACCAATGAGAATTGAGTAAGACAAGAGCATATCAACCATCCGACCAGAGGGTCTGAGCGCCAGCATTGTGGTTTCAATGCTTTCCGTGACTTTTTTCCTCCCGAGATCGGCCGGATCAGCCGTTTCTATGTTCTGGTGCCTCCTGATTTACAACTTAAGCATTGCTCAGGAACGTGAGAGACGCATAGCTGATGGCTCATGTGTGTTATTCAGGCGGCACAGTGAGGCCCCTGAAGAACAGCTTTGATCTGCTGTCTCTCTTTCTTTTGCAGAATGTGGATACAGACGATTACACCGTAACTACACTTGAGCAACCGGCATGAGTCTCTGATCCAGCAACTTTATTAGTAGACGGTAACACTGTCTCTGACTTTTTGTTTTACTGGCTGTTGCTGCCTGAGAAGGTGGAAACAAACAACACAAAGCGGGTTTAAAGAAGAAGAAAAATGGCTCAAAAGATTAAGTCCATCCTACAAACTTGCCAGAGAACTTCTGAGACAAACAGCAAGAAAAATATATCCAGATGCAAAAGTTTGCGCCTCTGAGGAGAGATGTTGTTGATAGACATATTCCAATCAATAAATAGCTAATTCCTAAAAATCAGTCTATGTATTACCCGTGCTGCATCTGGGTCGATCTTTAACGTTTTGTGTGAGAAAAAAAAGTTGTGCATAGTACCATTCATGCCTCTTAAAGTCAGGACACATTTAGCTAAATTCAACCAACAAGGATAATCTGGCTTAAATGACATTAAGCCACGCGTTAATTTTGAAGGTAAGTTTATGTTTGTCTAGAAATATATCAGAGTGAACTCTAAAGGTCGTCACTGGAGTCACTGCAGATCAGACTTGTCTTTTTTTTTTTACATTTATCTGTGGCGACTGAGTGGTGAAAAATAAGCACAGATGATTTGTTTTCTTTACGATGCACACAGACACATACTGAGTTCTGTTTGAGGGCCAAAAACATTGTCAGTCATTATCAAAGCCAATGTGATATTTACTTCTGAAGTGCACATTTTCATTGCAGCCATACCTCCACAGTCAATTATAAGAGCCTTGCTGGTTTCAGCATGAATTTGTACTTAAGTACTGAAGTAACCCCAAATCCATTTAAGTAAGTCTGTGTTGCAGTCCGCCAATATCTTCAATAACACTAAAAGCTAGTGAGTCAAAAAGCCTCAACTGAAGTCTAAAAATGTAATTTTTCTGCTTTTTGTTACCGACAGACAACAGGACAGCAAACTGAAAGGGTACACAAACAAAATCACATGGAGAGATTGACTGAAAGCGTTATTTGCGATCCTTATTCTTTTGAAAATTAGGAGCGGCTTCTGGAAAAATTGGAAGAAACAAGGGCACGAGTCAATGACTACATTTATATGATGCACACTAATGTTCCTCTATTTTTGTGAATATGAAACAACTGTTTAAAATCCCACATTTGTGGTCGGAAGGAAAAACTTGTCTGCTTTTAAACATGAAAAACACGGCCTTCACCGGAATATGTTGCATTTACATTATTGGGGGTGACTCTCGCTCAGGGGGATGAGTGGTCGTCCCGTAACTGCAAGGTATCCTTTTTGATCCCCAGGCCCTCCATAGTTCACATGTGGAAGTTTCCCTGAGCAAGACACTTAACCCGTAGCTGCTCTGTGTTTTATTTTTTCTTTATATATTGGATATGTGCAAATATTGCGTATCAACGTTTTCAAGAAGGTGGTTGCAGGAATGAAAGCGGGATGCTGCGTTCTCCCAGGCAGAGAAGTCCACTACCAGTTAGATTAGCTGGAGCATGCACGGCTGCATGTGAACAGGAACATTAGGAATAATATTATTCATTGTCATTAGCCATGTAGGCAGCATAGAAGAAATGTTGTATTTACTGAGTCAGAGGAAACCTGGTATTGCATGTAATTGCAGTCAGTGTGAAAATAAGCCCTTTCTCTTAGAAACTAGTGACATGCTTGCACCTTTCCCTGTACCGTAAGATGCCCCTTGGCATTTGGCAAAGCTGTCAGAGGAGGAGAGAAGGCAACAGTGAAGTCTACAACTGTATTATTACCTCCAGTCTTTCTACTGTACAACATCAGGAACACGTACATTTTTGTATTTTTCTTCACCTTGCAAAAAGAGTACCAATTGCACGGGACCCGACACTGGAAAGTTGCAGCTGCAGAGAGTAATAATCTGTCATTTCAGTACAAACAACAATATTTGAAAACAAAAACGTTCATACGCGGATCAGAATCCTGCACTGTAGCTAAACTCTAAACTCACAGAGTAACAATACTCCGGCTGTATAACACGCCTTGAAGAAACAGCACATCAGGCTTGAACAATTTGTGTAATGCGTCTCAGCCTGAAACACGCCAGTGAGAGAAGTATTCATGCTTGACTATGAGTGAAAGGAGAGCTCTGTTTGAGCCAATTCTGGCTGACAGAATGTGATCGGAGCTTCTGGTGAGGCACTCACTCATGCTACTCAGAGAACCGGGGTTGCACAAGTAACCTAAAGTTTTCTCGTGTCACTGGGATTTACTGCAGTAAGAGCCACTTAACTGGTGCAGCCTGTGGCTGCTGAAGCCAAAGAGAGGAGAAGCCAAGAGACACACTCCTCCTCTGGCTTCTGCAGAATGAAAGGCGGTGTTGCTGAAGATATGGAAAATAAGGAATGGAGTTCACTGCGACTTCATATTGTGAAAAAGCTTCTGGCACAAAGTCATATTCAGCAGATACCATGGATGCAAATGATAAAGAGGTTATCCAAAACTGGCCATTACATGTAAGAGATAAACTTATGTCCTCCGTGGGAACATTTAAAGCAAGATGAAGACACAGTGATAAGAATAAGCCAGTTGTGGAGAATCCAAGTGAACTCAGAATCACTTCTTTGCCCACATGACATGCTTCTGCTGGTCGTAAACACTGTCTTCATTCATATGACATTCAGCGTGGTAGGATCTGATAAACAAGGAGCATAAATGCATATTTTCTTTTGCAAACAATGTCATTTGGGCTAAAAGAGGTTTTCATATATTTGTATGGTGTTTATGCAGGTTGTTTTTTTTATGATGAAAAAGTTAACAAATTGATATCTGACATTAACCTGCTTCACTGCTACCTGAACTTTTGAAAAGAAAGGTCGTTGTTTCCTTCTATTAATTTGTTCCTATAAAACACGAAAGCAAACACGATAAAATATTCTATCCCTGCAAAGACTGACTGGTATGAGAGCTGTTGCAGAGCCGGTTTCTTGCCAAGTATTGTAGTGGTGCTGCAGTGTACATGATGGTAAATCAAATTCCCCACAAGTGTGTCTCAAAAAAATATGACACCTGGACTGATGTCGCTTTTCAAAGTGAAAGTGAAAACACCTCTGGATGTGTGGAGAGACAGAGAGAGTGAGAGAGAGAGAGAGAGAGAGAGAGAGAGAGAGAGAGAGAGAGAGAGAGAGAGAGAGAGAGAGACGGCGCACAGCATGCACATCAGCAGCTGGCTCAATTAATTCGCCACATGCGTTTGGATCCACCAAAAAAATGTTTGTAAGCGCATTTTCAACTTGCGCTTACAAAATGTGAGAAGAAACTGCAAATAAATCTCCAAAAAAAGTGTAATGCTTGGCTGAGTTCGGAAAGTCCGAGTGATTATCGATAAGAGCATTTGACTGTGACTGTACACTTAAACTTCCGGTTCGCTGAAGAGATGACAAATGGCTGCAGTACGTTTATGTGCAGGGTTGAAGTGACCGTTAAAAGATTGGCATGTTAGTTTAAATATAATTCAATGTATTTTTGCTGTTTCTTATTGACACAGGAACAGCTTCTTTCCACTAGCCGTCTTTCTAATGAACAATTAATCTGGACTACTTGCACTATTACCACCTTTCTGCACTAATATCCCAAATTCATAGTCCATTGTCATTGCATATGCGCATATATATTATTATATCTATATTTATAGAGTACATACGAGTTTAATGTTTATGGTGATGCTTAGTTTGTGTTCTACTCTGTTGTCTTTAACGAGAGCAAAGACGAGAGTCAAATTCCATGTATGTGCACACATGGCCAAT
The DNA here is from genome assembly GCF_023055335.1 of Clinocottus analis. Classification (NCBI taxonomy): domain Eukaryota; kingdom Metazoa; phylum Chordata; class Actinopteri; order Perciformes; family Cottidae; genus Clinocottus; species Clinocottus analis. Next base: position 8,270,266 of record NW_027175898.1, read on the forward strand.
AAATAAAGCTGACTCTGATTTTTATTTATAAAATTGTACATTTACAATTTTTGTCTAACAATTAGAAATAAAAAGTATTTGGATGTACCCTGAAATCCTCAAATTATAACATGAATCAAACATGAATGCCATAATTCCAAAACATTTCACCATTCAAGATTTGACTGGCGCTTCCTCCGACATCGCGTTGCATCTTCTTCTTCAGTTGTATCATTGCGCTCAAAGAATTAGCGCCACCTCGCGCATCTGCACGTGTAACTGCTAGTGTACGCGTTTTAGTGGTAGACAGAAACCTGATGGAAAGGCTCATACGTTTCTGAAAATGTGCTCCTAATTTTTTTTATTTTTTTTTAAAGCTGCACATTTTGTGAAATTGGTTCATTTAGTTATTAAGGAACAATTCAGTTGCTAATAAAGGACTTACTCTGGAAATATTGTGGTTAAACATTCCGTCTTGGTTTATAAAAACACAAACGTGTATTGAGGTAAAAGTGAATTTCGGTGGCCAGTCTACTTACCTATGAACAAGAAGATGGAGAGATAAGTACTGTAGGTTTTAATATAATCCATGGCTCCAGTTTTTGGCAGGTCCACCGAGAGTCCGAGTCCGTATAGTTTATGGCACCTTTACGTCCTCATGAATTCGTTCACAAACAGGCTCGTGAAGCACACAGTAAACGCACACACACTCGCGCTCCTCCGGACAGTGTAGTTGTTTCTCCAAGTTGCGCACCGTTACTCATTGTGATGGATGCTGATGCTGCTGCAGCTCCCAGTGACGACAAACCCCTCTCTCTCTCTCTCTCTCTCTCTCTCTCTCTCTCTCTCTCTCTCTCTCTCTCTCTCTCTCTCTCTCTCTCTCTCTCTCTCTCTCTCTCTCTCCCTCTCTCTCTCTCTCAGCCACCAATACTCCTGGTCCTAAAGACATTCATTTTCTCCTTCACTTCTATCATCTGTTTTGGCTTTAAAGGAGAGTTTTCATCTCTGTGATCCAGCTACACGTGTTGACACGAGGTGGATAAAATCATGTTTAAATCATTATAGTAAAGAGCAGAGATCAAAGACAATAACTGTGGTGGACGAATTATTAAGATTCTTTAGCCCAATCAAGTAAAGCAGCATAGTTAGTACTAGATGTCGTTTTAATATTTTTCCATAAATTCCATTGAAAGATTCTAGATAAATAAATTTCCAGAAGTTGTACTTTTACTTTTACGTAAAAACAAAACGACAAGGGTCCATCTACAGTGTTAAATTACAAGGTAGACGTAGTTCAAACTAAAGCGGTCTAAAACCACAGTTCTGTAATAAAGTGTATCTTCAAGAATGTCAAAGTACTTTGTTGAAAATGTTGAGTTGTTGTTTTAACTGTATGAAACTTTTGAAGAATGTAGTTTATGATAGTCTTGGACTGTAGTGCATTATTCAAAGGGTGTTTCAGCTATTTTGTCCACTCTATGTACATACACCAACACAGTATTTAATAGTGCTCAAAACTGTCCACATCCAGCAATGAAAACCAGTTTTTGCTGGTGCTCTGCATGCCAAATATTCAAGTTTTCTTTTATGTATGTACTGCCATGTGTTTCTAATTAACTGCATTTACTACATTATACCATGCCGTCCTAATTATTTTTAGATTTAAGGAAAGATATTTGCATAGCGACAAAGGAGAGAGAGGCTGTGAAGGATCATAACTCCTTCTTTCAAGGTCTAAGTCTGTGTGGTTATGAGAGCACCAGGACTTATTCTGAATAGTGGAGGGTCATCCTCTCAAAGACTGCAGGAACAGGAAGGTTTTATTTGTTAATGGAGAATACTGATAGAGACAACAGGTGCTGCAGTTTAATTCAAATGCACGTCATGCCATGTGTTCTGCCCATTAAAAGGGTTTGAAGACTTTTTATGTCAAGATTTGTCTTGCACAGCTGGAGCTCCATAGGGGGAAACTGAGCCAAGGTCCAATGAGAATCTGGAGCGCACAGCGAGCTGAGTGAGGATCCAGAGCAGGGAGACAAGGCCAACAGGATACACCACAACCAGAGCAGAGCAGACGGGGCTGCAGGGAGACAAGAAACAGGTTCTGGCAGCGGGAAAAAGGCCACAAGCTCACTGAACATGGGCTAGCGAGGTGGGTGTGGCGGAGCAGAGTAATCTTGATTGGAGGATGAAGGGCGGTTGGAGGCTCTGCCACACCTGTGTCCACTCAGTGATCAGAGAGAGAGACGATGACACGACAGACGTAAGTGCTTCAACCGAGCTGCTGCTCAATACTTTATCACGCAAAACAAATTAAAAAAAAGTTGAGCTGCTTGTAACTCTGCCTGATTTACAAGCGGAGCAAATGTTTGTTTGTGTACACTTGAGTCACCGGCTTCCTGTTGCTGCCTGGAGTAAACTCTCCTGATCTTTCTGTGAAGACATTACTTTTATCAAATCCTCTTTTGTGATATTGTGAAGGAGAGACTCTTTTTTATTTTTGAAAGGCTGAGGTGAACCGAGAGGTGATACGCAATACGAGGATTAAAACAAAATCAAATTGGGTTTAATCAAACGTCCCTATTGTGGAAGGAAAATGTTTCATGCTTTTATGTTTCATATCAAGTATTGTGATTAGTTTTATGACATGAACCGGGTTATAAAAAAACAATCTGACAGGACATGTTGGTAAGAGTTACCTTGATATGAGTTCAACCCCTTTTGCCTTCAGAATTGTTTTAATCTTTAGTGGCATTGATTCAGAAAGTCTTTTTTTTAAATATTTTGACATGATAGCTGAAGAATTGTGGGTTGCACGACCATGATGCAGATCTCCCGTTCAACAAACATCCCAAAATTGCTCTAATGAATTGACTGGAGGCCATGCGAGTACAGTGAACTCATTGACATGTTCAAGAAACCAGTTTAGCAAGATCTAAGCTCTCCAGAATGGCTTGTTATCCTGTCAGATATAGCTATTAGGATGGGCATGGTCAGCTACAATATTAATATATATATCTATATATGAGAGAGAGAGAGAGAGAGAGAGAGAGATAGATAGAGAGAGAGAGAGAGAGAGAGAGAGAGAGAGAGAGAGAGAGATCCATAAGTACAAAACACTGATTGTGAAGTCTTTCTGAAATTCATCAGAGGTCTCTAAACCGGCTGCCAAAACCTCAGCCAAATCTGACCAATCATTCACCTCAAATTACCCCTAATGTCGTGAAGGAGAGTTCCTCAAGTTCGTATTACAAAACAGCAGTGTGGCTTCCTTTCAGCATGCAGTGTCTCCAGATCACCTTATTTAAAAATGGGAAAACTGTCCGAAAATAACAAACACACAGCCATCTCTTCCTGTCAGTGTTTTATTGTCGTAATCACTTCACATATATACCACAAGATTTCTAAGTAGACTACAAGAAAAGACACCAGAAGAGAGCTGCATCCACAAATAAACTAAATAAGTGTTTGTAAAGGAAAAGACAAACTGCTTTCAAAGTTGCAACCCTGCTGTGTAAACCTTACAAAAGTTACAATTATACTGTCGTAAATTAAAACCTTTTGAGGAGAAAAAGACAAAATGGATTTCAAATGATACCCATCACAAGTGCTGCATGACTCAAAAGACCTGAAGGCAATGCAGCCACAAAGCTTCACCATAAGCTTCATACGTTTCAGGGACACAGGAGATCTCAAGCTGAAACAGAAGTAAAGCAGAGAAGGCTTACGTATACACCAAAAAGTGTCAGAGAGCAGCAGTCCATGATTTTCATCTTGGGCTCAAGCAACTAAAGCAGCTGTATGATCAATATTTTTTTCATCAAAATAATGGATCTGTGGCTGTCTCAGAACAGAACAGATGAAACTCAAAAGAGACAACAAATGAGGAGCAAGTCCAAAACCTTTAACTGTGTTAAAAGGCAGAGCGCAGAAAGAAAACCTAACCAGGTGAGGAATTAGAGTCCCAGAGATCAGACGGGGTTTCGGGAATGCTGTAAAGCTTAGCGTACTGCCGAGAGACCATTTGGCAAATGACTAGAATATAGTGTTAACTACTGAGGTAATCAGGGAAATGGGAAGCAGCTGAGCTACTGGGAGTAGCAGGTCAGGTGGGGTTATCATAGGGAAGGTGGTATGGTATAGTATTAAAAACCAGACGTGAGGGATGGATTCCTGACAGGACTGTAGTGTTGAACTGGTGACAAATTATTTCCAACGCCAAGCTTTAAAGCATCTTTCAGCACATTGTTTTGGGTTTTATGGCCCACATCAGTGACGTTTCCTCAATTTTGACCACAAAGGACAGATGTTTTCAGCAAAACAGCTTTGAAAACCCCCTTCACCCTGGAGCATTTTGCAAAGTTGGCAAAAAGCTGGTGATCACAGGGTGCTTTTCATTATGCAAACCTCTTTCCTTTCCTTGCCTCCTCTCCTTAAAGCAAGGAGAGAGGAGTTGAGGCAACAGCCACTAAACTAATGAGACATTGCCTCAGAGATGTAATTTTAAAGTTAAGTCAGTTAAAGGTGGCATGCAGCTGCATCAGTTTTGTTGTATTTCATGATCTCCGTCATATGAGCATAAGTTCACGGCAGCTTATATACATATTTACCTTGCATCTGGTTGCTGACACGTTCACCACATCAACTTAAAAGGTGGTGATATGGCAATGTTGTGTTTACAGCTTGTTTCCGTTGGGAAATCTGTTTTTTCTTTAAGGTTTCCGATACTCCGCTGCCTTACAATCTAAGACTTAATGAGTCTCTGGAACTTTTTTCCGCTTTCTGGTCTTTTACTTCCATCATCCTCCGAGGGCCACACAGTTATTAACTGTAAAGCCCATCTTGAGGTCTTCCGCTCATGTCGCTGGATTTAGTTATTTCATGCTTCTAGTGTGGGCGTTTTATGTCATTCCTTGTACGTCATGCAGGATGTCCATGGGTCGCCCAGCTGGAGTCGTCCAGAATTGTGGTACGAGCTGTCGTCTCTCTCTCACCACGTTGCCTTGACCTTTGTGTGACTACGTATAGGCTTCTCCATCTCTCAGGATGATCTCAAATCTAATTATGTAATTCAATTAGAACAACCTCATTACTTTGAATCGCCCGCAGAAGTAAAGCTTTGTCTCGGGTCTCATTATATGGCATTTCTTCTTCCGTAAACAGTCTGGTGTGTTGGGTGATGGAGGGCGATAGAGAGAGAGAGAAAAGTACAAAAGAGGGGGTTTTCATTTTAAGAAATCAAGCCCAAAAATCTTCATTCATTAATCATTCCATTAGAGGAGGATGATCATCACAACTTTACATAATCTAAAGGCTCTTTTTTAAATAATGTCTTTTGTTATGTTGTGTTTAATTTATGTTAACAGTGTTTCATTGACGTGTTGATACAATTGTTGCTGTTACTTTGTTTGTGTGTGTTCGCTTGAACAAAAGTTAAAGATTAGCTGGTTAGCCTGTGAAACAATGATAAAACATGTTTTCCTTGTAAACTAATTAAGCATTGTTTGGACAAGGCTTCTGGAAACGAGGCTTATTATTTTGGAAAGATTCGGAGCGTTTGTGCATTTGTAAAAAATGAACATGTTTAACACAAAAGGAACGCTGCTTGACGCTTTTTTTGTTCATCACATTGTCTGCTTTTGTTTAGACAGTTCAGGTACCATCCACACGGTAGATGCCTGCAGAGGGAAAGGCATGTATTAACTTGAGACATTCAGAAATCTACTTTTCAATTGTGTTGCTGCTGATACTGGTCGGTTGCTTAAACATCAAATATTCATGAAGTTATTGACCACTGAACAACGTTTGCGCTGCTGATCACATGAACTGGATGTTGTTGCTTTAGAAAGGTGATGAATGTGTTCATTATGGCCTAAATGTTCAAAACCACGCCCTGTTTGCATATTTAGAATCCATTTAGATCATTTATAGATGTGATTTCATTGCATAGTTACTTCTGCTTTGCTGTTTAACTAAATACGTGATAAAAAGTAATGGAGGGCAAAATAAACTGGCACCAACTAATGAGCATAACCTTTAAAGTTACAGTTATATCACTTATGCATGTGTTTCCTATTTAATCCCTTTAAAAGTTTACAACATGCTAAGCCTATTTTATGACTTTATTAGCTAACAGGTCTGTCAGTAATGACAGATGTTGGCACGCAGCGGCAAACTTTATATTCACAATTGGTAGAAAACAACTTGCGCTTGATGTTTTAATTTAACTAATATGAAATACAAAGCTGCATGGGACTGTCCCGATGTCTTTCCTCCATCTTTAGTGTTTATCGGGATTTTTTTTTTAATTCATTGTGTTCCAGTGACATTAAAAAGTCTACCCATACCTCAGCAACAAAATGCCGAATTATTTCTTACTTCTCGTTTTTCCCTTTGTTCTCTATCTCTCTTGCTGACTCATTGGTCCAAACGTTGGAATGACAGGACATTTAATATGAGCAGATCAGGCTCCTTGTCTGTACTGGTTTGCACAGTAACCCATCTCAGGCAATACAAACTCCATTTCCATGTTAATTTTGTGCACTTCTCAAGGCCAGTTCATTTAAACTAAGTGTAATGACATGAGATGAAATTGACAAAGAAGAACAGACAGGGAAATCCAAACAAAATAAAACTGACAGGTGGCAAGTGAGGTGAAAGTAAATCAAGAGGTGATATGAGAGTACAGAGAAAATGAAAAAAAAACTTGTCTCGAGATATTTGAGAGAAAAGAGTACGCTACATAGTAGCCTATTCTGACTTCTTCACGGCTGTACACCGAAGTCATGTTTTACTTCTTGGACCTCGCTGATAGTTAGATAACAAGATGGATACCACTTTCATGTCTGTGGGCTAAAAGCTAAAGCTTCACGCCGGTTAGCGTGTATCTTAGTATAAAGACTGCGAAGAGGAAACGGTTCACGTTGGCCTGGCTCTGTACAACGCTCAAATAATTCACCTTCCATCCCAACCTAAGCTAACGCTTCTTAGCTTTAACACATAAAACCCTTTTTGTCGATCAACAGTTTTCAGTCTTTATGCTCAACTCGGTAACATTCTGGCTGTAGCTTCAGACGATGATTTGTGAAATATACTCTACTAACCTACAATCTTTCTGAGTTAGAGAAGATCCATACTCTTGTCAATACTCAGTAAATTTGGTCTATCAAGGTACATCGTATTTGTCGTCGTCACCATCGCTTCTCTCCTGCCCAAACCAGCTTCAGTGTAAATGGATAATCAAAAACATAAATTAGACATCACAGCTGAGCAAACCCACAATAAGGCAGACCATAAACCGGTCCTCTCTTTATGAAAGAATGCAGCATCTTATGTGCCAAACAAGGCCCAAGCAGGCAAGCAATGTCAAGCGAGCAGAGTTACAAGACCAAGCAGAAGCACTGATTGAACACATAACTGTGATTAATTTATTATTAAAGATTAATGTGTAAATAAAGCCAAGAGCTGATAATAGCCAAATCTAAAACAAAACAAAACAAAAACAGTTTGTGTGCTAATTTTAAACTCAAACAACGAATTCCACTCAACCTCGACTCTGTTTTATTACAATGTGTATCACATAAAAGCCTGCTGTGTTCTCCAGATGGGTTTTGCATGAGGAATATGCAATAAAATACGATTAAATTCCCAATGGCCTCGGTTGTCCAAGTAGAAACTGTTGGATTTAGGGTTCCACCTGATGGATACGTTTCGTGCAGCCGCTGTGGTTCAAGTGTCACAGAAATAAAGAGCCCATTTTAGTGCAAGGGACTGTTCTACAAATGATGGTGCAAAATCTGATGCGGACTTTTGGAATGTGTAACACCAGAAGTGACGTTTTCTTAACAAAATTTGGCAAACTGTTTACAGAAATGAAGCGAGCGCTGCTTGCCAAGTGATCCAAAACCAGCCTTAACATTTTCGAATCATAGTCGTCAATGTAGCTACTGTCATGAGGCAGAAGAAGAGACGTTGGTTTGTGTAGGTTTTCGGTCCGGTAAAAAGTCACAAAAAAATCACAAAACTTGATTTTACGTGAAAATAATTCTTAAATAGTGGATTTGTCCCAGATGCAGAAAAGTAATACATTCACAAATAAAAATGTATCAGTGAGGAGAAGTTTGAAAATGAGTTAAATATCCTGTTTTCAAGCCTTCTCATACAAAATTGATATTTTAGGACCAATAAAACACATCTGTTTTCCTTCAAAAGGAATTTATCATAAGCATCTTCTATTATTCAGTTCACACATTGTCTTAAAAAGGAAACATGTGGAACCCTTATCTTGATGTCCAGTCAAGATTGTGGAATAAATCGAAGCAATAAAAAGAGGCTATGTTAACCAGAAGAATATTATAATAAAGTGATTATTAATTTAAATATCTAATTGTGCACATTCTGTCCAGAACATGGTGTCCTCGCTTAATTTGATAAATGGCATTGATTTTTTAATGGTACACTGACTACAAGATATACTGGAGCCATTGTGACATGAAGGCCTCACACGCTTCAGTTTCAGGTGTCGTACAAGACAGAAAGTGAACTTTTCTTTCCAGACACTCACCAGCAGCAGGAAGGAATAACTCGGCTCAGAGTCAACATCCAAATGCTCAGACAGAGTTGGCAGAGGCCGAATAGACTGCAGCAACCATCCAAACCAGCAGCTTTACCGTTTTAAAACCAGTCTTCACTTCAAGCTCAAAGTGGCCTACTTAACTCAGTGTGCCTCAGATCAAGTGCAGGCGGATACTGAAGGAGCCGAAGAATAATGAGAGAGAGAAACAGAGGGGACACAGACGGGAAGGCGAGTGCTCTGTTACTTGTGTGTTTTGATAATACTCACCAAGGGTCTGTGATTTTTCTTCAGTACAAACCAGTGGATAGTAATTCAAGCAAGACCATATAGGCTATTCTGACAATGAACAATTAAAGAGCTATTTCTAGGCTAAGGGGGGAAAAGACTGTTGCAGTGCGACTTGAGGTTTATCCTAACCAGGCAGATTTGTTGCCTAAAGTTAACCAAGTATTTAAAACATACTTTTTTTCGACCACGACCATTTCCTAAACTTAATCCAACCAAGCCCTCACCAGTGGCGTCTTTTAATCACGCCTTTTAAAACCCACACCTATATAAATAGATGAGTGAGAATGTGGAGACAGGTCCAATGGGGCTGCAAAGTGTGCACCATCTTTACGCTGATGGTGTACAGCTGGAGAATTGTGGAAAAGCTTTAGTTCGCAGGTTCAGTTTAAACAATCTGAGCCAGATCTTAACCTTGACATCTTGATATCTTCTGATCTGCAAATCAAAACAAAAAAAATAATGCTTGCTTTACTTGGTTTAAGTAATTGGATTGGAAGATTTTATGTTTTGGAATAATTGTATCTTATTAAACGTGAATACATAAGATTAGATTTCTTTGTTCCAGAGGGAAATCTCTTTCCACAGTCGGCAGATGAAATATACAGGTATGATGCAGTAGCAATATCTCAAAGATATACGTCTTATGTAAGACTGAATGTATAATGTTATTATACAAAATAAAAAAATGATGCCATTTTAATAGAACAATTAACACAGGACCAGGTAAACAAACACTTCTTACATGTTGTTTTGATCTTTCACTCCTGCTTCAGCCTTTTTGCAGACTTCGAACTATCTCCTATTTACCGGACTGTCACATCAATAGGAAAGTCACTGCTGTTCCCAGCCAGCCTTTGACATAATTGCCTAAAAACAGGTCAACGAAGCTGACTGACCTATTATTAGAGCCTCTGCAATTGGCACTAAACAGCTCCATTAAAACATCAATGCAGACACTTCACTGCTTCATTTAAGGTTTTTCTAACCAGACCAGTAAAGCGATGGCTATGCAATTGAAGTCAAATCTCTTTTTTAATTTTACTTTATATGGTGTTATAATACCAGGATTTTAATTTAATCTGATTATTGTTGTTAACATGCTAACTGCACCATTTCCACACAATCTTTTCAACAACTATAGCCATGAAATTGTATACACTGCTGTCTCCCCCAGGAACAACTTGAGTGAATCTGTTGATCCTCTATAACATTTTATGTAGTACCATCATCAGGTCAACATTTTTTATTTGTGTGCAAAACATTACTTTGTAATTCTAACTGTTCCCACCTCCGTCAGATGCATTTGTTGTTCAGAGTGGTCAGCGTGGTTGTAGTCTCCTTGTGTAACGATGAAACCTATAAGAGTAATACAAATATTTCCTAAATTACAAAAGGGAGACATGTAAAGTGTAATTTAGGGTCTGACTGTGTCTCTTTACAGAATATGGGCGGGCCAAAAATAAAAACTTAGGGAAAATGAATAAAAATACTTAAAATAGAGAGAAGCTGTACTTTATTTCACAGCACTGGTGTCATGTGAACTCAAAATGCTAGGACACTTTCAAGATAAAATATATAGGCCAAACCATCAATATCCCAACCAGTGCGTCATAAAAACATCAGGAAAAGAATGTTTCTTCAAAAGGGACGCAGAGGATTTATTAAAGGTAATAAAACAGTAGTAACTCAATGAGGTTTAACGGCTGACAATAAACTGCTTAAAGAAAAACATGCTAACAGTTATGAGGTTGCTATGTAAGAACCAACACAGAGTTTATAAACATGTAGAGTCTCGCTGTGAAGAACATCAGTGTTTGGATTGAATGTCCAAACGCTGATGACATGTTGAAGAGTAACACAACCACAGATTTGGCTAACGCTCCTGAACCTGGACATTCAAAAATGTAGGAAAAAGCAAAAGCCTTTTTTTCTCTTTTCTGCATGGTCTATATGGGCCCAAAGGTTTCTCTTTTCGGACTGGGAAGTTGTAGGTCCACTGATTTGCAAATTGGTTTCAATGCCTCCAGCTCTGGAGGGGAGATTTGGTAAAGACCCACTAAAGGCAGTGCAACAGGAGGTTTAACACAATGTGTTCCTCAAACTAACCAAGCAGATTTAACAAAGTATTTCAAACATTTAACCCCAACCACGATCTTTTCCTAAGCCTAACCTAACTAAGCATTTTGTTGTCTTGCCTAATCACTGCAGGGATTTGTGCATGCACACTTGTGTTATTGGACATTCAGTGAACACGCATGAAAAATAACAACTTTGCGTAAAATATCCTATAAACCCCTGTTTGAGGATACATTGAGTTGCTCGGGTTGACACGTCCCTCAGCAATAGAGTATCCTAGGTTAGTCCAAAATTGAAAGCAAGGTGTTATGAAACATATGTTATATCTTCATGTTTCATGCAACTCAAGAAAGCGTATACCCGTCAACATGTCAAACTTTGTAAATATATATGTATATACTCTAAGCAAGCAGAATTATGTGGCGTACTTTTCAGCAACGGAGCCTGCAGGGAAGCTTCAAGAATGCTGACTGTCTGTTTTCTATCCATTAAAGGAAGCGATGAGGTAATAGGAATGATAACGTCAGCTCTGAATAAAGACTGAGAGGGACCCGTTTGTCCTTCATCTCGCCGACCTCACACTATTCTCCAGGATTTGGCTTTTGAACGAAGCAGAAGCAGCAAAAATCGGATTTAAGTGATCGAAGATGCAGCTGATGATTCTCCTGAGTCAACACAAACTCTACTGTGTGTGTGTGTGTGTGTGTGTGTGTGTGTGTGTGTGTGTGTGTGTGTGTGTGTGTGTGTGTGTGTGTGTGTGACTGACTCTTGGCAGACATATTACCCATATGGGGAACCACACGTAACATAAACCTTAAAAACACAACTCGTTGAGCAGAACAGTTGCAATTGTCAACCAAAGCCCGAAGTGTCATATTTATAAATTTTGCACGGCCCACCCTGTCATGAAAAAGAAAATGCATTGTATTTGCATAGAAATTATAAAATGTACATTTTCAGAAAGCTATTGTCTCAACAATATTTCTTAGTTAAAGGGAACATAATTTGGATAATGAAGAAATTATGACAAACTATCTGTTTATCTAAAAAAATCTGCTAGAGTTGCACTTTCTTTTCAAACTAAAATCGATATGTCTGGTCAAACTTTTAAGCAATACTCTTTGGCCGTCATTTGTTTATAAAGGAATCACACAAAAGGTTTTTCTAACTTAATAATCTGTTTATCGTTATTTATCATAAAACATTCAAATGAAAGGGTGGACCTTGGGCATGACATGGTGGACACACTGTGAAATGTTATTTAATGGTCCCATAAATGCAATAAATCTAAAGGATATTATGAAGAAAAAAAATATCAGAGATCCTTTTCCAATGTAAGGGCACATAACCCGTTGAACAGGCTGATTTGTATCCTCTACCTGTTTGCAGCCACTAAATAAAGATGCCCGAAATGAGCCATTAGTTGGGTGTTAAACTATGTACATCTTTCTGTACAGTAAGATTAAAAAATGTAACTGTACAACAGCAAGAAAAAGGGTTTTAAAGTTGATTTTAAAAAGCTGCATGTTACAGAGCGACCACTTAGACGCGTCTCCAAACAGTCTCTCCCTTTCTGCAGAGACGTGGCTCAATTCTGCAAATGCTGTTCCACATTCCTCCAAGCAGACACTTCAATTTGAGTGTTTGTTCAGAGCCTGTGGTTTTGGTATTAGAAACGTATCTGCCAGTCATGGAAGCAACAGATGCCTTCCCGGACATTTGGCCAATGGAACTTGTTTAGGCCATTGTGATGCATACACTTCACTTTGTGCCCTTCAGCGTCCATGATGACACCTGAGTATGCTTCAATATTCTACTCTCCAACCACTCTCCAATATGCCTTTCCTCATTTATATCTGGTTTCCTATAGGCTTATCTGATGTCTGTCCACATGCTGGGGCCTCATCAGTTGAAACAGGAACATCAGCGAGAGTCCAAAACACCTTCCTCCTTTTACACAAACATGAAATGTCTTTGTATTTCATCTGGCCGGGTGTCAGACTACAGTTACTGAAATGCTGCATGCATTTTAATAATGAATGAATGAAGCATCTGATTAGCCTCACTCCTTAAGATGCCAGTTTACGTTTTTGGTAGTATTTCCATACCATAAACAGCGAGCTTAACGTTAGCCACAGTAGTGTCCTAACAGTGGTTGTAGGAGACATGGCCATAAAGACCAGTCTGACCAGAGGAAACTGATATCGAGCCGTATAGTAGAGAACAAGCGGACCCAAAAATATCAAAGCAATACCGTGTTACAGCAATTAGGAGTTCCATTGGTTTATAAGTAGCTACAATGAAGAATAGAAACACAGTGAAGCCCCGATCAGTCAGAGATGGTCCCTACAAAAGCACACCATTGTTTCGTGTTTTTCTAGCAGTTTTTAGATACACATAAAAGTTCAAATATTGTCAGAGAAAAGAAAAAAATACAGTGGACGTTTGTCTGTTTTTAATTCATCATCAACATTCATGAAACATCTTGAAGGGATTCTTACTGTACAGAAAGATGTACATAGTTTAACACCCAACTAATGGCTCATTTCGGGAGCTTTTTAGCTCACGGTGCAGATCCACAGCGCTCAACCTTGCCACACTCGGCCCAGGCAGCCAACCAAATCAACCAAGAGGCGGGCTTTACTACTTTATCACTTCCTTTCTGTTACTTCATGCCAATACAGTTACTTATGGCCACACACACACACACACACACACACACACACACACACACACACACACACACACACACACACACACACACACACACTCTTCAGTGATGCATCATATTTCAGGTCACAGCTATACATCTGTGGGATGTCTTTGAGCCGAGAGGCGACCAGATCTCAGGGCTTCCTCTGTGCTCTGTGAACATGCAGAAGATTTTATGAAATACCTTGAACACTCTAATAACTGAACTCCATTCCTGCAGATGTCTCCTCTTATGGACTCCATAGTTACAGTATTTGCATCACCAATCAGAGGAGAGGAAAGAAATCCCTGGAAATGTATGCGTCTGCTGCTGCCGGTTAATCTGACAGGTCAAGCTGTACAAACATCCAGCATGGAGAAGCCATGCCTCGCTGTGTCAGCTGCATGTCAGTCGGCAGGGGGAGGAAAAAGAGGATTTCAATCCAAGAGGCAACAAAAGAATCCATCCCGTCTCTTTCGCATGCGGCGGCACTTGAAGGGATTCATTAAGAGAATATCTTTGACCGCATTATGTAGGTTGGCCAGACAGCAATACTACAGCTGGTGTTATTAATGACTATCTAACTCTCTTTTATCAACATGTCATTGTCTAACGTGTATTGGAGGATGACAGATGAGTATCAGGATAAATAGGCCCGGTGCTGTACTTCAGGTCCACCGCTGTACTGCAGATCTCTTGCAGTGCAATAATTTATTATCTTTTTTTTCTGGAAAATTTGTCAGCGAATACATTCCTGTTGAGAAGAAAACTCAAGCCAAATAATTTTGGTCTTGCATCAATCAGTATCTCCTTGTATCCTTCCATGGCCCGGTATTTTTTAAATCTGCTTTTAAGTCCACTTTAGTTCTATAGCCCTCATATTAAATATTTATGTGCTGTGAAGGCCAACAACAAGGTACCAGAGCGCCCTAATAAAAGATAAGGTAAAACGTCCAAATAAAATTCAGGTAACACAAGGCCTGAAACGTTACCAAACTGGCAAAGAGTGCAACGAAACTATGAAGCTCGTGAAGCTGATGAAACTGCAAAGACTGGGCGATGAAGGCGGAGCAGCATGAACGCACTGAAGGCAGAGAGAGAATCTTATTCTAAAAAGGCCGCAGCAACAATGTTGTTGTGTCACTATGCTATGCATTTCATCAGCTGATGAGAGCAGCTGATTTTACGATTCACATTCACAAACAGCAGCAAAAAATCATGAGTGTGAGAGGGGTGAATGGCTGAATGTGTGAGAGAGAAACTACAGGCCTTCCTGAGCCAAAGAATAGTATTCCTGACTGAACTTAGATTATCAATCCAAATGCACGTGTGAGAGGCAACAGAGCTGCAGCAGATATCCTCGATGATCCGATTGCATCTCCAGTCTGTTAACGTTCTCTTTTTCCAAATACACAGATCAGAAAAAACAGACAGCTACAAATTACACTTATGTAAATCTGTTCCGAAAATAGTTTATTCTGATTGAGAAAACCTGTGGAGATTATGTGAAGAATGGAAATGATACGGCCCTTACACAGCCAGGAATGCCACGGATGTCTGCACATGTGGAATGACAATAAAGCAGCGCGCGCACACACACACACACACACACACACACACACACACACACACACACACACACACACACACACACACACACACACACACACACACTCTCTTACACTAGAACAAATGTGGCTCGACCTGCCAGCTAGATGTGAACGTGTGAAGGACAGAGAGCCAAAGCAGCAGGAGAGAAAGACTGCTGGTCCAAAAGATTTACATGATTTACGCCAGCTGAGCTGGAGAGCTGTGCACAGTGTGTCAAGCGAGCAGGAACACGGTGTCTCTTTGTCATATGTCATATGTCATATGCCCATACACAAACCAAATGTGCTCAAAAAGTCAAATGAAGAAAACCGCTCCGAGTGAGGAGAGGTTTTAGGACTTTAACCTAGTTTAAGGGTCAAATACAAATGATTTCAAGGAATACCGCACCCATAAAATGACCATCTGTATGTCAATTCATCACCACCTGTTACCTTGAAGTCTTACTTTTCTTTTCTTGCAGGCCTTCAAGGTGAACAGAGTTTATTCAGTCGTATGCTCAGTACCTCTGCAGCACATGCGTCTACAAAATGGTACACTTCTCAACACTTCCTTCAACATTGACTCATGCTTGTGCGTGTGCGCTCTAACAACCGTGGAGGAAGTGTTTTAAAAAGATTTTAACGAAAATGCATGTGCTTGGGAAGTACTTTATTTGAATATCGTCTGTTGTTAAACATGGTATCCATCTACTGTAATTCATCAAAGATTTACTCTGTTTCTTTGGATTGCCTGGTCACAGTAGAGGCACGGGAGAAAAAGTTTTCTTCAGGCATACTAGGTAACCCGCGGTCAGTAATAAACATTGGTCATTTCACGAGTAAAATATTCCTTTAACTCAAGGGAATGAGTTATAGTGGCAACAATGAATGTTGTATGTTCACTGGAGGTCACGTGACTCTACTTGTATGTAAAAAGGATCCCTTCTAGGAATGAACCGACAGAGATTCAACACCAGACTGTAGCACTACAGAGTTTTATCGCTTTTTGTAGGATTCGGTTTTCAGCCCAAACTTCACTTGACTTTACTTCACTCTCACATCTCTCATATTGTTGCTTTCAGACGTTACGCAACAGGCAGCTATTTCCGATACAGCAAAAAGCTCTAAATGTGCAAACATCAGATCAACAAAGTTAGTGACGAGCTGGTGAACATCATGGAGCATTTAACAGCAAAAGATACAGAATCTTTGATCCTTTAAATGGACAACAGAAGGTCTCCACACACTTTTTAAAGGAGCACTCTACTTACACGTGTAATTCAGCTGACAATGATCACTTCTCAGCCTGTGAAACAGCTGTAAAACAACTTCTGTACAAAGATACAAAACATATCCATATGAATGTAATCTTGGTTATATTAAATACGAAAGCCCTTGCTGCAAACTGTAGATGTTGTCTGAAGGATGCAGATTGTATGTAATGAAATAATTTGCTTTACAGATTTAGTGTTT
The DNA here is from genome assembly GCF_023055335.1 of Clinocottus analis. Taxonomy (NCBI): domain Eukaryota; kingdom Metazoa; phylum Chordata; class Actinopteri; order Perciformes; family Cottidae; genus Clinocottus; species Clinocottus analis. The sequence goes on from NW_027175898.1 coordinate 8,286,938, forward strand.
TCGGTGATCTGCTGCCGGAAACACACGGAAGCAACTAAAGATAATAACTGCAACAACTACGTTTGTTATAGTTACGCACGAATACACACTGAATAATTCACAAAAAACACTATCAATAGTTTTCAGAAGTGATTATTCTCTCCATTAAAAGTTAAAACTTATGTACTAGTATATGTTTATTTCTTAAAGATATTTTAAATGTTATTTTCTAATGCTGTGACACGCACACACGCACACACACAAACACCCTAGGGCTTGGATTGGTCATTAACTGGGTCGACTTCATCCTAAAGTATGATCATCCCGCACTTTCTACTCTCTCACACACACGCACACACACACACACACACTTATACCCACATAATCAATATCTCTCTGTGTTTGAAAGTGCATGTGTGTGTGTTACATAATGAGGGTGTTTGAGAAAATAATTAACACAAAGCTCCTGTTTAAAGCGATCACTTCACTATTGATGGTTTTAATGGGTTTATATGCACACACACACACACACACACACACACACACACACACACACACACACACACACACACACACACACAGTGCTCTAATTAATTAGTGGGCACTGAGTGTCTCCCTCTGAACTCCTGTTTTGTCGCAGCTTTGCTGTCCTCATTGCAGGTTAATGGCTGTAATGGAAAAGCTTCATTCCATTGACGTGGATGTCAATGTGTTTTTAATGCTCTCGTGTAAACAGGGATTCGTGGTGCCATCGTTACAGGTTCAGCATGTTAACATGATGATAAAACGATCTTCCTTCCAAGGGCGGAGGTTTGCACATGGTCCATAGAGACTAGTCACGACCGAAGTTTGGGAAAGACACAAAAAATATTTCACACATGTTTGAAAACTCGTTCGTATTATTATCTATTATTTATTTCGTGCAGAATACTGTTTTGTTAAACTAAAGTGTATTGCTGCTATTATGTTAAAATCAGTTCCAAGTTACACAAATGTCAATATAGAAACATCTCAGAGAAACTGCATGAACTTATTGTGGGCAATATTTTTATTGTATGTGTTGTTTGATCTTATGATCACAATTTCTTATTCCTTTTTTTTAAAAAATACATCAAAGTTTTGTGACTTTCAACATCATGTAATAAAACCAAAAAACACACCCACATGCAATAAAGCAAGAATTTGTTGAAAGGATCTTTTAGTTTTCTGTTGATGTTACGTCAACATGATCAGTCATGGGCCTCCAATTCAATATTCAACTGATTTCATCAATTACTTGAGATGAAAACTTAAAACAAAACATTTATTCTTACAAGCAAAAGCCTTTTTTTCATAGAGACACCACTAAATTGATGCATGAGGGTATAGTAAAACATATAATTTAATATAAAATATTAAAAACCTCAGTAAAGGACAATAACAGAATGTAATTTGTCCCCATAATTCATCTTAAAAAAATAATATTGCAGATATGCCATAGCTGCTGTAAAGTAGATGAATCATTGGGAGCACATGTACAAATTAGCACTCATCCATGGATGACAGTGAGAATTGAATCGTCCTGCAGCGTTTCAAGGCTTCACGAAGCCTCAAGTCTTCCTATTGAATCCAAAGACAACTCTGTCACGACATCCTCGTGAACCATGAAGAGTTACGAGTGAAACAGAAGGAAGCCATAAACATAATCCAGCCTGTCCAACATGAAATATATCATCCAGAGAGAGAAAGCCTCGGTGGAAGATCCTTCTGAGTTCGGTGTAACTGACAGAAGTTACACAAGGACGAATTGTTTGTTGTTGTAGAATTTGACTCAGTCTGAAATAAACTGTTCCTGGTGGTAATAATTGAGTTAATTGTCTAGAGTTGAAATTCTGAGAATATTATTCAAAGCCAAAATCATCAATATGTTTATTTCATCACTGGATCAGATGACTGAGAATTAATTTGAATGCTAATGTGATTTATTTTTTTATTACAATTTTAAAATTTTGTATTTCAGTTGAAGGAAAATCTCATCCAATAATTTAAAGGTTAAATATTTCAATGCTGTGAACTGAGTGTGTCTTTAAGTTTCAGTATTCACAGGCTGTGTAAATGCAAACACGTATATGTGCCTTCTTGGCTTCCATACCCTCTGCCTTTCGTGCCGGGACACACAGCTCCTTCAGCTTCACACATCTCGGGCCCCGATCGAGAAGCATGGCCCGTCGTTAGCTGGCCATTAAATATTTAACATCCCCCCAACTACAGAGAAAGATGAGACGGTGGACAAGAAAGAAAGCGAAGCGAGCAGCAAACCTGACATAAACACATCGCGGCAGCGAGTCAGTGCTGTGTTTTGAACATGCAACCAGAGGTTCGAGGGTGTAAGCGCACACTTGAGCTTTATTGAGAAAATAAAGCATTATACGTGTAAATGCAGATACTGGTGAAAATGTAAGGCCTTCTTTCGGTCTGTTTTGTTTTGTACTTTTTAATGAATGACCAAGGGAGAACATCTTATTGAAGTTTGTGACACTCCCACTGAAGAACTAGCTCCCTAACATTAGGATTAATACATTCAGTGTGTTCTTCTCCTTTTTCAAGCATTGCTGAGGGTTGGTGAGAGGCACTAATCTAAACTCATTAATACATCTTTTGTGGGATGTACTCTAACGAATGCAGTTCATTTACATGCTTCACATAACCACGCATTAGCACAGTCAATTGAATGCATGCTGAGCTTTTCATTGACACACATAATCCCTTTCGAAAAAGTTTCACGCCAGCTGCTTTGTAAAGTCACATCTCTCTCTCTTCTTGTTTTTCAATCTGCCGTCTGAGTCGCTGTGGCCTGAAGGCCGGCTTTGTTAGCGGGACATCGTGAGAGCATCACGTCCCCCCTCTAATATAATCAGCTTCAGTGAATTACAAGAGCGCCTAATGGCATTAGGACCTGGTGACACTCATTCAGTCCACTTAAGTCCCCACATGTCTCCGACTTTGGAAAGTTGGAATTGAGAGTGACAGCTGTCTAAACAGCATCTCTTCCTGGTGAGACCGGAGAAGTACAGCGAGGATGTTTTCCTGCTGAAGGGCGTCTGAGCAATAAATAAGAATCTCACTCCAAAGCTGTCAACTTCTTCAAAGGGGATCTCTTATCTTGACTTGAGGCGCTATCTTAAAATATGATAAGCTGTCTTAAGGGGACTTTCAAGGAGTTTAAGTGAGTTGAGCTTAATTTTGTCATATTAAATATTTAAGTTATTTGTCCAGAATGCAAATCGAAACCTCAGAGAAAAAGGAATGTTTGTTGAAACTCCGAACCACGAAATAAAGGGAGCCAAAAAGAGACCGCTGCTTTTGTCAAACATCATCCCCATCACTTTCAAATTAAATAAGCCCAATCAGTCCCTGTCTGACTGATTGGGCTTCTGATTCATAGCTGCGTTGAGCCTTCGCTGATAACGTACCGCTGCTCTGAGCATGTTAAACACACTGTTCATGGACCTCATACCTTTGAAGATGCTCTGCATGTGATTCTGTGACTGATGAGAGTGAGCAACACACATCAGCCATCTTCAAAGCGCTCTTCTTTTAACATCAAAAGCAAAAAGGATACAATGCATGCTTGTTAGTTATGCATACACACAGACAGACATATATTATTCTACTTGTTGAGGCGTTTAGTGAGCAACGCAGTGGTCATAAATAAATAATAGGTACGTCATTCGGTCAGAATGTATGTTGTTTATAACCTTCTGCGGCTCAACAGTCTGTTTTTCTATTATTATAACGCCCTCGTTAGCCACTTTCCTGGACGTGGTCCCCCATCTTTCTACAGTAATTAACTTCTGACGCTTTTTGCATTGCAGTCACTTCAAACCATATCTACTAACACTTTAAGATCTGGGTGGAATATTTGATGAATATGTCAAAAAAAAGAGTGGGCAGTTATCTTTTGAATCAGCATGTTCATGGTCAAACTCATCTCGGAGCAGCTCTGGTGTATTAATTATGTATGACTTGACTTCTTTCATGCTTTACAACTCAACTTAAAGGACCTGATGAAAGAACAGCATGCAGACTGAGGCAATTAAAGACATTCATTCATAAACAGTTTTATATTCTTTTTTATAATCGTGATGATTGAATCATTTCGTATTAACCTCATATTTGTACATTAAAGTGCTAAATTCCAAATGCAGAGCATATTTATGATATCATATATTTATGATTGAGAGATTGCCTCCACACCGAGGCAGCTGAGCTGGCGGCCAGCAGCTAGCAAAGCCAACAGCACAAACAGTGCAAACAGCACGCTGACAAGCTATGCAAGCCGCTGGACAAGCGCACACACACACACACACACACACACACACACACACACACACACACACACACACACACACACACACACACTCTCGTACTAACATGCACAAACATGCACTAAAAGGCCACAGCAGCCGGACAAGCTAAGCACAAAGCTCAGAGAAGCTCTGCTTACACCAGACGCAAAGGGAGACGGACACAGCAAATAATTGTTGGCAGTTATATTAATGTTCCGAATATTAAATTCAACCTGCCACAAGAGATCTTGAGCATGCAGTCACAAGACCAAAGACCAAATGCCAGACCAAAACATTCTGCTGACGCTGCAGCAGAACGAGAGCTCGGCCATGCACAGACAGAGAGGTGCTTGTTCACTGAGGCATGCCATCGCTTCACAGACCGATGTTCAACACCACAAACTCTCTTCATAGGAGTAAAACAATCTCAAAGTGTAAACTATGTCTATATCATCACAATATCACATGCGGGGTATGCAGACCGCTCCTCAGTGTGGTGCACCACCTGGATCTGTGTTCAGTTCTCTCTGCATGTTTTTCGATATTGATACTATCTCAGATTTGTTAAAAAAATTAATTAAAAAAACAATGTCTAAATGTGCTGTTTATTTATTGGCTATTTACATGCTTGAGAAGAATTCAAAGAAACCTTTATTAGGAACACTTGCACAGGATGTTGAGACCTTCCCGCTACCAGCTGACATTTAGACTAAGCACCCACTTATTTGCCATTTTTTCAATATCTTGATTTGAAGGCTTACTCTCAGAGGTATTTGTTTAATTGCCTCCAGATTCCTGCAGCTGAATAAAACAGAGTGAATCTGTGTCTCTCAATAATTGACAGCAACATGTGCACAATCTCCCACATAACAGGCTCGACATCATAACACATAATTGAGCATATTCACAAAAATGTTGACAGATATTGCTTGCGATGAATGAAAATGTTGGCCTTGCAGCTTTATAAGTTATTCCAAATTGTGTAACCATGTGCACTCCTGGGAGCATGACATTACATATCTGATCATTTAATCCTTTGGAGGAGAGTTTTCAAATAAACATATCCACTATACTTCTGTTAATTATTATTTCATCAATGTTCCCACCTCTCTTTGGCAGAGTCCCCTCACTTGGTCTCATAACGCATTGCAGAACATTACAAAGGCACAGCAGAGACTGTATTTTTTAAGAAGGCTGAGGAAATTTACCACCCGAAATTCTCAGCAACTTCACCTCAACCTGCACAGCTCATCTCAATAATAAAATGTTTTCCCAGTGTGGAGATGTGTAGAAGGAGGAAGCATATGGCTTGACGGAAATCAATGACTTGTTAGAAAAGAATCCCTCCGTCATGTGTAGTACAACCCCGACTGCCATGAACTGGGCTTGATTATTGAAACATTGGCGCTGACCATCAGTCCCAGCTGAATCTCCTTGACTCTCACCATGACTAGTATGGAAGAGGAGAGATGCTGATGTAACATCAAACAAGGACGTGCTCGCCATAATAATGATCAAATGGAACGACTTTACTCATTCTCACACTGGAAAAGAATTGTATCAATCTCACCAATCATCATCTTAATCTCATTGTTGCATGATAATAAAATAATACAAATAATGAAAATAATGATCTCATACCTTTGCTCAGAGAGGGCGGAGAATTATTAAGATCAATAGAGCCCTTAAAATAGTTGTTTTTTTCCATTGAGGCTTAAAAAACTCAGAATATTGTCTCTTAAACTGTCCAAGCAAACTATGTTTTCTATTGGTGTCCAAATTTGTTGGAAAAATGTATGTTCATCAATTAAAATAAATACATTAAATACATATGTTGTCTTATGGTAACAAGATTTTGACAAAAGTACATATGACATTTAAAGATCATATCTAGTTTCCCTGTCTATCATTTACTTTGGAATCACATTGGCCAGTTTTACAATTAAGTTAGGTTGGACAGTTTTCAGATTCTTCTCTCGTGATTGATTCTGCATATTTTCCAATGAATAGAGCCACATACAGACCAGCGGTGGAGGGAGCCATGTAAACAGAATTACCCGCAGATATGCCTTTGTCTTCCACAGACCAATCACATGCTAAGGAACAATCTAGCCAATGAATCAATAGACTGTTTGCCTTAAAAAATAAATCAGGTCAGGGCACTTTATCAGGCAGCCAAATACAGGAGTGAATAAGCAACACCAGTCTTCAAGCTGCTCTGACGTGTTATGTGTATAGGGAGAACTTGTTAAATCAGGCAAACCACAAAACATCCTGCTCATTTAAAAAAAAAGATGGACACCACCTGTGCAAGCACAATCTGTTTTGAAATGTCTGGGAGCCATTTATTTCTGGAATAGACTGACCTCCCTCTAAACACATTTCTCAATTTGAAACCGGACGAATGTAGAGGAGATTTTACAGCTGCAGTAAAATCATAACTAGAAGATTAGGCATTCAAAAAGGAACATTAAAACAGGTTGTGGTAATTGCCAATAAGCTTCTTTGAGTATTTATTATTATTGAAGCAGTGACAGAACTTGTAATGGGTAAAACAACTCCACAAAAAAAGCTTTTGCCCAGCAGCAACACAATGTGATTCTGCAATCCCTGGGTGAGTTTTACTTCTGCATCAGGCCCTGATGGGACTTAGAGATGTGGTGTATTTTAAGATGCACAGTTGCTATTCGTTATAGACTGTCTATGACACTATTAAAACAATACTTGTGTTTAAGTGCATCTGATTCCTATGAGACTGTGTACTGCGAGCCATGTTGAGCATGAAAACGCCCGAAGAGAAAGGTCTGATGGAAATACTGCAAATCAAAGGTTTGTGGAATTTTCTTGACCAACAAGAACTTGTAGCCCTTAAACAGAAAGTTTACATTTATAAAGAATTAAAATCACCAAAACCCCTATTTATATGGTTTTCTGGTAAACATGTATTTTATTAATCAGAATATATATAATGTGTAAAAATAAAATCATATATTCTCCTCAAGTTATATATCTAAAAATATCCAAATTCAAGATATATACTGGTTACTAGTTCATCAGTATGTGAAGTTATTAATTAAATGTAGAAAAACTTGATCTCTAACTAAATGATTTAACACTGAAACAGTTAGAGAAGCTTCAATGGAAATCCAATAGGATCTTTGCATGTGAAGTACTTCAGAGACTGTAATTCGCACCGAGAGGGAACAATGCTCATCTCGATATTTCCAAGAGAACCAGGCTGGATGTGGGTTTTTACCTCAAATTTAATTAGGTTAAACCCACTGAAAGCAATATGTTTTGTTTTTAATCAAATAGTGTGGGTTTGCATCTGTGTTAGGGTCGTCTATAAAAAACAGCTCCTTCAAACTCTATTTTATGGTCTGCAACTGCAAGCATTGTGATGAAAGAAAACACACACTGACATTAAACAAACTTGAAAACCTGTTTTATTCACACAAGAGACAATTTCAGGCACTTGTAAAGAAGAACATGTCTTTACTCTGAGATGCCAAAAACCATCCGGGACTATTGCAGACACACACCAACTTTGGTAAAGTGCTGGTGTTACAAGGAAATGAACAACTGTCTTTTTACTGGGTCCAACAGACTTTGCCAAACATCATGCAGAAGCCTCAGCAGCTGATACCATGCTGCTGTTGTGTTTGTTTGATTTCAACTCTTCCGGTTTGGATAGGTTTGTGACCTGCACCCCGCTGCAACAGCACTTCACTTTTAGTATTTGTATTTCACCTTTGAATTTACTTCAGTTCAGACTTCAGAGTTCAGGTTTAAGTGACCTGAAAATACCAAAACTTTAACAGACTTGTCATATCAACTACACTGACAGTGTAAAATGTAGTTTTCAATTGTACGCTTTACCTTTATTATGCTTGAAGCAAAGACCTGGTCAATTCTATCTCTGGTTGGACTTCTTTTAAGATAAAAGGGGACAGAAGATGTTCTTGAAACCTTGATGAGAACTTTAAGAATTTGAAATGAATGTCTCACTTTGTGTTCTTTTCTTTCTCAGCGTCTTCTTCTCGTGTACATCTTTTGATTTGTCTCAGTCCCGTATCGTCCCTCTTCCGGAACAGCTGCTTTTGATTCACTACTTTTTTATTTTTCCACTCCCCGCTGCTTTCAGTCTCCTTTGTCATCACTGCTGTCTTGCTGTTTCAGGACACTCTCCAGACGTTTCGCCCTAATTGGAGGCAATTGCTCATACAAGTCAAAGCCAAACTCTGAGTGCTGTTGTGGAAGACGGAAGAGCAGCAAGTGGTTCCTCAACACCTGGAAATGAGACAAGGAGCGTGAGAAGAGCAGTATCGGTTGTTGCCAAGATGTATGTGGAAGCATTGTGGAGTATATATATATATATATCTATATATATATATATATATATCTATATATCTATATATATATATCTATATATATATATCTATATATATATATATATATATATATATAGATATATATATATATCTATATATATATATCTATATATATATATATATATATATATATATATATATCTATATATATATCTATATATATATATATATATATATATATCTATATATATATAGATATATATATATCTATATATATAGATATATATATATAGATATATATATATATATAGATATATCTATATATATATATATATATATATATATATATATATATATAGATATATCTATATATATATATATCTATATATATATATAGATATATCTATATATATAGATATATATATATATATAGATATATATATATAGATATATCTATATATATATATATCTATATATATATATAGATATATATATATATATATATCTATCTATCTATCTATCTATCTATCTATCTATCTATCTATCTATCTATCTATCTATCTATCTATCTATCTATATATATATATATATATATATATATATATATATATATATATATATATATATATATATATGGTGTGGGAAGGTGTGGGAAGAGACACACCTGATCCTGATCTCCTCGTCAGAGAGGAGAACGGTGCTGAGGAGAAGACATGCGACGAGAGCAGAAAAGAGGCTTTGCCTCTTTGTGAAGGAGATTAAACCGGTAAATTGGCTCGCGGCCCGGCTGATATACTTTAGTTTGTGTGGTTAATTGATACCGCTCTGGACAGAATTACGATTTCAGTTATTTTGTGTTTGTTCAATTAAAAACCTTTCAAACCTGCAGAATTGACTGTGATTGCGACGCTGCCCTAACTTCTATGTCCTCCATATCGTCCTGTTACAGCTGTGTTATAATTGAAAACATAAAAATTATTTAGCAAGCCAGCAGAGAGATCTAAACAGCCAAACTTGGAACCTATGGTCTATTTAGCCTGACTATTTAGCCTTTGAAGACGAGGCCCACATTTTGAGAAGGTCTAACGGGAGGTAGTGCCTAAATACAATAAATAGCAGAAATAAGTACATGAGGACTAAAGGGCATCGTTTTTATGATCACATCTCTTCCCCACTCTGTTGTGGCTGAGCCCCGACTAACACAAACTAAAAGAGATGTCAGCAGATCAGAGAGGCCACAGGGAAGACAGCGAAGTAAAGATAACTCTAGATGATGATAACTATGCTTGTTAAGTACAATAAAACCTTCATGAGAAAAATGCTAATATAATATCAATACAGCTGCATAACAAGCATAATTTAAATGTAGTCTGCTCTGGTCTCAGTCTAAGCCCCCACTGCCATGTTTTAACTCAAGCACATCAGTTTCAATAAAAGCAAAATGTTACAAACAAGCTAAAAACAAAAGCTGTGGTCTGTTTCGCTTAGTTTACCACGTATCTTGAATGTTGTAAACTTATCTGCTGGCTGAGACAAAGCAGCTCACCACCCGCGACCAGCAGAGGAAAAGACTGATATCTGTGTTCTCCATTCTTTCTAAACTTCACTTAAGAATATTAATCATTTAATTGACATTTTAATTTCCAGTAACATTCATTTAATTTAATTCAAATAGCTCAAAAGCTGTTTAGACTGCTATTTAAAGAAACGAGTCAAAGATCAGCAGGCAAACTCTTTCATTCTTTCGGTGCCTGAAAAGCCTGAAGTCCATCGCACCAGATTGAGAAAGTGCTCTGGACACATGCAGGAGATTTCCATTGTTACCAGATTCCAGGTACTTACAGACAAGCTGTCTCTGGGCTTTAGCACCCACCACCAAAATATACATTTTCTGACTTCAGCTGGAGGAAGTGTGCTGCCATCAAGTGGTTGATTTCTTCTAAGCAGCTCGTGGGATGAAAAGCTGCACGTCATCTGCATAATTATGTTATTTTTGGTGATGATGTAGCTAAGAGGAAGCATCTGTTAAATAGAGGAGGTCCAATGAGGGAGCCCTGTGGGGCGCCTGCACACTAACATTTGACTGTTGGAGTGGAAGTCCTCAAGTGTATATATACATGTTATATGTTATTTTATTGTCACCTTAGATCCTCATGTCATTAACAACTAGAGTAGTTTATGTACATTGTTTATGACTAAATAAAGGCTATTCCACTTACTGATATGTCTTCCCTAATGTAAGTCTGAGGGAAAACGTATTTTTGACAGACCAGGAATTTGTAATTCCACAGTTTGCCCACGATGTGAAATTTGCTTCAAAGCCCTCGGGTTCAGCCAGAGTTAATGGATAATGGATTTCCGGGCCAGGACCTCCTCTTCGGTGCAGTGGTCTTGTTTACTTGTAAATTACGGGCCTATTTAGAGAATAATAGACCATAAAGCAGGGTATGCTTTAGGGCAGGCTACCTTGTGATTGACAGTCTACAAATCAAAGGCGATGTAACGATGACGACGTCTACCTCTTATCCACAGTCTATGTATGTTACAAAATATCTGGCGGGTCAGGCATTTAGCCGTCTGGCTGGAAGACAGCAGCCAAAAGCAAGTAGGAAAACTTCCAGCTCGCTTGAGCTCTCCAGACGATCTCCCTCCAACCAGCTGCCCCCTTATTTAAATTTTTGTAGTGAAATAAGGAGGTATCCTTAAAGATAACTCCTCATTTCAACATGAACGACCAGCTGTGCCTCGTCTATTACGTCCATTTCAAAGCAACCGACGGGAATAAATAGAAACGCTGTGTTTTACAACAGCTCAAAAAGTCTCGTTGCACTGAGCAGTAAGACACAGAACCATGAAAAATAATAAATTCAAACTTCACTATTGGCCAATTTTTAAACACTTTACGTGAAAGTTGAAACATTATTCACCCTTAGACATTCAAATTAATTGTGGAGGATTTAAGTGAAAAAAACAGTAAGAAAAATGTCTGGTGACTTGCAAGGTGTTGAACAAGATGAGAAACAGACGAATTTATCAAAGAATGTGGAGAGACTATAGAGAAAAAAAATTCTCAGAAAGTTTCATGGGAGGAGAGGTGAAGAATTGGTACAATCAATAAACACCTCAGAGCATAAAGATCAGAGAGTGTGAAAGATAAAGGAGAAAAAGCAGTTGATTGCAAAAAGTAGAGCAGTACCTCATCGGTCAAGTAGTAAATTTTCCTCAGCATACTGTGTCGAGCTGCTTCAACCTCCTGGAAAAAGAATCATAGGATTTAAGATCAAAGGCCTCATTGACGTAGTGTACTGACTCACTTTAAGTCATAAGTGTACAAACTCTACACATGCACGCATGAGCAGTTTCAGCAACACTGCTGTGAAAATAGGTCTTTGTGAATTGAGTAAATATGGTAAAGTTTCTAAATGTGTTTCTTAGCCCTTGACCCTTTGACAGTTATTAATAACATGCGAGTTTTGCAGAAGCATGAAATCTGAAAGATCTTATGTCCAACAAGCGCATATTTGATGCAGAAAATGTACATAAATCCTAATAAAAACCCCTTAATTCTCACGCAAATCCAACTTTCTATTCAGTGCAGCTGTAGCAGCTTCTGGATTTGGTAAATTTTCACATATGTGGTAACAGTTTGTAATATGTTTTACTGTCGCTGACATTGAAAAAGGCACAAACTACAATCGTAACATTAATAAATATACAGTGGTGTACCTGTGCTGCAGCATCCTGAGAGAAGATGAAAGTATTGACATGAGACAAGGTCACCACATATAAGACGGGACACCAGCGGGGCTTCAGGGTCCCCGTAACCAAAGAGCGGAAGTAGAGGTGGAGGAGAGGGAGGGAGTCTTCAGGGGGGGAGGTGAACCGCTCAATAGGAATGGAGAGCTTCAAATTAAGTGACAAAAAAATAATACATTTATCCAAACTGATCATAAATTAATCATAGAATATTGGTCAGAAAACAATTGTCAAATGACTTTCAAAGTGCAACGAGTGAGAATGACAGCAGGAACATCCTCATCGTTACCTGTTCCAGAGTGACTCCCAGTGACCTCAGCATTCCCACATGTTCTCCAAACACAGCCAGCCTCATGGTGGCGCTGTACCTCCTCTGCAAGGGTAAGAGCACCCAGCAGCCAAACAGCCGGTCTCCAAAGGACACAGCTTCATACTGGGACAAAAGAGCAGTATACAGGTCCTGGAAGGAAGCGAGACCAGGAGGAGGGATGTTGAGGTCCAAAGAGTCCAGCCTGGATTGCCTGACGAGGGATAAGATTTGATTTAATTCTGTTCTCTGTGCTTAATTTAGCTCATGTACAGCAAAAATATGGATATCAAACATGTTCAGACCTGGTCAGCAGTCTGAACAGACCCCAGGCCAGTTTCTGAACAGGTCTCTCCAGGAACAAGTCGCTGGAACACAGGAACACGCAGGACAGGCGGGCGAGTTTGGCGACAGGTAGTATCACCTACGACATCACAAAATATTCCAGGGGTTAGTCACAACAACAAATATAATGTTATATTACCTAACAAAGACACACTAGACTAGAGGCTAGACAACCAGAGGCTCAGTATTAATGACTAGTATATGTTTAACGTGAATATGTTGGGCTTCATTTACCAATATCTTCTTAAGTTTGAGCTGAAATTTGTTCTTGAAAACGGTCCTACAAAAAGCATACGTCAGATTCTCAATGTCTTCTTAAACTGCTGACGTGTGCGAATATAATGTTGAATACCATTGCCTGCATGTTTCCAGTTGATCATAATCATCTGGCATAAAAAAGGCATAAACTGCACAGCCATGTGCACACAGATATTAAATAACAGTTAAAAGTGAAGAAGAGGGTGTCAATCAATGATCAAGAAATAATGATGATAAATCATAATAACATTTAAAAAGAAAGTGTATGAAGATAAATAAATGTTATTGTAGTGTTTATTTATATTAAAGAGCTTAATGCTTTGTAAAATAATTAAACTAAGAGTCTGAACACTCTGTTCTTACCTAAGATTATATCCCAAGTACGTGGGTTTTAAGCAGTTCTTTTATTAAGAACGTTTGGTGATTGTTATAAAGGCAACAATAAACAATGAATTTTGATGTGTCTGCTAAATAAACTTGTAATTGACTTGTTTCTGTACCTTTAATGCCTCCTCCCTCCAGACCTCCAGCAGCAGCAGCCACTGCAGACAGTGGCTCACCGCCTGCAGCGCCCCCTGTGGGAGGTGTTCCACCTCTAGCCCGCCACCGTCGGACAGCCCCGTCGACTCATAGAGGCTCACAAGTGGGAGAAAAGGCCAATCAGATGGTACAGTGGGACCAGTGAGCTCTGGGAGGAGATGGGAGCTTATCCAGGGGCCGCGACCGAGGAGAGCGTCTCGGGACGTCAGAACGGACGACTCCAGGTGGGCCAGATGAGTGAGGAAGCAGCCTCGGATGGATGGCAGCTGGATGCAGGCTTCTCTCAGGAGAGCCCCAACAGTCTGCAGAGAGGGAGAGGTGTGGTGGTGCGTTTCCTCTTGGAGTTTCAGCTCTCCCAGCTCTACAGCCTCGGGTCCTCCACTGTGGCCCTCTCTGGAAAGCAAAGAAAACATGCAATGAGTAACTAAAGAGGAAGTAAAGAATGAAGAACATCACTTTTGGTAGAAATGGATCATCCGCTAAATCTATCAAATTCCAAAGAGATGCTATTTTGAGTATAATATGACCAATGAAATTAGTTTATATTACATTACAATTATATCACAATTACAAAGAAAGAACTCATGATTTGAGTCAACAAAACAAAAGAGGCTCAGTGTTGATCATGTCGGCACCTACTGGCAATCAATTACAATGAGTATGGTAGTCGACTTACGATATAAAGTCTTTGTTGAAGATGATGCTGGACAGCAGTTCGTGTCCCAGATATTCACTGCCTGGTAACAACCATGGTAGCAGAACCAGCGCCACCTGGTGGTACATTGAGGCATGCTTGGCTACTTCTGGCTCAATGGAAACCTGAGAAAACACAAAAATGGTTATTATGCATTACTAATGAGAGGTGGATTTAGTTTGGAACAGAAGCTAGCATAATCTGAAAGAATAGCAGAAGATAGTGTTGCTGACTGAAACAAAGCTTTAACTTCATGCTTTAGGTCAACACAATCATTTACGGGACATTGATCAAAGTTGGACCTACCAGCCTGTGTGCCAGCCGGAGCAGCAGGTAGAGGAGATGGTGTTCATGACGGACAAGCCAGGCTCTGGTGTGAGACAGTGTGGGCACAGCCTGACTGCAGCTTCTCAGATAACCAATCACAGGTTCTGACAGGAGGAGGCTGTTGAACTAAAGAGACGGTGTTGAGATAAAACAGATGGGATTTTGGCCAAAGCGTGCACTCGTCTGCCAAGAGGCCACAACCAAGATTACACTGGATCGTTTTACTGATTAGTAGCTCATCTTTGGCTGAAGGTGTGCTGAGCAGTGATACAATCTAATGAACAAAATTGCTTGGCTCGTTATTGTCTGTCGCTGTCCTTGCACACACAAAAAACACCTCTAAAGTTCTCCCTGAAGATTTACCTTGTAGCTGAGGCCTTTGTGAATGCCTGTGATGGTTTCGAGGAGAAGCCCCAGGGCTGTGAGAAGAGGGAAGGGAGAGCTGGGAGCAACCAGCCACGAACGATCCCTCCATCCTGAGCAGGCCAGACCAGGGAGGCTGGGAGTGGTTTCTGGGTCCCGGTGACTAGACTGGACATTACAGACCACGGAGGAAGCCCTGGTGAAAAAAAAGATAATAATAATGGAAAAAACTGTCAACAAATCAATATTTTTTTTCAGAACCAAATGAGGCTGAGAGCAAAACAAAGGCAAATACCATTGTCCTTATTTAGACATTATTATTTGACAATATGACGATAAATAACAACAATTGCTCTCAGTCAGACATACTTTAGGTTCTTAATCAGGCCTTGAACGACATGGTGGGACAGCAGAGGAAGGAGAAGCTCGGACGCCAGCCGCTCCAATTCCTGAAGGGCCTCTACTGGCTTGAAACAGTGCTGAGGAAGAGTCAAATAGGTCATGGATTCATAGAACTAGTTGAGCGATAACAATACACTTATACACTGCAGAAAGTAGAACTTGATTTGCCCTAACCTGTCTGGAGAGCTGATGGTAGTAAGCTTCTAGGTAGACCAAGTAAGCTGGTATGACAGCCAGACTGATGTCTTTCTGCACTGGATTATCAAGGTTCTTCACAAAGCCCCTCAAATGTCCCAACAGGGATGCCTGCAACCCTGTGACATGACCCCAAGACACAGGAGGAGGAGGAGGGCACTCTTCTCCCTGAGAGCTGTGGTAAAACAGAGAGGGGAATGTGTGTATGGCTGCAACGAACAGACATTTTAATTGTTGATAATCTTGCAATAATGTTCTTCATTAAAAATATAGTGAGAGGTGACAGTGTTGCCCAAAGCTGGTTGACGTCCTCAAATGTCTTGTTTTGTCCACAACTGGAAAGGTATACAATTTTACTGTTGACACTAGAAAATGTTCCCGTTTAGGAAGCATATCTGACAGAATTTAACTATTTCTTTCTTTAAAAATTACTCAAACCAATGAATATATTTTCAAAATAATTGCCAATTCATTAAACAGTTATCAACTTATCCATCCATTTTTTCAGTTCTAAACTTGTCGATAAATTAGGACACAACTGTGATGATTTTTTTTTCAAACCACTTTAATCCTGATCTGTACCTGACCATGCCAGCCTGCAGCTCCTGGTGGCAACCAGCTGTGTGTGTGACCTGCGTGAGCAGAGAAAGCAGAGCCAGGACCCGCTGGATCTGCAGAGGCAACAGAGGACCTGAGAGGGCCAGGACTGTGTGAACCGACTGTAAGGTCTTTGCTAAACTTGGATAGAGGTCTCTGTGGAAACATAATGACAAACAGTGTGAGAGAAGCACAGAGCAGAGGATTAGGGAGTCAAGGTAATCAGCACAGTCTTCATAAAAACAGTTCTACAGATTGTCTGTCTCTAATTAGCCTACTCAACACTCAACACTCCTGAAGTGAGAGTTCTCTGTCCCTCTGCTGGTCAGATTGAATGGGTTCACTTGCATGTATAATTTGCAGGCCTGTCCATAGCCGGCTGCCACCGCCCACAGCCTGTAGGCCTCAGTGGTGATCCTGAGGGCCTCGGTCGGTTCCAGCAGCAGCTGACCGGGCTCCGCACTCAGCAGACAAGGTAGACGCTCCTTCACTCCAAGAGAGTTTAACTAGAGAGAGGAGAGACAAAGAATAATCAAATAATTTAGATAGAATAATGATGATATTGGTACTTGTCATGCGGTTGCAAATCAGAAACAGTTATGTTTTGCGTTTTCCTCTTGACTGTTTTTGTATTTTACCACTACATCCTGTAGTAAGCACAACAAATAACTTCACATGATCAATAAAGACGGGTGTCAACACAACACCCTTCACACACCACAATACACTTTCATATCTGCTGCATCAGTTCATCTAGTTATTAAAGACCTCTCTAAAACACAATCTAATACATTGTAATGCGGCTAAACACTGCTTCGGACACTGGCCCTCATATTCCATATGTAAAAGGCCAGATTCCTCTTACCAGCCTGGCACAGGTATGTCTGCCAGAGGTGGCCAACACTCTCAACAGCTTCATGGCGCTGGCCACTGGGAGTCGGTAAACAGACTGAGGAATGGAAGAAGATGGAGCCGTCCAGGACACTGGAAGGAACTCTGACAACACCGTCTCCATCAAGCGAGGACAGTCGAGCACCTGTGAGTGAATTGCAATCTTACTGAATTTGGCAAAAGATGAAACTGTAGACAACAGTAATGAATTGTCCTATTAGCATGTTGATAAGTGACTGTTATTGTTGTTACCTGAGTGGCAGATAAGGCAGAGTGCCTTGCGATGCGAATCAGGATCTGCAGGACGTCCTGGACCACTCGAGGCGAAGGTCGGAACACCTCGAGGATGTAACGCAGCCTGGGGAGCAGTTTCATCTTCAAGAGACCCTGAAACGACAATAAGCATTTAATCTTTATCTTCTGAACAACTTAATCACTTTACATTTACATCAAATTACTAAAAAGGAAGTCTCTTTGTCTGTATGGCCTCAATTTTTTTCGACAATCATTCATCATATCGACTTCCCACTTGGCAGCATGCTGATGCAGAATTCTCTGCACAGCGGATGTAAGAGCATGAGGGTCAAAGTAGAATGTCCTGCTGAAATGCAAATCTGCATGCAACGGTAAGTACTATGCAAGGAAAGTTGCAGAATGTACTAAAAAAAAATTTCATGGATGCGATTTAGAAAGCGGTCAGCTGAGCCCCGCCCGCTCTCCATCAACGTTCGTGTGAGCCTTTGCACCCAAATGACGCGAATATTTCCAGACAGGCATGTTTGAGCTGACACTGCAGCTCTGGTTATTAAAATCTGAAAAAGCCAAGGAAAACAAGTAAAAAGTAAACATGTTTACCTTGACAACATCCTGCCTGGCCACGTCATGATCAGTCTTCCTCTCCTCCTTCTCCTTCGCCGTGTCCTTCATACATTCTGGCAGCCCAGCATCATCCTCTTCTTCCTCCTCCTGAGCAGACGGCAGCAGAGGGAAGGAGGCCAGGCCACGAAACCAAGAGAAGGTGCCGTCCAAACACTCCTGAGAAGGCAAACAGTGTTTATTTGAACATGAGCAACATAAAAACAAAGTGTATTTCTTCTACAAATTACGTTTACAGTTCTGGGACATATTTTGTGATGACTGTTCAATGTTACTGGGATTTTATTGCACTGCATTTCGCTAACTTTATTACCGTTAATTTTTGCACATAAAATTACACAATAAAAATGTAATGGATTGTCTTACTTCATCGTCTTCACACACAAGGAGGGCCTTAAGTGCATGCACAGCTGCAGACATGACTCCTTCCACACTGTCATCCAATGCGAAGCGGAGCAAGAAGAGCAGGCCGGCATCGAGCAGAGAGGACACCATGCTGCCTTTCAGAACTGACAGGTACTCTCCAGCACGTGCCTACGGGGTAAGAAAATCCACCACTTAAATGAACACAGACATGTGCCTCTGCAGCTACATTGTGTATGTGTGTGTTTATTTGTTTATGTACCTTTGAGAGGATGTTGGACAGAGTACCGAGGGCCAGACTCCTCTGCTGGATGAGCTGACTCCGAGACAGCAGGAACAGTTCCTGCAGGGAGTAACCTGCTTGCTGCAGAGAAATCCTCAATGTTAGGAGTAAACTTATCTCAAAGCAAAAGTCCTTTGAGCCTTGTCTCAAAGGCTAACTTCGATATTGATCTGGTTTTCAGTCTCACATTGACACTGCATTCAAATGAACAAGACAGAGCATGAAAAAGACTGTTCCGGGAGCAATGAACCACCATAATGAGATTCAAAATTGCAGGTAATGTTCAGAACTAATCAGAATTGAACTTTGCAGTTAGCTGGTACTGCTTTTGTGCTTTGTGAGCCAAACCCGGCTATTAAACACAAAAAATGTCATAAACAATAGATCTGATGCTGGTATAAACATTGTATTGGTAACTTTAAACAAAAATAAAAAATGTAATAATATGAATAAAATGACTTGTCCACTGACCTCAGGCTCCTCTCCGTGGTGGTGCAGGCCTAAATGGGTGGGCAGATCCTCAGTGGGTGGAATCAAGGTCCCCGCAAAGTCAAACCGAGCTTGCATGGCCTATCAGTACACAGAACCACAAGTGACTCAATGAAATGCAAGCTTTAGGTTGAAACTGATAACAATGACATCTGCTGGTATAAGAAATATATCCTTACCTTCTTGGTTCCTTTCCTTTTGGGTGCAGGCAAGTCCCTCATCCACTCCAGCTTCTCTGGCTCCAGCTTATCCATGTGGACCCACTCTTTCTGAGGCTTCAGCAGCAGGTCCATCTCTAAATTCACACACACGGGAGAGGTAAAAGCAAGAATCATAACTATGGATGATTTCATCTAATAATTGGTACAACAGCTGTTTGTTGTAGCCAGCACAGAGAAAGTCACAACTACAACATGTGTCGAAGCTGTAAACACAAACTACTTCTGCACTCACTACCCTCAACACCGCTCTTTCCCACGGCTATGATTAATGATACTTTGGAAGGAGCTGAGGCAATGCCTGGCTATTTATTCTCAACCCAAAAACAAGGGTTGTTTTCTCTAAAAGGGAGGTAGAGAAGGCAATGAATTATCTCTGCAAAGAATAAAGTAAATCGTCTTGACATGCGTCTTCAGAAAGGTCCTAGAGGCCAAAACGCCGACTCTTTTTAAATGAATGGATGCAGAGCTGATTTGTGTTGTGCATATTGGCTTCTACTCATGTAAGAAATCATCTCTGACCAAAATAACAAAACCAGCTCGCATTTTAAAATAACACAGTTTGGAAAACTTTTGGCATCCACGATGTGCAAGATCGGTCTTCATGTGATCCATTAGCATCACTTTCATCAGGGATGGGAGTATACGTTGAATGATCTGCAGTAACTTCATTGCAGAGAGTGGCTACTTCTGGCTCAGTCTGGCCTTTCTGCTCATCAATCAAAGTGAAGTCAATGATCAGCATTACGTCGGGACTTTAGCCTTGCAGCAGAAGCATTGCACATTAATTATACAATTAAGGGAATGGATCCTTGAGAGAGAGGGAGAGCAGAGAAAGTGAAGGAAAGAAACATCAGGAGGGAGACGAAGGGGGGAATGGAGGCAGAGAAAGCTGGCAGACACACAGGTGGGATGGCCTTCTTTACAGTGGCAAGTTTAGGGATTACCAGAAAGATATACCACTGATCCAAATAATTGTATAATATCAGCAACAAGCTTACAATTAAACAGTGGTGAAAGAAGAGTTTAGGTCCTTAATTTAAGTACAAGTACTACCGCATTGTAAAAATACTCCAATACAAGTATAGTTGTGTATTAATAATTAATAATATTTATAATAATGTACGCTGTTACATTCCACCTCTGCAATTTAAACAAGTCTAAATAGGCAAGAAGTAGTGTGAAAAAATTGCATAGTCATCCCCATAACTTTGATGCTATTGAAGTATTTATATCTCCAGCAGCAGCAGCGGCCAGGAACAACTGACAAGGTAGACCTGATGAAGAGGTTGCTTTAAAATTCATCATACCTGTCACAGCAGGTGGTGGTGGCAGGTCCTCCTCTCTTTCCATCTCTACTTCTCTGGGTTTCTGAAAAAGCACAGCAGCACCAGAGGAGACTGACTGTCTGCTCTTATTTCCAAGAGAAAAATTGTCCTTGCTGCTTTTGCCCCAGGGTTGTTTGGATGCGGAGGCGGAGGCAGAGGACGGGACGCTCTGGGCTTTGCGAGATCTAACAAAGTCCACCAGTCCAGGATCTGGGAAGCAGAAATAATTGTGTTATATGCAGTAGTACCAACAAAATGTCCTTCACTAGTTATAAGACAAGCTCAACACATACCATGTCAATATATATTATATATAAATTTACCATCATGTGAACAACATGATTACCTACCGAGTTGACATAAGAGCTTCTTCTGCTCCTGTAGTATCTCAGATTGAGACATGGCCTGGAGCTTAGCCTGGTTCTCTCTGTGGATCCTCATAGTTTCTGCTGAGCTATCTGAGGCTCCAAGTCCCTGACCAGACAGCAGACTGAGACATGAGGCTGCAGATGGCTCTGGTGAATGGAGAGGAGGTGGGTATAAAGACAAAGGGAGATACAAAACAATATGAAAGGGGGTTCTGTGGAGAAAGATACCACGGACCAATTCCGAAATACAAAACATGTGAAATAATTACTCACGATGATCTGTAGCACCACACTGACCTGTATCCATGCTGGTCTCAGGTGGCAGGTTTTGCTTTCTGTGTTCAGGTGTGTGAGCAGCTTCAGGTGCACAATGTAAAGGTGTCTTTCCCTCCTTTTGTCTCTGAGCTGCTAACTGACGTGCAAAGATACTCTTCTTTCCAACAGTGGAAGACAGTGTGGCCTAGACGTAAGGATGAATTAACATTAAAAAAAACAAGCTGAATTGCATATATTGTGATAATACAATGTATCTGTGTGTCCAAGTGTGGACACACAGATTGAATATAAAAATTGTATACGTTTAAAGTATTTTTAAGTAGTATGAGATTTTTCCGGTAAAGATAAGCCATTCATTGTCAATGGCCAGAGTATGTTTCCATGTTTGTAATTAAACTATTCACACAATGTAAGAATCACATCCAACGTAAATAATTATTAATGTTATCTTACCTGACTGCTGGTTTCTGAACAGTGCAATACTTTAGGGAAAGCCATGCCGGTAAATGCTGGTAGAGATACTGGAGTAGAGGTGGTGTCTCTCTCCTTAAACAAAGATGGAGGTGACAGATCCATTAATAAAATAATAGATAAAAACACTGATGGAAAAAAACTGCTAAACACACCATATGCATGCATACTTGGGTCCAATACGGGAAAGAAATCTACTTAATTAAGCACATAGTCACTGATTCATACTTTTTTCAATTTGCATTCAACAACAGCAACTTACAACTATTTTGGAGAGAACAGCACTGACGTGCATGTCATGTCGGTCCAGCCTCTCACCAGCGTCCTCATCCTCGAAAGTAACACGACTGGCTTTGAATCGAGACTTCTTAGGAGGGGCTGGCGTCAGAGACGGGAGTTGGTCTGGAAGATCTGGAGGAAACATAAAGAATATTCAATGGTCTTACATATTGTTGTATACTATCCATGTGTGTAACTTATCCCTTTTAGGTACAACCGTATACACACAACATGTCAACAGTTGATGTGTTTCTAATCTCAAAAAACACATTTCTCACCTTCTATGGTGACGACATCCTTCTCTCTTCCTTTGTTCTCCCTGTTATATTCCCCTCTTTCCCCTTCTTCTTCTCCTCCTGCTCCAGCCTCGCCTCTCCTCTTGTCAGGTCTGCGGACTACAGTGGCAGCAGACGATGCGCCAGAGGTCAGAAACTCCTCCTGCTCCCTCAGGAGGTCTGCCTCACAGTCAGATGGCTTGGGGCGCCGCAACATCCCTCTAAAGGACACACAAGATCATGTTAAATGCATTGCCACAGTTGGGTCTAACGATAACGCTCCTGTCTATTTATGCCCGTATTTACTTCCACAACACCTAGCTAACTGTTAACCTAAACCCTGACTGCTTTACTGAAAAACTTTCGACAAAAGACTATTGAAGTGAAAGGTGCTGAATCAAAGAACCCCAAACTGGTGTTTGCCCTCAAAAACAACTGCGTGACGACCCTGTAGCCAGATTAAAAAATATAGTATTTTATTAAACAGAGAGGAGGCCATCGTAATTCAAGAAAATGTGTAATTTAAACGTTAGCTCTGGAGTAACGTTGATTGGTTAGATGCTGCACTTAGCTTTGCTAACCTTAAGAAGAACTAACGTTATTTGGGATGATAAGAAAGGACAGACAGCAACACGCTTTAACCAATAAACAAAATGCATGGCACTTATTTAACGTTGTTTTAAAACAATTAGCTATTGCTTCAACGTCAGTTAAGTTTACATCCGACTCGGACCGGGGGACGAGTCCAACTCACAGTTAGTTAGCTATTGTTAGCTTAACGTTAGCTTGAAACGTCAGATCGTATTCAGCTGAAGGTAAAATTAGCCAACATAATACCAAAATGTGTCATGACAGTATGGCCGTATTTGTTGTTTTTAAAATATGTCACAACTGTGGTGGCTAACCTTCAGTTGACGTTAAGTGTTGGGTCCGTGTTACCAGCGTGATGCACAACTCTCGGTTGACCACACGGAGGATTTTGAATGTAACACCAAGCTCCTCCTTCATAATAAAAGCTCGGCCCGAATAAACCGACAGTAACGCACAGCGACTTCCTTCGTTTTTCTCCTACATCCCGCATTTTCTGCCAAAGTGTATTACGGTAATTGTGGGCTTGGAAGGCATACGTAATGTATCTGAGTTGTTGACAAATATTGTAATGCGCGCTCGCTGAATTATCCCGTGTAACGTGCAGGGTTTCCCCCACATACCTCAGCTACATCTCGCGGTATCCTCCTCCCTTCTCCAGGACACTGGACAGCGCGCCGGCATCTGGATCGGCACTGCGCAGTGACGTTTTTTGTTATGTATTGGTTTATTAGATAATTGAAACTGGCCATTGACAACGAGCCTCGTTTACTGCATAATGGTCAACCTCTGCTGCCTTTGCTGCGGTGAAATCCCTCAACCCCGCCCCCCTCCGTCGGGCCAGGCGGGACCTCCGCGGGATCCCCGCTCCGTGCAGCAGCAGCCCGCTGGCTCCGGCCCAGACGGTGTGGGGCTGAAGGGGACACACAAAGGGGGGACAAAGAAAGCGAATAAGAAGGAGTGAGTTCATAATCTCTCTCTCTCTCTGACATGCAAAAAGTGCAGCATGCTCTCCTCCGATCCGGACTCTACGGAGGACACGGCGGCCAGCGCTCCCAATGATGCTGAGGGAGAGGAGCAGGAGGAAGAGGAGGAGGACTCGCCAGCTGAGAGCGATGTCCTGGAAGAGGTAGGTGTAGTCGGTAATTAGTTTATTTTTTTAAACAACACTCCTTAAAATTGCACACACACACACACACACACACACACACACACACACACACACACACACACACACACACACACACACACATACACACACACACACACACACACACACACACACACACACACACACACACACACACACACACACACAAACGCCTGCAATTAACAATTTAAAAAATAGTAAAAGAAAAGTATAAGAAATAAATAAGAAACATGATGAACCAAAACATCCTTGTTGTGCACAAAAAAATATCTTAAGTGCACGTTCCTTGTGCTCAATCTGTTTTATTAATTCATTTAGAACATTTTTTTGATTTAAAACACATTTAAGTTGTGGGATCACTGGAAAAATAAATATTGACATCCTCTCTGTGCCATTAGAGCGCAAATGTGTCCACCTGCAGACAGACAACCTCTCGACTTGATGAAATGTCAGATTCCATTTCACACAGAGGCAGTAGAATCCATTGATGTGGAAAGATTCTCTCAGAAGTGCATGCATAACATTTTGAAAGAGAGTTGTTAAGCCAGCAAACAATTATTTTTTCAAATTTTTTACAATTTTAAGTTTTGATCAAGTGTACATGCATGTTTCTGTGTTTGCTCCACTATGGCCTACGTCTTTACTGTCATGGAATAATTACTGTGATTCCATCTGGGGGATTGGCTGTGTGCAGCCAGCCATGCACAGATAGTAAGAGAGCGCGAGTTACCTCAGAGCCATTGTTCATCTAACTGCCAGGTCCTATTTTACTGTTAAAGTACAATTTAGGAACAAGCAAATTGTGTCTTTTTCCCATGCCTCCTATTTATCGTCAACTAAATTTAATTTTAATTTTTTCTAAGAAGACTCTTGCACATCTAAACTGTAGTGTGTAATGTCTGCAGTCCAAAGGCCGAGACTACTGAATGCCATCCTCTCTAGAATTGCGTCTCTGTTGCTCCATAAATAACTGAGGTGGAATCCGCAAAGTGACATCCCCACCCCGGTGTCAGCGCAGTAATGGATGGGCTGGATGTCAGCGTAAATTGTTTTACTCCATAAAACACCAGAGGTAGCCTACGAGAAGACAGGATCTCATGGGGATGATTGTCACAACAAGAACCCACAATATTAGAAAGCACCATGAAGTCATTTAGAAATCGATTGATGTGACTGACAATTGCAAATTACTTTTGAATGTGTGAAACTTCCAAACTAAGAGATGCACACATTAAAAGTGTCGGTCCTGGTTTGCTCTCTTTGTGCACAAAGGGTTACACTCAAGCTTCTTTTACTCTTAGTGTTACTGATGAGAGCTTGGGCCATTGTGTCTTTGCTGGATGTAAGCACTTTCTGTGTGTGTGTTTGTGTATGTGTTTACATGGGCAGTGCTTTTTCTTGACTTGAATATCTAAATTAGAATGAAAAATACTACATTATAACATAATGTTATATTATTATAATATTATTTCATTATATGTATTAGATGGGTTACTATATCAGCAGCAATTTAATTATTACATACTTTACATACAGTACAGTATTTTACATACAGACATAATTCATTTTAATCTCCAAGGTCTTTAGGAACTTTGTCTACATATAAAAGTCCTAACGTGTGATATTAATGTGACAACTTTACTAGTATATTCGCCCATGTCATTATAAATTAAATTAATTTCAGAGAAAGATGTGTGAAAACATCTCAGTTAACATTTATAGGACACGCTTGGTTTTCTCTGAGCTTTCTTTAGTTTGATTTACTTTGTGCTTAGGTATGGGAAAGCTTGGCAGTCCATAGTGGAGCCACGTTAATTTGCATTTCTACTGAATGTCACCACCAGGTTTCATGGCCTCATTGCTTTAAGTACCCCTCTCTCTCTCTCTCTCTCTCTCTCTCTCTCTCTCTCTCTCTCTCTCTCTCTCTCTCTCTCTCTCTCTCTCTCTCTCTACAGCAGCGTCCAGTGAAGCAGTCCCTGGGTGCTTGCATCTTTCGGGAGTCCCATTGGCGCTGCCTGTTGCTCTCTCTGCTCATGTACAGCTGCCTGGGCGTGGTGGCCTGGTGTCAGCTGACCAGGGTCACCAAAATCCGCTTCAACTCCGCCCTCACCTCCTCCTTCACAGCCACTTTCACCTCCTCCCTGCGCGGGGCCTCTGGGATGGCCGTTGGAGGACACTCAATGATCTATCACGACAGCCCCTGCTCTGACGGCTACATCTACATCCCTCTGGCCTTCCTGCTCATACTCTACATCTTATACATGGTGGAGTGCTGGAACTGCAGAGCCAGGAGCGAGCTGCAGAGCAAAGCAGACGTGGACAATGTGTATGAGCGTGTGCTGCGGATGAGAGAGGCCCAACCTTGCATATGGTGGAAGGCTATCAGCTATCACTTTGTGCGAAGGACTCGGCAAGTCACTCGATACCGTAACGGGGATGCGTACACCACCACTCAGGTGTACCATGAGAGAGTGAACACCCACGTGGCTGAGGGTGAGTTTGACTACAGCCACTGTGGGATGAAAGATGTATCGCGGGACCTCAGAGGCTTGGATGGCCATCCGGCAACTCGCCTGCACTTCACCAAATGCTTCAGCTTCACAGAGGCCGGTCCAGAAAATGAATACCTCAACCAGAGGGCCAGGTTCTTCTCTGAAATTGAGGGTTTGGACGAATACATGGAGGCCAGGGAGGGGATGCAGCTGAAAAACGTGGACTTCAGAGAAAACCTAATAGCCTATATAGATCCAGATAGGATGCCTTGGTACACTTCGCAGGTTGCCTTCTGGCTGGCAGCTCTGCTGATGTTGTCCTGGCCTCTGAGAGTGCTGATAGAGTACCGCACTGCTTATGTGCACTACCGCATAGAGAAACTATTTGGGTTAGAGTACAGACCCTCTCCTCTAGATGAAGACAGGCCTTTGGGGAATAATACTGGTTGTGTTATTCCAAGAGTAGACACACTGGACAGCACTGAACTGGAGTGGCACATACGATGTAACCGCCAGGTGATTCCCAGCTACTCAGAGGCCATGCTGATAAACCTGAGCACAGCAGACTCAAACTCATTACAAGACACCGAGCGCACCTCGTCCTCAAACTGCTTCCTTCTGGACAGCAGCCAGACTGCTCAAAGTTATGGCGCTCTGCAAAGCCAAGAGGACTGCGGGCAATGCAGAGAGCCGAACGGGCAAGGGAATGGAGGAGGCAGGAGGAGGACCATCACCAGCTCCAGCTGCTCCTCCATCTTCTCCTGCCGGGGAGCGCTGCTCCACTCGCACCTCTCCTCGGACACGTCTCGGTTCTCTCTCTGCCGCATGTACGGCTCCCATCGCACCGTGTCTCTGTGGAGGAGCCACAGCAGCAACCTGACGGACCCCTGCTGCATTGACGAGCAATGCTGCCAGTCTGACTCCAGCCGTCTGGCGCTCAGCGATAGTCCACCGACTTACAGGGACGCCCGGTTCTTCCCCGTTCTCATTGTGCATCGGTCCGAGGGCTGCGGCAGCGAGGACGGGAGAGAAGTAAGGCGATATTTCATACGCAGAGGGTCGTCCTGTGTGGAGACGGATCTGTGAAGGACACAGAGACACTTATTGATGAGTCAAGATAGATTTAAACCAGGAATGATAGATGGTGTTGGTCACTGTTTGCTCCATAGACAGAATTACATTAATGAAGATGTATGGAGCTCTTTCAAAATATTCCATTAAGGTGAAGGAAAACTTCCTTCTATTTTTTAACAGTCACCAAAAGGTCAAAGAGTCCTCGTATTGAATTGCACATGTCTATATTATTACAGTTTAATTGGCTCTATGAACAGACACAGGTGTTGTAGGAGTGAATCTAAATGCGTCACCTCTGCAGTGCCGTGCCCTCCTGGTTGCAGCAACAGTCTATCAGTTGCAGTGTGTACAATGACAATAAAAATCTGAACACATAGTCCAGACATGCCACTGAGACATGAAAACTGCACGACGTCAGCATCCGACTGTTTTCATCATTTACATTTTTTTTAAAAGCACAGGATGCAAAACTTCACCGGTTCTTACATTGACCTTGTAAGTGTTAATATACGTGTGAGGATTGTGCTACTTAGAGGTAAGAATACAAGTTGCATGTCATAAGCTGTTGTCTTTTTAGTTGATTTACAGTAAAACAAAAGACATGAGTTTTTTCTATTTCGTTTATTTTTCCAAATACTTAATATTAATCAACTAATTTGAGTAAATAAACCGCCATGTTTTCCTCTTAAATCTGACATGGTACAAGTCACAACTCTGTTGGACACAAATAATTTGTTTAGACTACTTATATTGCTTACATTTTAACATTTCAGTTCATGTTACTCATCATATTCCTCATCAATAAAAGTGTTGTGGTGTTTAAATCATACACTGAATCATATCACTGTGGCACATTTCTATATTTCAATTTAAGGTCACAAACAAATGTACAGGTCCCCGTTGTGTGTGCTGAAGAAGAAGAAGAAGAAGAAGAAGAAGAAGAAGAAGAAGAAGAAGAAGAAGAAGAAGAAGAAGAAGAAGAAGAAGAAGAGAAATAAGTTCCTCCTGGTCATGTTGATTTGAGGTGACAGATCCTCTCAGACTCTCAGCTCACTGGCTTCTCAAGTACAGCGAGAAGTAAAGAAGCACTGGAACGAAGCTGACATTCACTTTTGTGTGTGGTTGATACAAATAAAAAATGTATGCAAGTAAAACATGAAATGCAGCATGTTGTTTTGACTAGCAAAACGTTTACTATTATTAAAGCAATATAGCAAAAATACTCCTTTGCAAGAAAGAGTACAGAAGTATTATCAGCCCAAAATACTTGTAAAATGTTAAAATATTACACAGTCTATTACTTTTCGGATTATTATTACCAATGTATGAATGACTATTTAGCATTTTAATGCTGTTGTCGGAGTAGTTCAAGCTATACCAGTGCATCATGTTTATAAGATTATGATTTATATTGAAAATCTGAATCTACAAAGTAAGAAACGCTATCAAATACATGCATCTCCCTGGTCGTTCTTTCTGTTGACCACTAGATGCCACTATTGCTAAGGACTATATTAAAAAGGACTATATTTTCATGGTTTCAACAGTAAAGATTTAAAGAAAGAAAGACAGAAATAATAAAATTGCTTTTCAATTTTCTTCAGCAGTTTTAGCTCAGTAGAAACTTCAGTGAGCAACATGCAACAGGGCAAATGTGGACCGTCGAAAGGCCAAGAAAAAGCGAGTAAGTGGACCTTGAGTGAAGAGTTTTTGTCAAACCTCTATTGGTTGCTTTATGAAACCGATCAGCTAATAATGTAGACTGGGTGAATGACATAGTGGTCTTTGATCTTAAATGTGACTGCATTAGAGAATATGAAATAGTCATTTTAAAATAATTACAATTTTGTAAAACAAGCGACCACACATCCCAGTGATGGAAGAAGTGCTCAGATCTCAAAAGTAGTAATGCAACACCGGTAATACTTGGTTGCAAGTAAAAGTAAACAGATTAGCATCAAAATATAGCTGCTTGAAGTACCAAAAGTAAAAGTTGTATATTCATCACATGTAAGGCCCATTGCAGAATAACATATAGTCAATTATGTTAAATTGATGAATTGTGATGTGGAGATTATCTTTACATAATAATACACACATCATATCCAATTGATGATTTTATTTTGGATTATTAATCTTAATGTCAAAAAAGTGATTAGTAACTAAAGTGAGCAAATAAGTAAAAAGTAGGCTTCAATATTTGTAGTTTAAAGTATTATGAAATTAAACAATCAGGTAGAGAATATGACACGTTCTTCATAACTGCACAGTCTTTGAGTAAATGTACTTTCCACCAGCCGTGCCACGTTTTATTGATCGTTTATTATAAAGTAGTTGTCTGTCTCTGGGTCTGTCCCGCTCCTCTTAAACGCGCGCCCGCTTCCATGACGTCACTTCCCACGCGCGCGATTTCATGCTAACGGCAGCTAACCACACCGACTAAACAGAGGGGGCCCTTTCACACTTTGTCAAGACACCGTGGAGCTCAGAGCGTTTTCCCCGCTGACGACCCGGTTCCCTCACGGTGTATCGAGTCTCCGACAGCCGGGCAGAGGCAGCTGCCGCTCGGTAGAGACGGCCCCTCGGTGTCCGGTTGTTGACATCCATGACGGGGACACTGTGTGTGTTGTGCCCGTAGCTCCAGCGCGTCACTGGCTCCGCGTTACTTCTCCTCGGAAGTTTCTTTCCTCCCTCTGGTATGCATTTAGACCCTCGGTTTGCTCCGACTCGGCCTTAAAGCTGGGCCACCTCGGGTGTTGGTTTAGTATTTGGGGATGAAGCTGCAGTGTGACGTAGAAGTGCTGAATCGGATGCTTCCCTCGTTTGGGATGAAGAGTCGAGGAAAGGGCACGAGAGCCGTGCTGTCCATCGGGAAGCACTTGGACAAGACGAGTCACCGCAGCAACATCTACATGATGATCTGCACCGCTAAAGACAGAGCAGGCTCCAAGTACAAGGTCAGTGTGTGTTGTTGATTGTGTGTACTGTACTGCTGCTGCAATTTCTTTTACATGTATTATTCTCTAGTTTGATACACGTTGTTTTATTTTGGCCGATCTGCACATGTAGGATCTGTTTATACTTCAGTCCATCCATCCAGGAAGGGGTCTTGACCCCTATTCAGCATGTATTTGCAAGATTAATTCACCAGAACAGCTCAGTGGTTGACTTTAGTTGCAAAGTATTTAAAAAAGACTTAAAAAGGAGAAAACAATTCAAACATTATGTCCATATTATTACTGACCTTTTAATATAATGTAGAAGAAGAACAAACTCTTTTGTATGTTTATGGTGCTATATTATTTTTGTTTGAGTTAATGCAACTTGTTAATACTGTTGTTGGTGTTATTTATCTCCTTAAATTATAATTTGAAAAATGTTTATCTGGATGCAATATGGCTAAATACATCTTTGTTCAATCTAATGTACTTTGTATTTATCTATGTATTACTCCTCATCAAATGCTGCCTTTGGGGGCTCTTCAGGAGATTCTGATATCAAACGGCCATTTAAATAGTGCAGTAAAAATATACACCTGCATGTTGAGGAAAAGGTTCCAAAGCTTTTGCTATTCCTGTCTCCGCTTGTTGAGACCGTGAATCACTCTTGGTTGAGCGGTCATGTGTTCCCGCCCTGCTGTTGCGTCGTGTGTTTTTCCATCACTGACATTTGCCAACTTTCACTTGCAGCTTAAAGACAACATCGAGAAGTTCTTTACTTGGTTTGTGGAGGAAGGCAAGGCCACTGTGAGATTAAAGGAACCCGCTATTGACATTTGTTTGAGCAAGGTACGACTTCCGAAGTTGTTGTGGTTGTTTTACCAGATTTTCAGGTTCATGATGAAGCAACTTTAAATCTTATTTCCTTTTAATGTCCCAAGACTCGACCTACATGTTACAATCGACAGACAGACGCAGTCAGTTGTTTTGACTGCAGCTGATGACTGGACAGTCACCATATCAGCTTCATTGTTTCCAGTTGCTTTAAAGCCCTCCCCGCTGTTTTGAGGGCTGTGGTGACCTTTCACTTATATTCTAACGTGGTTGAACCTGCCATGTTAAAAGACATGCACACACACACACACACACACACACACACACACACACACACACACACACATAAGTATGGCAGGGTAGCAGCAGGAACAGAATGTCCTACATCGTGGGCAATGTTGCACACAAACTTCAATCAACCTACAGGACAACGTTTTTTTATAATCACAAATAAATTGACCATACATTTAAATTAACATTAATGTTTATTCAAAGAAAGTGTCAAGATATTCCAGGCCAGTACATTCAGATATTTCAAGGAAACTAGTCATACACAAGCCCTTAAACTGCTTTTTCCTCTGACCTATGAATCTCACCAGTACCTTCATCTAATCATTTATTTGTAGGCGGATGCAAATAGCTTGAAGAACTTCCTCTCAGCGGCTCGTCTGGCAGACAGAGGAAGTGACGTCAATAGCTTTCCCCTCTCCACGCTTACTCCCGTTCGCGCCAGAGACGTAGAGCAACCCAAGAAGAAGCTCACCATCGTGTCCAAGAAGGACTACCCTCTCACCTCCAGCTTCCCCTACTCTCTGGAGCAGCTGCAAGTCTCCTACTGCAAACTGTCACGGGTGGACATGCGGATGCTGTCACTTAAAGGTAGAATGAGCCGACAGGGTTGTTGGCTGCACACTGAAACTTATATTTTGATTTCCAGTCTGTTTCTGAACTTTACTCCCATTTTGTTTTCATAAAGAAGATTAGAAGGCATTAGTAAGTTAAAGGTTAATGAGTTTAATGTCATGTCATCTATGGTACAATTCTAAATGGCTAGATTACCTCCTTTTTTTTAAGTTGCTTTTGTTTTTGCAGCACTCCGCAAGCTAGACCTCAGTAACAACCACATCAAGAAACTCCCCGCCACCATCGGTGACCTCAGCTGCCTCTCTGAGCTCATCCTCCACAACAACCACCTGGAGGCCTTCAGCGAGGCCCTCTGCCTGTCCACCCTGCAGCGGACCCTCCAGCTCCTGGACCTCAGCCAAAATCGCCTGCAGTCCCTCCCCGCTCAGTTCTGCCAGCTCAAGGAGCTGGTGAACCTCAAGCTGGACGACAACGAGCTCGTCTGTTTGCCGTTCCACGTGGGCCGACTCTCGAAGTTGAGGTTCCTGTCAGCGGCGCACAACCAGCTAGCCATGTTGCCCTCTGACTTCCGTAAACTTAGTCTGGAGAACCTGGACATGTTTGGGAATCCATTTGTCCAACCGAACCCTCTGGACCACAAAATGAATCTTACATTCCCGCTTCCACTCCAAGAGATGGCTTCCAGAGCTGTGGCCAACCTCAGGTTAGAATCAAACGTGCCTTGTATGTCACACTGTTGTCCTTGTGGCTCTCACAGCGACCTCCTCATTGTGTCCTTTCTGATTCCCCTCGCAGGTTACCATACGGTCCTCAACTCATCCCTGCCCACTTGTGTCGGGACCTAGAAGTTGCCAAGATGTGCGACTGCGGCCAGGTCTGCATCAATTTCTACATAAAGACGGCGGTCAGCATGAACCTGCACCAAGTCTCGCACACGGTTGTCCTGGTGGACGACATGGGGGGCACGGAGGCTCCTGTGCAGCAGCACTTTTGCTCCCTCTCTTGTTACTCCGAGTTTTTAGACAACTCATTCCAGAGAGGAATCAGATGAGGAAGAACAAACTTTTTTGTTTGACAGGAAATGGACAAAACTGCTGTGGATTTATGCAATAGATTGCAGGTTAAGAGATTCTGTTGGAGGATACAGTCGTCTAATAATGCCTTTACACAAAAAGGAGAATATTGACTCTTTTTAAAAGTGCTTAAAGCAGCTGGTTTTACAACTTGTATTGCACTTCGCTGTACCTGAATAGCACTGACTTTATGTAAGGATAGTGGACAGCCACACTAATACATCACAAATGTTTGTCATTGCCGCCGGTAAACGTCATGCATCGTCTTTCCTGTTCTTCCCGCCTCTTGTAGGCTCCCCAACTGACCTGCTTCTGCACGGCAGGGAATAAAGAAAGTAGATTAATTGGAGTTTCTTCCTGAACACAGTGCCTCAGGGTTTGTGGGCATTGGCGAAAAGGAGTTTGTTTTTACTGTGCTAATGACCTACAAGTTTTATATTCATGTGAAAAAGGCAATAAAATAAAATAATTCACATTGTTGTGCCAATGATTTTATTCAGAGACATTTAGATGATTTATGCATTGTGTATTTGATTTAAGTGATTGACGACAACGGTCAGGTTTTGAGAATAAGAACATTTAATATTGTTTAAATAAACAGTAACTTTCTATGATACAGGAGCACCACCTCACAGCCTCTGAACCCTCAGTCCTCAGTCGAGCTCATACATCAGGGAGTTCTGGAAGATGAACCCAGCAGATGTGGAATGGTCACTGATGATCGTTTCTTTTCCATCTTTATCAATTTCCCTTAATAACACAGGTGGCGGCTTGTTGTCGGGCTCTGGTCTGTGGAGGATTTGTGCCTTTGGCAGGTCATCTAGGTCTGTACTCTTCCCCTCATCCTGCTTCATGTTGTGGCTCTGAGGTTCAGTGGCTGTGGATGTTTGGGATTTCTCACTTGATTTGTAATTTTGAAATGCAGCGTCCACTTCCACCTACAACAGAAAGATATAAACAGCTTAGTGTCAACACACGTTTACATCCTTGTCTCCACAGTTTATGGTATTTCAGGACTCATCTTACCTCCTTTCTAATGTCTGAAGTCTTCATTTTAGATGGTGACTCCAAACAAGACATCAAATTGACTCCTCCCTCTTTTTCTACACACCTTAAATGTTCTTCAAGAACTAAACCAAGCTGGTTATCTGTTTCAGGTGTGGCCTCAAGCTTGTTATAATCATCAGGCAAGGAGTTTATTTCTTCTACAGAAACAGTAGCCCTTTGAAAACCTAGACCAGAGTCCTTGTCTTCAAATTGCCGCCTTTTCTGTTGGTTAGACTTTCTAACCTCTTTGTCACTTTCCTGTTTCTGCTCTTTCAATATCTCTTCCTTGATTTCTTGGCCTTTTCTTTTAGTCTCTTTCAATTCTTCTCCACTCTTTTCTCCTTCCTGTGTTGCCTTCTCTTCCACTACCCTTTCCTCTCCTGTTACACTTTCCTCCTCTTCCCTCCTCTGCTCCCCTCCTTTCTCATCATGACCTCTTTGACCCTCTTCATCAACTTTCTCTCCCCTTCTCTGCTGCCTAACATCCTTCACAGTATTTTGCTCCTCGCTGTCCTTGCTTTCCCTCTTTGTCTCCTTCCATTCATCCTCCTCATTCACCTCTTTTTTCTCTTCCTGACTCTCATCATCACAAACACTAGCCTGAGAAGACCCTGCAGCGTAAACGAATGCCTCATCAGAAGGAAGAACAGACAGCATGACTGTGAGCTGTCCTGTCTGTTTATTGAACTTGGCCTCTCCTTTATCTTCATCCACAGGGTAGGCTAAGGGCAGCTCCAGTCTGTAGGCTGGTTTCTTGGACGCCAGCAGCAGCTGCCTCTCTTTTACCTCCAGGCTGGCGTCTGAGGCCGCCTTCAGAAGGGGCATGGCGACGGTCACCACTATCTCTTTGGGCCTAGGGCTTTGGGCGGAGTCTCTAGCGTATCTGAAGTCTTGGAGATCCACGAATGAGCGATATTTTATTGTGTAGTTTGGCTTGGTGGGCTCTTTGATTTTCTTAGGCTTGTGGCTTTTAGGTTCAGCATCACTGCTGTTTTCCTTTGCAGCTGATTCTGTGGCCTTCATTTGCAGTGACGTTGTCGGTCTTTTGTCATCCGGGTATGGGAAGGCAAGAGGGTCCGGCTCCTCTGAGGGCTCCTTGGATTTGTATCCAGGAATGGATTTTCGGAGGACACAAGGCTGAGGGGCACCCTTGTATTTAGTGCTCATCTCCCTCACATTGTTTTTATCCAGAGTCACTTTGAAAGCTTTCTGGATTCCCTGAATGGCCGTGCTGTCCACCATGTCCATAAATCTCTTGTTTTTGCTTGCCATGTGCACAGTATCAGGGTGGAAGATGACATCATGGATCTTGATCTTCTTCCCTTTGGGGTCTGTGTCTTGTCTCCCTGGGGGCAGACTGTGAGGCAGGGACCAGCACTGTCCCCTGCGGCCGTCCTCCGACACCCCGCCTTTAACTGTGGGCTTTCCAACGTGTTCACTGGCGCAGATGTTGATGAAACACTTCTGCTTGCCGTCCACACTCGTCCTGAGAGACCGAAACGGTTTCGGGTTGATGAACTCAATCGTGTTTCCTCTCTCCTGCTCCAGGAGTTTGATCTCTTCTTCGTACCTTTTCTTATTCTCAGGGTCCGACAGTTCGCGCGCGTAATCGCGCAGCATTTCCCCGAATTTCTCGTCTTTGAGCGCTTTTGTCAGCCGGTCCACTTCTTCTACCGTCATGTCGAGTTCTCTCAGCTTATCTCCAACCTCCATGCTGACGACGACGATTAGAAATAAAGGTCTGAAACGTCCTAAAAGTGAGTCCAGAAGCGAAGTGAGCTAATTAAAGGAGAGGCACGGGCTGTTTTTCGTGTCGTTTTAAATCGTCAAGGTGTGTTTAGTTTCTGACCTCCTCGTTCGGTTGATGTAACCATAGCAACATGAAAGTCTTTGGTGCAACAAGGAAACTCTTCCCTGTGGAACTTTTTGTGTGTGTGCCGCGTTTAGATCCCACAGGATTTAATGCATGAATTAAAATATTTAACTGAAAAAATATAATCAGAAAAATTATAAGCATTCGTAATTTAATTCAAAATAATTGACCAAAATGAAATAGTGCCATGGCTGATAAAATCACACACACACACACACACACACACACACACACACACACACACACACACACACACACACACACACACACACACACACACACCTACAGTGTTGTGTTGTGATTCATTCATTCATTACATTTATGTGTGTGTACCTTTTGGCACTTAAAGTTCTATGACCTTACATATACACAGTTTTGCGCTTTTCTAAATAGACAATTTTCACAGCGGACATTTTGACAATTCAAACGGAAACATATTGCTATAAATACCCCTACAGTTATTTGAAGATCTCGTGTATTACTACCAACCTTCGTTAACATTAGTTGAATGGGTTTTATTAAAGACTAGCCTAAATAGAGGCTGCATTGTGTTTTGAGACCACACAGACAGCTTCTTATCTATGTCTAGTCTATATGTACACATATTCTTTGTGTTAATTTCACCTGCAAAACTATGCACAAAAAAAACTAAATAGAGCAAGAAAATATTCACAATTTAATTTTTAATGACACGTAATTTTAATCATAATTGTATGAAGCTTTTTAGTAGGCATCAAATGTGAAATGCATTACGATCACCTATACTAGTAAAATGTTCTAACTATGTAAAACTAACATGTTCTGCTGTAAATAGTGAAATTACATGAATTGGCCGCAAGATGTCACTATAGATCGCTGCTGAAGTGGCAGAGAGCCAGTGAAGAAGTCGGTCAGTAAGGCAAAGGGGCGGATACGCAGGAAAGAGAAGTGATTGGTCGCACCCCCAGCAGTTCATATTTCTCACTGTCTGATTGGAAGGGGCGTGCTGTTACTGGGTGTGGGACCACTGCTCATGAATGTGTAGGCGAGAGGGAGGGAGAGAGGATGGAGGCAGCACCAGCAGCATCTATAAGGCTCCTTTTTGTTTGCTTTATATATTTTCCACTTGCATCCTCACAATTTCTCCAGCTGAAATTGTCTTTCTTCTATAATTTCATATCTGCATTTATTACATTACTGCATAACCTGTTTACATTCCAATCTATATGTTAAACTACGACCGTGCACCTGTTTACCACAGCGTTATATATGGTCATAGTACTTGCCCAAATACATTTTATACATATTTGTGTCAGGGTTGTTGGAGGGAATATGAGAAAAAATAATTACACTTCCAACAAGTGCTTCACTGTGATTTTTTTTTTTGCACATTTGCCATTACTAAGAACTTATATTTAGGACCACTAAGTAAAAGAACAAGATATGTTTTCCAAATTATATCAGACTGGAAACATTTTTCCCTGAATACAACTGAGTGGTTTATTATGCAAGAGTCACACAGCCTCACCACCTCCCCATGTGACAGTGCTGGATGGGCTCAAGAGATCAGCAAATAAACTCTAAAACACTGCAAACAAATCTGTCTAGTCTGCTGACTCATCAACAATATCGCTCTGAGCTAATGAACAGTACACAATGTCCTTAAATGGTCTTACCAAAGAGCTTTCATAACACCTAATTTCATCCAGCCAGTGGACCAGAAGAGGGCGGTAGTGGGGGGAGTCAGCGCGTGACGCACACAGGATGTGGCCAGACACCACTCTGGGAAAGACTGCTGATTCTACCTCGATCCCACACTTAGGTTCACCAGAAAGGTCACAAAATGCACAAACACTGACTCACTTAATCTTTTTTATTACAAATATGTATTAAATAATATGAAAAGTTAGACAGGGAGATATAATCAAGGTATAATCGTAGTACTGATGGTTAATATTCATATCATTTTTGCGTGTTTTCCCAAAAATGACAAATAAATGCATTTTCATAATACAACAATCAATACATTCCCATATGTATATATATATATATATATATATATATATATATATATATATATATATATATATATATATATATATATATATATACCAGTATCAACACAAACAAAAAGAAAGTGTTGTAGGAAGGGTGGAAGGTGAAATGTATAAGACAAACTTCATACAAAGGCTTTGGCAAGAGTGCATTGATATTATCAAATATATCAAAGTAAACAAAAGAATCCTTTAAAGAAAAATACATGTACAAATGAGCAGTCGAGAGGAATAAAAGAGTCCAGTGCATGTTTTTCTGTCATTCCCATGAGTGAAATTAGGAGCAGCCTTGTGTGCTTGGCTGCTCCCGGTGTCCCTGTGGTATCTTGGGAGTGGGTAGGATGGCAGCGTTCATTGTCTACTTTGAGCCGGCAGGTACCAGCATGCTTAGTGTGGCAAGTCCTGGTTTAGGAGGAGGTGTCTTGCCAGCAGCCATTTTGTTCAGGCTCCGGACATCAGCTTGCCAGGAGGGCATTTTCTTTGTGGTCATGTGGCGGCGGGCGTGTTTGGTGAGGTGATCACTGCGCATGAATCGCCGGTCGCACACGGGACACACAAATTTCTTCTCACCCGTGTGTGTCCGCCGGTGGCGGGAGAGCTCATCGGAGCGGGCGAACCTCTTTTCACAGCCATCCCAGCTGCAGCTGAAAGGCTTCTCACCTAAGGGAGGAAACAAGGAGAGTAGGTAGTCAGTAAGTGAGTCAAACTGCAGTCATAACAACTTTACCCCATCGTGCCTAAGATATACAACAATGAGCTCACTTTCTTCCCGTCAAGAACGACAAATCCAAGAAAGGAATGTTTTACAAACAGGATGGAACACTCATCTGTGGTCCCAATTTCTTTCCACATCCTCACGACTATCAACCAAACCAAACACTTCTGAATGCAGTTAACCCCTCACCTGTGTGTGTTCTTAGGTGAGCCTTGAGGTGTGAGCTCTTAAAATATGTCTTCCTGCAGCCTGGAAAGTTGCAGACATAGTTCCTCCTGCGGGAAAAGTCCATCTTTGTTGCTGTTATACCGCAGCTGGGCCCCGCTGGCACATACACTGGGGCCGGGGCCAGAGGTAGCAGCTTGGTGTTGCCCAGAGTCATGACAGTCTGAGGGCAGTGAGGGGCCTGAGAGATAGAGGATTGAGGGAGAACTAGCATCACCGTGCCCTGGGGCATCGCCGAGCCCATGATGAGGGACTGCTGAACAGGGGCGGCGTTAGCTGAGGCCGGCTGGGGGAGGATGGGTGTGGTGGTGGTCCGAATCCCAGTATTGGTTGTCTGAACCGCACCAGGGATGAAGGCTGAGATTATACCTGATTGGCTGCTGACAGGGAACATCTGGCAGATGATTTGAGGGCTGGGGATTGAGGGCGGGGACATGGCTGGGGGAGCAAAGGGAGTGGGAGGGTTGCTTAGCGGCAGCATATTGACAGGAGTGGGGGTGGAGACACTGTTCAAACATGGTTTTAGGGGACTGGCGTAGTACTCTGTTCTTGAGGCGAACACCGTGGGTGTGAGAGGAGCAGGAGTAGATGGAGGTCTGGTTATCTGCTCAGTCTTTGTAATACGCTGCTGCTGCTGCTCGACCGTTGCAGCCGTTACTGCGTCTCTGGTTTTCTTTGGATTGGGGGCCACTGGAATGCGGTGTTGGCAGGGGGTGCTGTCTGCGGTGTGGCGGATGACGCTGGTCGCCATGGCTCTGCAGGGCTGTGGCAGAGGAGGGAGGGAGGGTGTCTTTTCAGCAATGGG
This sequence comes from Clinocottus analis, assembly GCF_023055335.1. Classification (NCBI taxonomy): domain Eukaryota; kingdom Metazoa; phylum Chordata; class Actinopteri; order Perciformes; family Cottidae; genus Clinocottus; species Clinocottus analis. Next base: position 8,327,189 of record NW_027175898.1, read on the forward strand.
TGCCAGGACAGGCTGATGGAGACCGGACCCACAGTGCTGTGAGGACACGGCCAGGCCAGAGCTTGACTGGAGCACTGTGCTGGATGCCTCAACAAAGCTGGGGCTGTGAGGGGGAGTCATACACTGCAAAAAAGGGAGGGAAGAACATTAAAAGATGTAACCAGTGTAACCTGACGACATGGTGATAAGGAGGGTGTTTCAAGATGTACAGGGGAATGTGCAGAGGTGGCAACACAAGACTAATGATCACTCTAAGTTATAAAGAGCTATAAACTGTGATTTTTATGACTCTTTATGACACTCTGTCTGAAGGTCAAACCACGTTACAGTATCATGACTTTTTCTGCTGCAGCCCCTCTCACCTGCCTGAGTCTCACGTAATAAACCATGAACACTTCTCTTTACACATTCACATCAAAAAGCTATTGATGGAAACCTTGACTCTCAGGAATGTTTACTAAACAAGCAGAAGTAATCTAAATGGTTTTCAAGGCTGTGCGATATCAGTGTCTGCTCTTATTGAGATGTGGGTTACAAATCTGACATACATATTATTCAATAGGTTGACATCCATACGGCATAAAAAGTGACTTACCAGGGAGGAGAGGGACACAAAGTCCTTTGGGGGCTCTGGAAGTTCTGACGGCATGAGGGAGTCACAAGAGTCCGAAGCTGGGGTTAGGGGTCTGGGCTTGCAGGGGTTTGGCCTGTTGCTGCCGAGGAAGTGGCCCTGGCCCCAAGAGCTCATGCACACCAGCGCTTCAGCGGCTTCCAGGTCGGTGTACTCCAGGCCACAGGTTGCACTCGGGACAGACTGTTCACTGTCATGCCTCCTTCTCTTTGCATAGGACCCGCAATGATCCATATACTCAGCCTGAAAGGAACAACAAATAAACTTCAGACAAAACAAGTGAAACGAAAGTACTTCAGTGAGGCATTTTTCAACTGAATTATTTGGTGAGCTTTTTATTCCATTGACCAGAATGGAGGGAAATCTGTGATTCCAGTTATCATCTGCTCTGTCACTGTTCCTCAATCTAAAGTTCCCATCCAAATTACACGATGCTTCCAATAAGGGAGAGGGGGTGTTGATGACTACTCCCCAGCCCAGCACGCACTGCCTTTGGCTCAGAGCCAGGACGCCTCCCATTGCCAAATATAGACCAAACAGTGACGTGCTGCTGAGATGAGCAATGTGAAATCCCCATAAAGCGGGTACGCATCAGGAAGTAACTTGTTTTTACGTTATAACTTTATTACGCATTATTACAGTGAACTAAGCAGATTGCAGATTCTCCACAAGCACATAGCCAGATGTAATAATGTGTCAACAATGACAGGCTACTTGTTTAAATGAAATTAGAGATGACCATAGATATGTGTAGGTAATTACATTTTTAAAGAGCGAAATATGGGTTTAGGGGTTAGGTTTACATTTAATATGGTTGACTTGGCATCGCTGGGATGATGCCGGGATTAATATGAATGAAATTGTATGAATATGTTGCATTAGCGTATGACTTATCTTTCGTTGTGAAATATCAAATCAAGTAAACAAAGTGAATGTTACTGGACGGCGAAATAAATGTCGCGCCCAAATTAAAGTAACGTAAACAGTTTTAAAAAAATCTTACCCCGTTTGAGTCCATTTCTGTAAATCTTCGCGATGGCATTGGGGAATAAAAAGTCGAAATATCACTTAGTGGTCGTCAGAGCCCGTACAGAACAAAGAGACGGCGGTTGCCAGATCTGCTGCCTGCGCCGGGGTAGGGTTGAGGTCGCTTTTCTCTCTGACTGACTCCCTTTTCTCTCAGCTGTGTGTGTAAAACACGGGGAGGAGGGAAAAAAAAGAAAAACAAAACTCACAACACGCACCGGCGGGTGGCAACACTGCGCCAATCACAATTGAGTGTGTGAGGAGCTTCGGCAAATGGGGGAGCAGAGAGCGCGTGAACAGTGCGTGCTCGCCGGACGGTTGGAGGAAATAGGGTGCGTGGCCGTTGGTGGGCGTGGCCGTGAGAGTCAGCAGTGTCAGGGTAAACCCGATGAACTGCCGTCCGTTAACTAGGCGAAAGGTCGATCCAGTCTATGCTGCATTTACGGGCTGTAGGAATAACCACGTAGAAATCAGACAAGAAAGGAAATTGTTTTTTTAACGGATCTAAAAAGATGAGCATCATTGTAATTGATATATTTTGACAAAGAGAAATTGCCAAGACTAGAAAGGAGTTCAGTAACACATAATGTACACACAATCTTCCTTTTTATACATGGGCCTATGCAAATTCACAAAAATGGCCTTCTATATTGTTACTGCGCATTTTTCAAGTTTAAGTGTTACCTATTTTACAATGAAAGAAGAGTGTGCCTACTTGTTTTATCATGTCTGTTGTTTGGCTGCTCAGGTGTGGATTACATATTAGTATGTTCCCCAACCCAGTAAAGAATATCCCTATCTACATTTTTTATTTAAAATTGCTAAATAATGTTAACAAGCCTTTGAAGAAGTGAGTTTATACTTAACAGGGAATGATTAAAACGGCTAGGTTGATTATTGCATTTTATAACACAGGATTTTGTTTTAGGGTAATATAAATAGACATATTCTGCTTGACTTGATTGCATATTACTTCTCCTTGCCAGTAAAAAAAATTGTCAAACTTTATCATCTACTTGAACGCGAGAGAGCAACGCGAGATATATAATTTTTACCACGTTTCCCACAATACCTGAATGCAACACCAGTGTCTCGATGAAGCGCGGGTTTCTGTCTTATTTTTTCTTAGGTGTCTGTGCAGCTTTCTTACAGAAAAAAAACAGATAAACAAGTGGTTGAATGTAAAAACTGCACAAACACATAGTCACAAAGCTTTATAGTAATCATAATGATTTCTTCGTCTATGTTATTACTGTAGTCCATAACCATCTTATTAGTGTAATAATGTATCACTGTCACTTCAAAAGTATGTTTCAAAATGTGATTTTGCTGCAAATCAAGTCACCAAGGAGAGGCCACCAATTAAATGCTATAAATGATAAATTTGGATACATGTTGCTTAAATACCCTATTTATGGAATGATTATCACTTTTTTTTGTCTGTGTGTGTAGCAACTCAAAGATTCGAGGGTGGAGCCAACCTCGATGCCCCATTATATACATATGTGGACCATACTCTTTTTTTTTTTAACATGAGCAGACAAATTCATTTTTTAAGAGAATCCAAGTGTACTGATGCACTAATTTTTCATCATGGGTGAAGAAAAAAAGAGTGTTCTTTGTTCTCCTGTTACTAAATGTATGCTTTGAACTTTATGTATAGGTAAGGCACATTGGCCTGTTTTTCCTGGGGGCCTATTGTCTGCCAATTCCTATGAGATCATTCTCACAAGCACATGTAGGAAAACTCAAATTGGTCTTGACCTACATATGCTGTTATATCACCAACTGCAATTGAACAAAGAGAAAATGTTCCAGAAGTCCTAATGAACTTCTGAAAGGCCTGATGTAAAAAAAAAGTTCACAAGGATTTGTAAATATTACCAATTGGTAAAAACAATATATTTTACCTTCTAGTCTGATGCTCATGAAAAGGACACTGGGTCTACTAGTGGTTTTAACACTAGTAGACCCAGTGTCCTTTTCATGAGCATCAGACGCATGATATTTTAGATTCTGACTCTAAGATTCCCTGCATATGTAAACAAAACTCACGTGACCTCACTTCCACACCTGGCATAACATTGGTAAATTGGTGTTTGTTTGCAACTTGCCAGCAGCAGAAGGTAGTATACAGCAGGTGTGTTCGCCCAGCCCTGCAGCGCCTGGCTGCTAACTGAAGCCGTGCCTCAGTATGACTCACGTAAGCATGACCTCAGAGAGCAATGAGGGCTTGGGACTGTGGCAGTTTAGCTGCAGTGCCAGCAGTTTGTGAGAAGACAGGGGAAGAGGGAGGAGTTACGAGGAAAACGTGTTCACATGCAGGCATGACAGGCAGCCCGGGTCTAAGCACAGCAGCCTGTTTGTGATATAAGTGGGGCAGGCCGCTTCAACTCAGTTATGGAATCTGGAGGAAAGGTTACGCTGGCCCTATCTGGGCCTCCACATGCACTCCTCCCCTGTCCGGCCAACTCCCCCAACTCAAGAACTCCAAGAGGGGGAAGTTGCCCCAGCAGGGTTAAATATATCACCCAAGGACTGTATTTCACTAAAAGCCTTCAGAGCACTGACAGGCAGCCATGTCATCTAGACAAGAGTGTTATTTCCACATTAAGTAAATCCACTCAGAATGTAAAATGTTGTCATTAGTTAGAAAGCCATTACACATTTGAGCACAATCAACCCAAACCGTATTAATTAAAATACATTTTGTAAATATCCCGAGTTCATAAATTCTAATTTACATCGTTTTACGTTCATGTGGGAGCACACATTTACGTCTCAATCCATTTTGATGCATCCTAACTCACATTGAGGACTGCAAATGCATGACATGGTTGCAAAGATTTTGATAACATGTCTTAAGAGAGCAGTAAAAGTGGTGATACTTTAAGTATATCACAGAAGAGCCACAAAGGTCACTCTGTTATTCCCTTTTTTGTTTTGTATTTATAATTTTATACATTCATGAGGAAAGAAAGCAGGAGTGAACCAAATGAAAACCTTAGTGCTTGAGAAATACTGTGTTGTGAAATCCCTTCATTGTACTCTTGTCAATGGGTTTACATTTTTGTTGTGATGGATTGCAAAGCCAAACTGTATTTTTCTGATTATCATTAAAGATAATCAAGTATCACTTGCCTATTATTCCCCCCAAATGCATTGTTTCAGTCTAACCTTTCAAGATGATGATATTATGTATTCACAGAAACTAATGCCAATGTTATACAAATATTCAGAATGTCAGCTCCTCCCCTCCATCACTACAAGCAGGCATCTGGGGAAAAGGATGCAGCAAGCAAAGAAGGATCCTTTATCCTTCATCTTTGCTTCCTTCTGCCCCTCTTTTTGTAGGCTTCTATGGTTGTTTTTTAAATGTAAGATCAATGCAAATACTAGAAAGACTCTAGAAAAACTACTATTGGAGATAACTGTGGTTCTAGCAGACCATGCTATATGAAAAATAATGACAAGCCAAAGCATGTGGAGTTTATGTGTGCAAGTGCTCTTTCTCCAAAAATTACATGGAGTTTACTTCTGTGATTTCTGCATGTCAGAATGCTATTTTGGCATTACATCTATTATTTATACAAGGGAAAAGAGTCACCGACGGATGTATTTTGTTTGTTAGTGAAGTATAACTGCATGAGTAAAGTGCAAAAATCCATCTTTAATTACTCTATAGTTTGCTTTCACGTTAGCTCCTTCTAAAAGATACAAAATGGTCATCAAATGTATCACAAATTCATATGTATTACATTATCTCCTACATTTTATAGTAAGGTCCTATGTGCATACTACAAAACTAGCCCAATTAATAAATTAAATATTGGACTCACAGTAAACCACATTTCAATAACATGTTTCCAAAACATTTGGATAATGCTGCAAACGCTATGAGGAAGGATTTAATGGCTAAGTGGTCTAAAACAAACAGTGGAGGTTAAGGCTTTCCAAGTCATTTTAATTTTGCAGAGAGCAATCACTTCTATACTCTAGAGATCTATAGCCTCGGATTCTTAAGAATGGACAATCTTTGTTGTGGTTGTGGTCAAAGTACACTGAAGGTAGCATTTTCATCTCAATCTCATTGAAATTACATCTCACTTCATTAAAAGTACAGAAATGTAATATCGACACACAACAAGAGCTCACAATGACTTTAAGTACAAAAGCTCAACAACTCCGTCTTACAAAGGTGTTAGAAAAGCTTTAATTTCCTGATAAAATGGTTAACCTTCTGTACTTTTATGATTACATTATGTCTTGAATTGATTACAAAATACGCCATGATCAGTTATTGCTGGAACAGAGCCAACACAGAGATTTTTGTTAACATTTTGTGCGAGTGTGTTATAGATAGTAAATGTTGCCTAACAACAAACCGCAGATGGCCTGTTGTTGGAGCCATCTCTGATAGTCAACACTACGGAAGGATGCTTTGTGTAAAACACACAACACAAGTGGCCCCGCCCCCTCTCTCCTCCTACAAATCAGAATGGAGGGACAAGAGGGATTCCTCTACAAGCACCTGGCTCCTGATTGGTGGGAATGGGATTCTAATCTGTTGCTATGAGACACTGACTAGTGTTCTGTTGTCCTGGCAACACGAGGAACAGGAGGCAGGGTTGCGGGCTCCCTGGAGGAGCTCCCCTGCAGACGGTCTGAGCATGTGTGTTGTTTAATGATGGAGGCTTGGAAATCTGGGATATTATTAAATAATACACTTATTCTGTCTGGTTGTCTGCCTGCAAGCAGAATATGTCATTCTTCTGCAAAGCCTCGCCATATAATGCTCTATGAAACAAGTGCATGCTGTTATTTCATCATCTCCTTTCAAAGACCTACAGTAGAATATTAAACTGTAGTCCATTTGAAGTCTGCAAATGAGTCTTATCAATAAATATGAAACGCTTTTAATGTTAATGCATAGTTATTATTCACTCCTTTTGAGCAGATGATGTAGATATGAGACCTATCGAGCTCTTTTCAGTGTTCAGCAGTGACAAAAAAAGACGACACAACATGTATTGTAAATGTTACTTACACCCCACGGAAGGGGAAACATGAAACCAGTTGGAATCGGGAAAATAAAGTAATTTATTTCACCTTTTACAAGTTCAAACAAAGAGGCAAACTACAATGGAACAAAGGGCCTCAGGCAGCTTCGTCAGGGCTCAAGAGGAAGCCGACAGAGGTGGGGTCAGGATTCTGTACAACCAGCCAGAAACAACCAGTCACTCTGATGAACAATTAATCAGACACCTCCATCTGCACTACTCTGATTACTCTGTTGTCTCGATTGTCTTTAATTGTCTTTTTGTCTCTGTTGTCTTTAATGTCTTTTTTATATTTATATTGTTTATTGTGTATAATAGGTAAAGTAAAGAGTCAAATGCCATGTATGTGTTGTGTAGAAACACATGGACAATAGATTCTGATTCTGATTCTCTTGGTGCTTAAATTAAACCGAGACAAAAAAAAAAAGCGCAATGAAGTTAATTCAACATTCAACAACATTTTTGTTTAAAGAGAGCACCTTATTTTTTTTAAACATTTCAACCCAGTTTAAAATGTAAACTTTTGTCAACATTTGACAGCAGAGGATTACACAACCAAAAGTTGTATTCAATTTTGTTTGTTTTCATTTATTTTCGTATTTGAAATGTTGAAGGAAACACTAAGCCGTCGTGTTTTTATGTTAGGCTTGAAATATGGGAGGACACCAGAGGACCCGGAGAAAACTCAAGGACGAGGGGAGGATGGTGATTTGGCAGCTGCCTCTGACGTACCACTTGAACGGCTTGATTAAACTTTTCCCCATTTCTGAAAAACACCTGGCAACTGTGCACGTCTTTGGGGGCGGGGAGCTGAGGAGGGCCGTCAGATGGTTCTTAATATTCTGCAAACCCCACTAGCTTTCGTTGAGAGACAAACTTTTCAAGGTCTTTGATAACGGCCTTGTTGATTTAACTTATGCTGTCAAGGACTTTTGTGACAGCAGATCCAGACAAGTTGATTTCCTTCCGCAGCACGTCTGACAGGCGTTTGATGATGTCGTTGGCTACTGTATTCAACAAGTGCCATCTGCTTGTGCGAGAGGCTCTTGTGACGAGCCTCATGGCCAGAGCAGTGAGGAGGTTGTTGATCAACCTCTCTGTTGTAGGAGATGAGGGATCACTTGACACTGTGAAGACTCCCTTTTTGGGCCTTGAGAGTATCTCCAGACTGGGGGTGAGGCGCTGCATGGAGTTGAAAAAAGACCGTTAAAGGTTCAACAGATTCAGAAGACAGACACTTCAAAAATCTGACTCTATCAATATGGTACCTGACATTAAAGCCGACACCATTAAGATCACAGCAGGTGGAACTATTATGTCTTGGATTTTGGTGAGTGCACCAATAACATTGTCTCTGGGTCTTGCTTTTTCTGAAGGCCCGTAGCACCCGCTGCAAGAACGTTCCCACCGCATCCTCCATTATGGCGTAAAGAACTTCAATAGAAAAGGGAGACTTACTGGCGTCCCCCTTCCTGAGCTCAGAGATGACAGAGTTAGAGAGATGTTTTCCTGTTTGAAATATGGGAATCTGATATGTCGGTCCAGCCAGCTGTCAGCTTCTTTGAGAACTTCCTGATTTTGCCTCTGGACATGATGGGTTACAGTGTTTTCCTTACAGGTTTAATCTAGTACACACAAGCTGCCAACATCTTTTCAGATGGTTTTGAAATCGACTTGAGAAGACAGCTGCCTTCTCACACTGCATTGATCGATGTTGGCTTGCTGCTCTGAAAGCTTGTTTCAGGTTTGGGCCTGGGAGTATCTGGAACAGCTCCTAGGAGAATGCCGGCTTCATCTCGAACGAGTCTTTGCTGTTTCAGACGCACAAAAAGGAAGTTGGTGTCTTTTGCTGTAAACACGCTCTTCAGCTCCACCTGCATTTTTTAAAATAGTTTTTGAACAAACTTGAAAAAGCTGTGTTTTTTAACGTTTTTGTCGTCTCTATCTTCTGAGGCTAAAAAGGTTTTTCTGGTGACTCCCTGGACCATTTTATGAGGACTTCACTCACAGCTTTTGCCGCTCAGGGGACAGAGATCACAGAGTTTACGCTCTGAGACATGTTTTCCAGGGTTTGTGGCGAAACAAAAAAAGTATTTTGTACCAACACAATGTCAGCTTACCTAAATATCTTCTCATGTCATGAAGAGAGGTTGTGTTGCACATGGTTCCATTTAAAAAAAAAAAAAAAAGGCCAGCGCTGTAGACCAGACAAAGCTGTTGATGGCCACAGATATGGCCGATTGTACTTTCTTTGGAACTTTTCTCTTGACCAGTACTGACAATTATTTTGTGGCAGCAACGCTACCAGAAAGGGAGTCTCCCACACTAGTGGTAAAGTTCTCCAAAGCTTTAGTTATATCAGCAGGAAAGGCATTTTTTTCCGCCTTTACCATTGGCTGGAGATTTCTCAGGATGATTGTAGCAATTGTCTGTACAAGTCCAGCACACATATTAACCTGTTTAGCCTGTGTGTCTGAATTCTTCTTTGACAAGGTGCCTTTGCTCGGGTTTGTTTGAAACTCTCTGTAAATTGTTCAGTAAGTGAGTGTTGTTCAAGAAGAACATTTCATTCAATAGTTTGGTTGCAAATAAGGGAACATGCAAAGAAAAACACTTCACATCTATACAAATGTAATGAGTACAATATGGACCAATGTATACTCTATTATGTGCTTGGATAAATCTTAATGCACAACAATTTTCAATAACAAAAGACAGTTTGTCTGTGTAACCTAATGGCATTCATCTGGTTAGTTAGTCAATGGTATTGTCCTGGAAATAATAATGAATAGTAAATATCATGTATTGTCTGACACAGATGACACTCAACAGTTGTACGTTATTCAGATGTAAAGGAGCATGAATGGCTTGAATAGGTTTGGTGTTTATTCACTGAGACAAAAAAGTGTTTATTTTAGATATAGGTCACACATTGTGCACACACTCACAACCATTGCTGCTGTGCACACACACGGAGCACTCAATACTTCACTTAAGAAAATGGACTTTGTAAGTATCAATACCATTGTCTTTGTGAGTGAGTGTGTGTGATTGTGTGCATGATAATAGATTATAGATGATGCTATTTTCTGAATCTCATTAGATCTCTTTCTGTTTTCCGCTTCTTCTTCAATTATCTGTTTTTAACAATTGAATTTGCTGAATTCAATCTGCTGAAACTGATAGGAAAAGGAAGTGTGGATGAATTCAATGACACATGTAAAAGGTCATGGTTTAACTGTGTGGGTACTGTAGGTGTGGGTATATTTTCAGAGCTAGATTGAAATGATCATATTTTCAGGAGGCAAACTGAAATTACGCTTCCTGTTATGTCACCAAGTATACACTTGGCAAGTGAATAACTTCCCAGCAGAAGGTATTTTTTACTTTAAAGAGATATGAATCACACATGTAAGACCAGATGGAACAAACTGACTCAAACAGTGAGAATAATGCAGTTTTTTCACTTTATATTGGAGGTTATTGTTGCTGTAATAGCAAATAAAATAAAAGAGATTGGTGATGGGGAAGATTTGTGATTGAGAAGATGATTGTTAAAAACACTTTCCAAATTAGATCAAATCCCTTTGTTGTTTATTTCTTAACTGAATTCTCCTGTTTGAGAAACTAGTGTTTCAGTATGAACTTAGAAAAAGATACTACTATATTTATCTGGACTCCAGTCTGATACCAGATATGGAACAAGACAAATCGGTGTCAACTTGAAAAGGATTGCAGTGTTGAAGAAGGACTTTGTTTAGTTTTTTCAAAGTGTGAATCGAGGGCTGCACTTGGGGTGTTTCAATAGCATCAAAGTCGATCACTTGTGGTCTGGTTTGCCGATGGTACACTGTGTCATACGAGTGTGTAACTTAAGAGGGCAGAACCCAAAATGGTTCTGAACCTAACCTCAGAAAGGTCAGTTTCAACTGAATATACTCAACAAAAACACCAATTCTCATGAAAAACTACTGCTTGACTGATGAATCAAATTATTATTATTATTATTATTATTTAAAAGTCAGTTGTGAAATTGCAATCATGAAAGGATTATAAACTTTTACAAAATAAAATCAAATGTGTATATTTTAATGACATCCGAGCTTTCAGTTATAAATCATCTTAGAGATCCAAGGTAAACTAAACTTTATCCCGGGTTGTAACCCCAATGTGAATCATCTGTGCAACCCAACGTTAATCGCGTTTAGGTGTTGAGTGATCGAGGAAATTATGAGAGTAAAAAAGTGTAATCATTCAAAACGTATAACTATTTTCTTTTCCTGTATAACCATTGAATGAATACATGCACTGTTTGGTCTTCATTTAAAGTGTAGTTTGTGATTAGACCTTATAAAATGCATAGGATGCTATAAGTTGCTACGTTTTGTAATATTTTCTGTGTTATGGGTAATTGTAAAAAGCTCTCCTGTGTAATAGGGTACAGCAACCAATGTTACCATATTAGGCAACAAACCCTCAGTTGACCTTAGAGGCAAGAACTAGGGTTGACATTTGAAGAAAAGGAGGGGTTAAGTGTGTCTGTGATGTGATGCACAGAGCGAGGAGAAAACTTTCACCAGATCTCAGTCTGAATAGGATTCCACCAGATTCAAAGAAAATATGCACTTAATATGCAACTTTACTCGAACAGGAGAAAAATCATATCTCCGTTCACGCTACATAGGCAACAACAACATTTACACAAAGCAGAATACATTCAAATTAACACAACTACAATGAGATTAGGCAATACCGCTAAACTGACATTGTTCATAGTACGACGTGAACAATGGCACTTGAGTTACGATATACTTTGGACCAAAATCCCACTCAAGGGGTTTGTAGTCTTACGACATTGTGACTAAACAAATGAAAGACATTGGATGCGATATGAGGAAAAAGGAACAACATCTACATATTACAAACAATTGCAATGCTATGTAAAAAATAATGCACTGAAAAACTAAAAACTAGCCATATCTTACATTAAAAATACCATCATTCACTTTTTAAGTCGCAATAAAGCAAACACACGTCAGTGGATATTTAATGTCTGACCAATACCCGTATTATTCTTTGTCTACTATTATGTTGATGTAACATCTGACTGTTAGTAGGAAAATGCGATAGAAAATCAGGAGAGAGCATATGCCGGTTTCCTGACTGCTCAAAGTCATCTACTGTAAACAGAGGAGAGGAGCTACATCTTGACACCAAGTGTTGGGTTCAAACCAGGACACCTCTGGGGAGAATGAGAGAGACAGTAACAGAAACAGACCAGAGGGCCATGACGGAAGGACGGCAGGACAGCATAACAACGTTGGCGTGGCCAGTTGGTTGAATTACAACCAAATGAGCTTCATGCCGTCCTTTACCTGCACACCTGAGCCCTTAGAGAGTGCCATGTGCTCGGTAGTTGATGTTCATAATAAACACAGGGATTATAGCCTTCTGTCGTACTGTAGCTATCACTTACAAAAGACCAAGTCAGAGGAATGACTTACTTGTTACAAGTAAGTTTACTAAATGTCCTTAAAACATGTACAAATTATATGGAATAGCTAATGAGGGGTCAAATTTCCTCTACTTGGTTATTTCTTTATTGTTTAGACTACAGTGGGTGCTGTGCTTTGAGCTAAACACTAACACGACATACCACTAGAGTCATGAAGATGTATCAACATTTAATGGCAATCCATTATTATTTGTAGCAAGGTTTCCGACAGAGCAGCTTCTCTGCCCGGCTGTCCTGCCTGCCTGTTTCCTGCATGTAGACTGAGGGTTGATGCCCAGACATCTGTTCCTGTGGACACACACAGAAAACACTGGCACGGCAAAGTTAATCTCTGCTGCAGCAACACACCTCAACCAGACAGATCGACTATAAATGATTTAAAACCATTTCCTTTTCATGGACAGTTGTAAAAATTGACAATTTGAGTTATATGGAGGCAATGTTTGAAAAAAGAATAAATGTCAAATAGTACATCAGGAGGAGAAGGTCTCAGACAACCAAAACAGAAGCTTCTGGAAAGCTTTTATTGGCACTTTGTGCATCAAATCCTTTACAAATAAAAACACATTAACAACTTTTTGTCCCTTGACATAGAATAACTTCATATAAAAAGGAAAAAAATAAACATTATATTAATAGGAATAATAGAAATTTGGATATATAGTAAATAAAAAAACAATGACCCACATCCATCTCTTAATAAATATATACACAATAAGTACTGAAATACAAAAGAAAGGATCAGAGACCCATTTTTTTCAGTGGCTATATACAACAGAATTTCCATTAAAAAAAAAAACAGTTTCATCAGATAATATGTATCATCTACCTTAACTATGGCAATAGACTAGAGGTTATTTTGCCGAATGTGTCTGAACCTAAACGTCATATTGCACTTCCAGAACAGCCTGACTGTACTCGACATTCATTGACCTATTTCATGAACATTCAGAAAACTACTCTATAGGGGAACGGTAGCTGTCTTTTAGCATCGTTATCGATAAATATTTAGTGACTATTTAATACTTACAAAGAGGCCATTTTCATATCGATCGAACAAAAAACATATTTTAAGTAATTTCATTCACAAACAAAATGTGCCCTATGCTAAAAAACATTTACATTATCCTAATCTAATTGTATGATGGTTGAAGAGTTTTGCACACTAAATACTGCCATGTTGTTTTGTATTAATACACTGAACCACTGGGGCTCCATCAACAATTTGCTGTCTTCATTTTGGGCACAAAATCCCCAAATGTACAGATTGTAATCATCAGTGCTATGGCTTTACGAAGCTAAAACACGCCGTTTCCCCTCAGAAAAAGAAACACTGCTGCTTGCATAGCATGAGGTATAGCAGCACCACAAATGCTCTGTACACACATTTACAAAGGTATAGGCATTATTATCTGAGGTGCAACTTACTGAATACAAAATAAAGAAGTCATAAAAATGAAACCGGTCCTCACTTGTTAATTTCTTTTTTTTTTTTTTGAATGAATGAATGAATCAAAATGTAATGTACAGATCTAATCTACATTGTGATCTATTAAGAGCTATGGGTTATTTAAATACCTCTTTAAAATTAGTTTGCCGTTAATACGGCACAAAGACAACATGATTTAAGCTTTAAATCAAGTCCATAACCACTGCTTATAGACGTGTAAACCACTACTCCTGACGGCTCCATTTTATTCATCCTCCATCCCTCTGGTCTGGGTGATGTCGCCTCCTCCCATCCAATTAGATCTCAGTGAGGGTTAGTTTGTACATGCCGCCCATCTCCTCCATGGTGATCTGGAAGGTGTCTTCGTTGGAGTAGTGTTTGATGATGTTGTCGTCCATGTGCACCATGATCCTATTATGAATCAGATATGGATGTTAGTGAACTGCTCATTTCATCCTCAAAACAAATAAAGACTAATGTCCCAAATTAAACAACATACAAAGAAATGGAGAAATCAATCTACTGTATGCATGTATATCTGGAAAATAATTGGAAAATAATTTTACTTTAATGCAATACATTTTTGGAAATGTTCTTTGTTAAAAATGTTGCTACAGCCATCAGTTAGCTCTCATTTGAATGTTGTCAGGCTAGCTGTTTCCCCCTGTTTCCAGTCTTTGTGCTAAGCTAAGCTAATCAGCTGCAGCCATATTTTTGCTGAACAAATAACAGTGGTACCAATCTTCTCTTATGACTTTAGTCAAGAAATAAGCACAATTTATGAGAGCCGTCTGTATGAGTAATTTAATTAATTGATTTGGTTATTCAGTAATGTCAGGTTTGATCCTTCACAAAGTTGTACACATATTGTGGTGCAGTGTTAATAAATCATACTAACCCTTTCTTGCACTTCTTATAGACTTTTCCAACCTTATCCAAAGGTAATTCATACTTCTCTGCAATCTGGTTGAAAAAAAACACAACTCAATGTTAGATTATTGAAAGAAACATAAATGCTTGAACAATCCTAAACTGACATCTGGTTCATCAATCCTACTGTTGGTTCTTTATAATGACTGACCACGAGCCCTACTGCCTCTTTTTGTGCTTCTATTTCTCTTTCATTTTAAACACTCTTGCCTCACATCTTCTTTGACAAACAGCGTGAACTGTGTCTCAAGTGCATTGGCCCGAAAACAAAATCATGAAGCGCAATACCAGCCACCACCAGTATGATAACCTGAAGTCAACTTACTGCTTCCACCAGGCCCTTCAGCGAGGGATTCTTCAGCATAAGGGCATCAAACACCTCCTCCGCCTCCCTGCGCACGTACAGCAGGACTGTGTATTGAAAAAGAGAAGGAAGAGACAAAAATGTGTCAAAGCAAAGTAAGTTTATGGGTTGGACACAAAAGAAAACCCCAAATCTGGCCTCAGACAAAAGCTACTGGCAGGCGTGAAGCGTGCATTTGCGTCAGTCTTGACTGTTGGTTTGGTTCATTTGTGTGGGTTTGAGGATTTGTGGCTTCACTGCATCCCCGTCTCCATTATGCAGCAGCGAAGCACATGCACACGAATGTTTAATCCATTATTGCATTCAAAGTTGTATTGTATAAACTAAATGCTCCCCTGCCAGACTTTACAGGCACTCGTCCAGGTTAAAAAAAGTGGCACTAGGCCCAGACAAAGCACACCTAGAAAGCACACTCATTATACATGGGCAGACCCACACCTCATTCACAACACTCGGTCTTCTCAAAATAGATCATGCCCAAAATAGATTTTCTCATATTGTTTTCCAACCTGTTTTGGCCTCTAAATACAACAATTATCATGTGTACAGGAGTTTTTTTTCACTAGTCTGTCCCAAACCAAATAAGAAAGAAGTGAGACAGTATGGTAACTGACTGTGGTGGGGTTCATCATGCTACAGCATATGTAGGCCACAGGTCACTGTGGTCTGGAGCTGCCATAGTTAACCTTCTTTGAGACGGACGTCATTTCATGGAAGCTGTTCAACACACTGGTAGTTTTCTCTTTCACTCGAGCGTCAACAGAATCCCGTCCAAACCATTGCAGCACTGACAATTTTCTAACTGAAAAAACACAACAGCTGTTGTGGAAAGATTATCAAAAACTTTCCCCTAACCTTAAGCTCAATTTACATTAAAATGTAATGTAAATTTCAGGTGACAAATTGCCTGTGCTCTTTTCTGAATGATGCTTCATTTGAGATTTATTTTTTAGTCGTATAGTGGTGCATGATTTATGAGCAGTTTTAGCTTCTGAGATTGTTCATGTCTTTTAGAAACCCAATATGGGTGAACTATTGCAGTATTTCATCCCAAAAAAAGTTAGTGAAAATCAGAAATTTACAGGAACATGACCCCTGGAAACGTCCCTGTGATTCACTGATTGGTCTGTATACATTTGATCGGGTCTATTGGTTCTATGTAGATAGCTTCCAGATTAAAATCCTCCACCACAAACATATCTTGCAAGATCTAGCCAGGCTTTGTGAAGTTATTGACTAGACGTACGCAGGTGTATTTAAATGGTCAAGTTGAAGCCTATAACTTTCCTGTTCTAGATATAACGCATTGTAAAGCATTTATTTACACATTGTATAATTGGAAAAAGCCTGCTGTTTGTCTATGAATAGTAAATGGAGGAAAGGGCATGGACTTGTTTGCATAAGTGTGTGCACGTAGCTATCAGTGGTATTTTGTTGGGTCAATGGAGGCCTTGGACACGTGTATGTGTTTTGAAAGACCTGGAATCACATGGCTCAGAGAGGGAGGGAGGAGAGAGAGAGACACTGGAAGGGAAAGAGACAAAGAGTCAGACACAGTGCATGCATGTGTCTGTGTGAGTGAGTATTATTCCTAATAAGAGGCCTTCCGGTGTAGTGTGTGCATTGTCTTCAGGGGCCAACCACAGCAAATACACACTTTGACACACTAAATTGTCCCCTGAAAAAAGCATAACTCACCTGATCAGCATGTGAACAGTCAAAGCGTTACATTACAGCAACACGCACACGCACTCGCACACGCACGCACGCACACACACACACACACACACACACACACACACACACACGTGTAGTACCTTTCTTTGGTTCCCCTCTCGCCATCTTGTTTGGAGGTGAACCAAACTCCTCATCATTGAAGGGTAATCTCTTCATGCCTGAGCTGCAGTGGACAAACATGAATCACTATTAAAAAGACCCTGACCACCAGCTAACTGGCTATAAAGATGACACGTATGCACACAATGCTAACGGTCATTTCCTAGAAACAGCCTATGTATCTCTGTTTTTCTTTTAATTGGGAGGAACCAAAAGATTGTTTCCCTTCAAAACCACTTTAAAAGCAATTGTGAAAAGAGCGAGTGTAAAGCAGCGCTTACCTTTCCTCTCCATCTTCTGTTGGGAACGGCTGCAGAGGAAACAGAAACGGAGAAATTAACTCATACAGAGAACAACAACTGTATATATAGTATCAAATATGACTTTGAATTGTGAATAGTCTCAGCTGTAGATATCTGGGAGTTGGGTACCTATAATTCAAGGTAAAATAATTGAATATACTTTATATCCTACGATGCATGTTTTTTGGAGCCTTTTTCAGTATCTTTATTGATCGCAGGCTGCTAATAGCATTCTATTCTGAGAGGGAACCCTGTAAACCCAGAGTTTATCAGAAACTGATAACAGTTCAGTCAGGTTTAATGTCATGTCAACACCAAAAATAACCTTCTGTCCCTCCATCAGCCTCGCTAGTGAAAGGTAGACGTAGGTCCTCAGCAGGGACGGCTCATAATGTGTCCAGAAGGGGCCACTTAAAGGTCACACGCAGTCAAATGAATGTTCCTTCAGAGTCCTTTCCTACTAATTAAGCAGCTCATCCTACAAAGAAAACATGAAAACGCATGCACTCACATGCACACGCACGCACACACACACACACACACACACACACACACACACACACACACACACACACACACACACACACATACACATGTAAAATGTTCATCCTGACTGGAAGCAGCGAAGCTCAGAGTCCATTCAGAGGAAGATAAAAACCTGAGAAACGGGGTCGGTAAAATCTGCCACATACAGCATCAGCACATCCTTAACGATGCAGTGTGCAGTTATTTCTCCGTCTCTAAATCTATCTCTTTATTTTCCTCTTAGCATACGAACCTATAAAGTTACCAGGACAGGTAGTATCTTCTGAAACCCTTGGTTTGTTTTAAGTCACTGGTAAATGATTCATCAAGTGAGTAAGCAGTCTGAAATACAGCCACTGGTACGTAGGACTCAGAGCTCTAAATCAGAACTCAATGTTCCTGCCAACTAGCGAGCGAGCATGTCACCTCGACCCAGCCGCCTGATGAGTGGGTGGAGGCAGAAACAAAACTGTTTATGGACCATCTAAGATGCCGCGCATGTTACATAAATGTAGCAAAACAAAATGTCCAAGGTCAGAAATGACAGGCAAGGCGTGTTGATCCATGGTGGAGTTTTGTGTGTCTGTGACGAGCACTCACATGGCGCTGGAAGGTAGAGAAGTGGATGTCAGGGATGAAAAGGACGGGCTGGGTCTCGTGGTCATTCATCATCTTGAAGATGGTGACATCGTTGCGCTTCTGGAGGATGGGAACTTTGGCATCTCCAACTGGGAGGAAAAGATGCAACAAGGAGTTGTTTAGAATTGTATCAGGTTTCCATTAAGTGACTTTAAAGTCTGCATTAAAGAATCCCCTTATAACGTTCGGTGTTAGAATAAAGTAATTTACACACATTCCTGCAGCTTTAAGACACAAATATAAAGGTGATTTGGGGTGAGAAAGAACCCAGGTGTTTTTATCCGTTATGAAGTATAACCGACACTAATACACTTAAACTCTGGCATTAGGTGGGAAAATAATCTAGGTCAAATAATAAGTAGTTTCAATTCCCTGCTCATGTTTGTTATACAAGGTGATGGACTCACAGGCCATTCCAGGGTTGAGTTCGGCAACCTTCCCTTTTCGGCGGGACTGCTTCCTCTCCTCGTCTCGGATCTTCCTCTCGGCTCCCTTGTCACAGAAGACTTTGATCTGGCAGTAGGAGCGATGGATGGGCTTGTTGCTGCGGTTGTTGTAGCTGTAGGTGTCGATCTGCAGGTTCAGAGGAAGCCCCTTCACACCCTTCTGGGAGGAGAAGTCGGTGCTCAGACAGTTGACGGAGATGAAGATCTGTGGAGGGAGGAACAGTTGTGTTTAAAGCACAAAGAAAATGTCCAACTTCACCTGTACAAAGTTGGAGAAACCAACAATGAAAACATTGACAAGCTCTTTCAATTAAAGTCACGACAACTTCTATTTCTGCAATAGCTGCTTGTAAATCATAAAGGTTTCCATGAATCATCTATCGCTCACATTATCCTCATAGTAAAACACTGAAGGCCTTTCTGCGGCTCAGTCCTCAGATACATTCAGTGTGCTGTGTTGCCCTCCAGTGGTTAACTACAGTAATTACAGGCACGTGTTTTTTCTCTCGTGGAGATGCTCCCCTGTCCTCCCGGTGCTTGTATTGAAAACAGGTTATCATTGTGTCAACAAAGCCTACTATCATAACATCATGAACAGAAAGGAACCAAGGAGTAAGCAGCAGATATCACAGATAACATATAATAATGTATTATTGAAATGCCGAGAGAAAAAGTTATCTTAGTAAATGTATGTGTGCAATGAATAAACACAGTAAAACCATCTGGAGTCTCTTAATCGATGAATACACTGAGCATTGTATTTATATATCTTATTAATATATAATTTCTATCATCATAGTATCATTATCATTAAGCTGATGTCCTGATGACTGTCAAGTTGGAATAAAATCCCTTTAAAAGTAAATAGATTGTATTTCACTTGTACATGTTTCTTTTTTTCGGCTGTGTTTGTGTGTACTATATTTCCTACAACCTTGAATTGTCCGATAATAATATTTGGGGTGAAGATTTCTGTGTTTTTAAAAAGGTATTTTTTCTTGTATTTGGGGTTCTTGGCTGCTTTATACTGTAATAAAAGCATTCAATAAATAATCTTAACTATTTTCCCCAGAGCAGGTAAACATACAGCCTTTTGCAAACACACCACAGCACATATATGTTGCGGAGAAATCACCCTGGGGGGAAAGCCACACACCTGCTTACACACAGAAAGAAAATTAGAAAGATAGCTAAATACACACACACACACACACACACACACACACACACACACACACACACACACACACACACACACACACACACACACACACACACACACTTTTTCATCTGTCATCCAACATCTCATCTAAATGAGGAGATGCTCAAACAACGCTGCAGGGTGGTGCTTCAAAAAATACACACAAGGATGAACATCCTATGGACACAGCCCTCGAGTCATGAGACAGTTAGACCCACATCCTGGTGTGTGTGTGTGTGTGTGTGTGTGTGTGTGTGTGTGTGTGGGAGACGTTTGTGCATGTGACTATTCAAGTTGTAGCCTGCAGAGAGCAAGGCGCTGGAGATGAGCGGTGGAGTCATGTTCTCTCTTCGTCTGTTTAGCGTGTCTGTCGTCCTCCACCTCGGGCTCACAGTGGATCGCTGCCAGGGAGCGGCGACATGAGGGTCAACAACAACTGAAAAATGGAAGTAGAGCTCCTCTTTTCAGTCATCTCTCCTACCCGTTGAACAGGATTTTATTTGTTAACTGTGTGATCCGGTCTCCCCCCTGCTGAGTTTCCTCATTCCCACACTCTTTGTTGCACCTGTCTGGTGGTGGTGTGCAGAAATACTTTAACACACAGCATCACAATGGGGGAGACAGGCAGGTTGGCCGAGTCAAGACAACGCTCACCGCTCACCTCCATGTCACCACGCAACAAGGATAAACACACAAGAGGAGGGGAGGAACGACGTGACGGCATCCTCGCGCTTCTATTTAGGCTCCAGTTTTCTTTAACGACTATTTTGGAGGATCACAATGAACAAAGCTGCTGATGATCACCAACAAAAGGGTGTTAACACCTGAAACCTAGATCGTAGTCTGTTTGTGGCTTAAGGTTTTAAGAGTTTTGATGTGAAGAGTTCAAGGCTGGTATTAAGAGTTTAATAAAAGGAAGTTATGAAACCCTATGGACCAAATGCTGTTCTTCTTCTTACAAGAATGATGTCATAAGCAGCCTTGTGATTAGAACATGATGTCATTCAGTCGGATATCCCTTAATCTGTTTGTGTCTCTTTTTTTGGGGTCTTACTTTGGCCTCATCGTTGGTGTCCCAGGTGAAGGAAATGGCGTTATAGGAAATCTCCTCAATGTTACCAATGGTGTTGAAGCTCTCCTTGTAGTCAGCTGTCACAATAAAACAACAGTTTTGTGAATTTAACAGCAGTGTGAAAAAGTGTAAAAGTGTTGGCAAACTTTATCTTTATCTATGACACGCTGCAGAATAAATCCACAGCAACAGACTTTGTCCTGTTAGCTATACTACTCAACTGCTAATTTCACTCATTATTGCAGCACCAAATAGCGCATATCTTTGATGTGATTGACCGCTGAAATAAAAAAAGTGGATCTTACCAATGTCCAGACACCTCTGTTTGGCGGTGTGCTGCCTGGAGTGCCAGTACTTCCAGTGCTTCAGCTGATCATCTCTGCACTTCTCCTCTCCAAACACCACCATCACTACACTCTGGCAATGGAAGAACACGATGACAACGTCATAGGTTGAAATGAGAATTTAGCGTCTGATTAAAGTGATTAATCCTATGTCGTTGTCTATAGTTTTAGGTTGATTTCCTATTCTTACCCTGACTTTGGTAATGGGTTGCTGAATTCCTTTGTTGTCAACCTCCCTGAGGGTGATGGGGTAAAACTGCCCCTTGTTGAGGTACGTCATCGTCCCGTCACCTGTCTTCTGACGCAGAGACTTAGATGCCTCAAGGGTGTACTCAAAGTTATTCCTAAAATATAGTAAACAAGCAGCAGAATGACATGAAAAAAAATCAAGAATATAATGCCGAGAAAATGTTTTTATTTTCTGTAAAACTGGCTGACAATGCAACAATAGCGCAACAATAGCATTCAAAAACCAAAGCATAATGGTGCACGCGTCATTTATCAATTGCATCTAAAAGGTGAATTTAAAATCAGTGAGTGGAGGCCAGATAACGCCCGACTGTGTGTGCAGAATCTTGTCTTTCACAAAGAGGGTAGTCTGGTGTCTCCCTTGTGACCGCCATGAATAGGGCCATTCTGTGGTGTTGTGTTAAAATGCTGAATGGCGGTGGAAGTCTGACGGTGGGCAGGCGGCAGTGCGACTTACCCCGGCAAGGTGTTAAACTGAGTGTAGTCCTCAGGCGTCATGGAGGCCATACGTAACTGGATATCCCCAGGGAAGGAAAACACCTGCAGCGGGCAAAGAAAAGAGTTAAAGAGTGAAGGCTCAGCAAAAAGAGGATATTAAACAGCTACTTTGCTTTGATTTGAAATTATTTATTTTCATTTTAATGGCCTTCCTTTAATCCCCCACCTCCCTCTCACATTTTTCTGCACAGGTTATGTTGGGTTACTCTATTCTAAGGTAATTCGCCTCAAGGTAAAATAGAAAAAAGGGGAGAGAGAAAGGGCTTTGGCTATTGTAGGAGAAGAGTACAGCACTTTATTGTGTTGGTGAGACAATGGCATAATAACACACTGGCCGCTATTTTGGCATGTTCAAATAAAACCAGGGAAGGCTGAGCCCACCGCTGGCTCCATGGGATCAGGTGAATATCCTATTGTGTGATGGGAGAGATCTGAGAGCGGAGAAGAGAGGAAGGAGGGGTTTTTTAGGGAGAGCATTAGCGGGGTTTAAAGCGAGGGGGATCGAAACACACACCTCCTGGGAACCATCCTTGTAACTCTCGGAGAAGGTGGAGTCGGGGGGCGTACGGGAATGGGTGCTGGGGCTGAACTGCACCGCGTTGTGGGTGAGCTGGCGGTCAAAGACGCCCACATGGCCCTCGGTTTCGGCACAGTTGTTTGGCACGGTCACTGAGAAGCCGTGGGTGGGCATCTCCGTCTTGACGGGCGGGTAGTTTGGCACGGTGGCAATGGAAACGGTGACGGTCGTGTCTGAAGAGACAAAATCAGCAAACTGACGATCAGGTTTTCAGTTTTTAAGATGCTCGCGTCTGTTTGTGCTGTTGAACGTGAACACACCTGGTGAGGGGAACTGGGCCCTCTTGTCCGGGGCCAGCTGAAGAATATTGAAGGGCCCCTTGAGGACCTGGATCCTGTTCTCCATACCGCCTTCCTGATGCGGAGCGATGGGGTGTCCGGCCTGGATCTGGTGTCTGCGACAAACAAAAACAGCACATAGCACTGAATCCTTGGTCCTATCTGGTTTGTCGTGAATCTTGTCAATCAAAACGAACATTAAAAACGTCTTCTTATATACTGATACGAGCACATTTACCATATCAGGATTCATCATTAAGCGCCCATAAGCCTAATTATTTTATTCTGCTTTGAGAATTTAAAAGCTGTGTGTTATTTTTATGACACTTAAGATTGTCTTTATTGTTTTTGTGTCACTGTGCGACTGTCTGACTTCTCTTGAAAAATAAATATGCGACAACCTTATGTTTTTTAACTTTAAATTTAAATCTAACAAATTAGTCTCCTAAATTGTGCTCAAGCAAAATACAAGGCTGTTTTTTGGTGCCGAAGAGAGGTTTTGGATAAACAATGTGCTCCTTCACAAATGAATCTGTGCTGTTTTAATTAAATTAGTGAGCAGTTAAGGCTGCACTCTGTGCTGCTCATTTGTATATATGCAAATGTACACACAACATTTAGACTGTGAATGGGCTCGAGTCCCTCTGTTCCCTTCAGGCCGTGGTTCCCCTCTGCTTTTCGTGTTGTTGCCTACCTTTTGTTGGGATCCACATCACAGACCATGGCTTCTGGCTTGCTTTGGGTTATTGTTCTCTTTTCCCTTGGCACCTGTATGGAAGGGTAAACACAGCCGCTCAGCGTCTGACCACATCACATCCAACAAGCCGGGTCATCCTGCTGTCTATAGATCAGTTAAATGACATAAGCTCTGCCTCACAGATGCTGCTGAGTGGTCAGAAGTCAGTATGGCAAAAGATCATATAGGTAAAGCCCCCGATACAAGATTTAGCATTTTTGATTGCTTCCAGATCCCCTGGTAAGGTTTTCCCGCTACCTTATAGTAGTCGTATAGCAGGCCGAGAGCTGCAGCGCTGTCTTCGTCCCCGTTTATGCTCATCATGGCCTTGGTGGCAGCCGTCAGCGGGTTCTCCAAAAAGGATTTCCAGGCTTCGTCTTCTGAGGTGAAGGAGCGACGCTGGCCGCCAAAGCCTGGCTCATTCTGGAGAACCACGACGGTACGCTTACTGTAAAAAGACAGAGTTTCGTAAGTGGCCCATACAAATGAAGTATTAAGATGTTAAAGCTTTTTTCCAATGCATTTAAAAGTTTTGCATCAAAACATTTTTGGTTGTTAACAATTTAAGGTATATACTGAACACTACTCATGCAAATATAGACTGCAGGATTAATATCTTCTCATCTGAGCTTCTTAATCATTCGACAGATTGATTTGCCTCACTGAATTCATCCGAGTTCACGAAGCCAAGACCTACAATCACAACCTTGTTTAAAACAGACAAACAGGTTATAAAAGCGAGAGATCATCCATGTAGCTGTTCTTTATATGCAAGACCTGTTGTTCAAGCTTTTCAAGGATTGTGTAACAAATCTCAGCCGTCAAACCACCGAGGTGTCTCAAGCAAAAGATGCTCTACAGGCTCGTCCGGTGTGACGACTCGGGAACTTCTCATTGGCTGAGAAGCTGGCCACAAGTGACGCGACTGACCCGGCCACATTCCAGCGCCACGCTACTGTGTTCGGAAGAAAACCATGAGTTTTTATTGAAAGTCACTGGCTGTGTATTTCTCCTTCTCTTCCTCCTCCATCTTGTGAGGCCTTTAGAGTCATTGCTGTGTAAACAGGGCTGAGTTGAACCAATGAGATCTCAGCTTGTGTTTTGATGCGGCTCATCTGCTGGTAACCATCATAACGTGTTCATTTAAGCTCATTGAATTTAGGTAAACGTCTTCAAATTTAAAAGAAATGAATACACAATTTCAACAACTGAGAAACGTTGCTCGTTTTAATACTGAACTCTGAGTAATTTTTTTTAAAATGTTTGCTTAGCTTATATTTACTTAGACGTGTTAAACCAACAAAGTGAAGTAATTAGTCAAGCTCTTGTTATTAAAGTTTCATCTATCATTCGCTTTCCTTGTCCAACTTTAGAAGCTACACACACTCATAAGACACCTTCAATCATCTGGCCACTAAATCCAACTGCCTGATTTTTTGCCCCCACGAAGTGATTATGACAAAGTGTTAACGGACGGGCTTAGTTTCCATGTTGAGTATCTACAACAAATACAGCTTTTTTTCCTCTCAATGGTCAAAGCTAAGTGATAATTAGTAATCCTATATCTAATTGTGCTATTCATAAAAGGCAACCTGATAAGATCCATTATTTACTGGCAATAAAACTCAAAGGACACGTAATCCATTACTAAAACAAAAAAGAGTTTGATTGTTTTTCAGAGAGAGATTTAAATTAGATTTCACTTGTAGTCAGTAATGCAGCATAATTTCACTCTCGTCTCCTTTAATGTGCAAGAGTATGACAAAAGCAACACATATTTAGAGAACTGCACAATGTAGATAGTATCACATTTTGGACACATAAAACATTTAAGTCATGTAGAGTAAAATCTCCTAACCTAATATGGCCCTGTGCTTGCTTAGACTACTGTCTGTGTTAGTAAAGTCGAGCCAACGCCTAGCAGGTGTACAATTTCACTCCCCTCAAAACGTCCCTCGTTATTGCCCTAAAATACCAAATAGAATATAGATGAAGCATTTTTACCAACATGAACAATATTCATAGTATATAAAGTAAAGTAAATACTTTGTAGTAAAGCTGTTGTCACGAATGTGCAGCCATCTGCAGAGACAGTTTCTTTAGCTGACATCTCGCTGCTGAGGTTCATGTTTATTCCTAAACAAACATCATCGAGACTATCCACATAACTGTTGAAGCTTAAAGCAAATCAAACAATAAACCGCCCATCTCTATCACGGGACAGTTTTTATTCTAACAGGCTCCTCTGCTCGCACGACAGGTGGAGATACACCTGTACAGGCTTGAACATGACAGGTGAAATCAGCGGAGTTACACCATGGGAAACTATGAGATATAATCGCTCCCCAGTTTGGCAGCCAAGTCTTAAAGTAAACTCACCCTCAAAAAAAACTATGAGAAATAATCCTAAAAAGAATACGTAATAAATATCTCAACACATTTAGAGTACAGCAGACAGCAGGGCCGATGTGGACCGTGAATATAAAAGTCCATCAGTGCCATAAACTTACAAAAACGGTGTAAAAAAAATCCTACAATAGTATTTTCAATCATATAATCTCTCGTGGTCGTTGTGCATGCTGTAAATGCAGAGTCAGGACACTTACTTGTCATGCTCCTGTGACATTTCCGTCGGTCGAACTGGACTTTCTAGTTGGTACTGAAAATCCGACCCGTCTTCTTTACTGAGAAAACTCCGCCGCTAACTCTGGATGAGGGCTGCGGCAACAAACAAGGTGTCCCCTTCTGAGAGAACGGGTTTTGTCGGCTTTTCTCGCTTTTTTTTGGGGCAATGCTGAGAAATTGAGGCCGGTTTTACCTGTGACAGTCGCGCGGATTGGATTACAGGTGGACGGGAGGGCGGGGCCATTCTGTCAATTACCCTCTCCGAGGCTGTGATTGGCTCATGCGGTGGCCTACCTGAGGAGAGGGACTCAGGGTGAGCCAGAGGAGGAGCAGGGTCCAACAGCTGGGGTTGTAACGTGTTGGGTTATTAATTGGTAACGAAATGTGTGTTGAAATACTACTTAAAAAATAATGCGATAAAAAGGACTGAAGGGTGAAAAAAAAACTGAACAAGGATGCACCAGTATTACAATTGAGTCACAACTGATACATTACACGTGGTGTGTTTTACATGTGGTGTGTCAGCGCTAATTTAAAGACTGGAGGAGAAGTTAACACTGTCTTTGAGACGTTTCCACAGCAGCATTATAATAATGGATGTCTTTTTGTTATAGTTTTCGTCCTGCTCTTTAATGGGAATCAAATAAAAGAAATAAAAAATAATCTCATGGGTATATGCAATTTTTTTATCAGATTACATATTATTTCCCCAAAATGTAAAATCTGTAAACATCACTGGATGGAGCTCATTGAACTCATTGATCGTCATTAATGCAAGTTAACACAAGGCTATATACATAGACAAAGACGCTGTTTGTGAAGGTATGTTCAACATTAGTCAGGAGCCCAAATGAACTTTGAAACAGGTTTAGCTGTGGAGAAATAAATCCTTCTCGAACAGGTTTCCATGGTAAAAGATAAGCAACATAATGCAGAGGGCTTGATTTACAACATGAGTTTATTTAAATATGACATGAAGCTTTAACAGTCTGACTTCAGGACAATATACTATATTTACTTACAGTCTTCTTCTAAGTCAGAGACAGACTTTAAAAGTTGTGTCCTTTAACATCATGACCGACTCATTCTGCTTAAAAGGTCAGAATTACTGACATCAGTCTGTTTTATTGAATTGAGGCAATTTTAATATATTAGACACGGTTGTAGAGACACTTTGTAGTGATACTGTACTTTAAAGTGACTTCAGTAAGATTAATTGCAAGAAAAAATATAAATCTGATCATCTACAATTCTATTATAACTATACAAACTATCTCAACAAATCCTGAAATGGTTTTAAGATCCTGAACAGATCATTTTGAAATAGTTGGCTCTTGTGTCAACAACTGATTATTGGCTTCAAAACATATTGCAGGATCACTCGAGTCCAACTATCACAAGAATCAATTGATTATTTATTCAATTTTAAAAATATCTTTACATTTTAAAAGGCTCCATCAGTTTACATCTTTCATTTTCTGAGCCTGGAAATTTGTAAAAAAAAATAAATAAAAAAAAGATTTAAAATTTAAAAAAACATTGATGAAACTAAGTAAAATCAGATGTAAAAGTAGATCAATTGAGTTTAGGTGACCAAGCGTAATAATATTCCTCCATGTGGCTGTGAGTTAGTTTTCCATCCTCCTTAACTGTAAGTCAACCTTTTCCTCATTTTATGAAGAAATACTCGCATCTCTGTCCC
Organism: Clinocottus analis; assembly: GCF_023055335.1. Lineage (NCBI taxonomy): Eukaryota > Metazoa > Chordata > Actinopteri > Perciformes > Cottidae > Clinocottus > Clinocottus analis. The sequence continues at coordinate 8,355,195 of NW_027175898.1, forward strand.
CGTTACTGGATGACAACACAGAGAGATGTTTCTTCTCTTGGAGGACACATTAGTATCAGCCTGCGCAGCTGCAGATAAGAAAAAGGCAAATTAGTCCCAAAACTTCCAGAATCAGAAAAGAGAGCAATTAAACGATGAATAAGCATTCAACCAAATCACGGTTTCACTCTTGACGGTTAACATCTCATTTACATCCTAAAGCAAGCTGCATGAAACAGAAGCACATTACTGTCAATGAGCTTCATAAAGCGACGACTTTTCTATGCAACTCTGGATCAATCAAACAATTAGATTCCAACGCGACATACGTTCATCTATGATATATTTTGAGCTGCTGTGAGCCTTTGTGTCATATTTGCATTGCCTCTACCTTTCATAATCCTCAACAACTAGCTGTGATGATTACGATAAGAAAAGATTAAAAGAAATAAACATACTTTACAAAACAGTCATAAACTCCCAAACTGGAGATGAAAGAAAATGAGTAACAACAAACAGCTTTGTTAGAGACAGAGGGAGCTTAAAAGATGCTATCAGCAATATTCAAAGTGTCTCCCCAAAAACACACACTGAGAGAGAAACTAACTGTAATCCACCTCCCCCCACACACACACTCTCTCTCTCTCTCTCTCTCTCTCTCTCTCTCTCTCTCTCTCTCTCTCTCTCTCTCTCTGTAACACACACGCACATGCATGCACACACACACACACGCACACACACGCGCACACAAACAGACTCAACCTCCTGCTCCTGGATCCTGGTTTACTGTTTATTTATCCCAATGGAAAGACACCTGCTTCTCCTGGAGCTTGTTTGTGTTTGCACTGAGGACATGGGATAATACAATGATGGAGGGATACGAGGATGTGTGTGTGTGTGTGTGCGTGTGTGTGTGTGTGTGTGTGTGTGTGTGTGTGTGTGTGTGTGTGTGTGTGTGTGTGTTGTGAGGCTGGGAATATGAACCTGGGCTGCTGATGGTGGGACTGACTTGATGCTGACTAGACAAAGAACTGAGAGGCCATAGCATGAGGGGAAAACACACACAAAAAGAGTTGGATCAAAGTGTGGGATCAAACCTGAGAAAAGAACTACTGAGCTCTTCTCGGGAAGTAAAATAAGTAGATTTGGACAGATCTTTAATTAACAAATACTACTATACTGCAAGATACTCCATTACATAACAAAAAGTCACAGACATACATAACAGTTTGACACAATTACACTTAAATAAAAGTTCAGAACGATCAATAAAATTCACTGAACGTGTCAAAAGTAAAATTACTCTTAAAGTATATGACATTAATACACTGTTTACAATACAAATGCAATAATGATCATTTTAGAGTCGGAGCTGGTCATGGGAAGTTTATTTCAGTCACATACAGTGGTGCTCAATCTAAATGCCCTCCAGAGGGTCAGCAGATGCATCCGAAGGGTTACGGGGTGATTAGTGGGAGAGGAAAGAAGTGACTCACCTTTGTAATCACCTCTTTAACTTTTTTCTAATATTTCTTTATTGTGAAATATTGATAATTTCTCCACCCTGGAAATCAAACAGTTATACATTTGAAAACATCTGTAGTTTGGAGGGGACATTTCTGTTTAAAGGATCTGATGACAATACATCTGAAACGTGACAACAGGTCCCGAGCAGACGCAGGTTTTTTGTAAGAGGTCACAAGACAAAAGGTTGAAAACCACAGATGAACTTTTCAACAATGACTTGAATTTAATAAACATACAATGTATTTTTTAAATAATTTATCTATAACTAATAACAATTGCTGTCAGATAAATGTAATGAAGTAAATGTTCTTAAACTGAATTATATATACTTTATTAAATCAGACACTGATGGCACAGTGCTGTGTATCATTTTGTTTTTTAACCAAAAATGCTTTGCACTGGTTAGGGTGGGCCCAATTCCACAAAGCGTATCACTGATAAAAGGTTGAGAACCAGTGGTTTAGATGAACATAACATTATTACTAAGTACCTCTCTGATAAGATGTTTTCATCTGCACCCAGGGTGCTGTTCTCAGTCCAATCTCCTAAACCTTTTACTCAGATTAAGATATGTTATCAAGCAAAATCTTACTTATAAGGATATTAAAATTAGATGACTTACAACATAATGCTGATAAAACAGAGTACCGCTGTCGGCTTGTCCCTGAGGGGTATGAAAACATGTGTTCGTTCTTCAGATGTAACTCATCTCCTGACCTGTATGTGAAGTCTTAGATTCGTTCATGTTCAAGTTTTGCTCAATTTGACCATCAAACTGAGATGATTATTTATAATTAAAATGTTATCTGCACCAGTGTAATTCCTTCATTACGTGCCTTTTGTTAGCACGATCCTTTGGCTGCTGCGAGACTGTAGTCCCCTTATGGTTACTTTGAGTATTGTGTGGTAAAACACCTGACTGCATTAGACGTCTATTCCAGCCTTGTCACAGTCTCTAAGATCCTCTGTTCGGATTTAATTCGTTTTTCTAAGTTTCAAACGCAAAGTCACGGCTTCCAAACTTTGCAACTCTTTCCAGATGGATCTAATATATCTGCACTCCATTTATTCAATTAACATGAGTAAATCCCTAAACACATGCCAAATGAGAAAGAAAATACAGCTTCATCGTGTTTGTTGTTGCTTTAATTTCAGTCTGCTCTCCAACACAAGCTAGCGGCCCGTCGCTGGTGTTTACTTGCTCAAAGCAAAGAGACGATCACATGACCGTTTGAAAGAGAGACACAAACATACAGAAAGAAATGAAAGGTGGTGCAATAGAGACAAATGGACACCCTTGATGCAACATGAAGCCAATCTCAACAGTTTCCAACGACTCAAACCCTCCAGGATGCTTTGGGACATCTTTGTCAATTTGCTTTGTGGCTTCACCCCCCCGGAGCTCTCTCCCATCCCTCCCTCCTCCTAGAAGACAGTTGGTTTTTAGTGCCGTCCCGCCTTTTTCCAGCCATCAAACCAGGATGGAAATAAGATGCAAATCCATCCCACTTTTCTAGCATGTGAGCACTTGTCTGAGCCGAAAGCACTGGTAACTGTTTTGTGGTCTGTTTGAGTCACACTGGACCGTCAGTTTAGGTTTGCAGCTGAGCAGCTCACGCTGAAGCTTTCTGTTGTTGGGTAAATAGCTGAAGAGCTCACATGAATAAAGAAAGTGTTGTAATGCATTTTAAGATCATTATCACACTGTTGGTCGTCACTAAACTGAACGTTAACAGGCATCGTGGATGTGCACACAGGACAGTCGAGGTTTGAAATGATGTGTTGGATTATTATTTACATCGGATTAACTCCTGGATGACAGATGAGTCTGATTCATAAACCTTATTTTATCCTCTTTCATAGGGATTGCCTTTGCTCCTGGGTAACTTGTCACTTATGACTCTTCTTTAATGGCAACCTCATCAGACGTCTCCATGGTCGTGATGTTTTTCAGTGAATTGCTGAGGCCGGGGTTAGATGGTATCACACCGTTCCCACTGATGACAGTAAAAACAAACACTGAGGGCATCGCAGACCCGCATGCTGCAGCGCAACTCACAACTCAAAAACACACACACTCACACGGGTCAGTACTTTTTCCAGGTCTTATGGGATTTAGGGATTCTTGATTGAGTGTTTGTGTGTGTTTTGCTTCATAACACTGCTGATGTTTTAGCCCCGAGCTGTGGATGTTACTGACCATTGAGTACGATTCAAGACTCAGTTTCAGATTCAGATTCAACTTTATCGTCATTGCACAAGCACCAATGTAAATAACTTATTTACCAGATTATTAAATGGAAACCATTTTGATAACTGTTGGCCAGGTTTATGCTAAACCATACGCATATTGTCTGCTTTACACCAAGTTTAAACATTTTTAAACAATTTTTTTTCAAATAACTACACGCGGTTATCTACATTAGACAAATCCTTTAAAACTAAACACATGTGTGTTGTTTGCTAAACACTGCCGTTGAAATTACAACACTAAATCATCAATCACCTGAACGCAGAATGCATAGTTGAAAACATGTGTAACCAATGAAATCACTTAGAAATCAGAGCTTGAACACGAGAACTATGATTCAAGTTTGTTCTTTGGCATTCACAGCAATAAACTATATTTATATTTAGTGAGCAGTACAATAGAAACTATAACGATGACATCTTCAGTTAAAGGTATTGTGGTTGGCAAAATCAGTATTGAGTGAGAATAAACAAATGTGTCTGTTTCCTCATTGCATTCATGCTACAAATGGAAACGCAAACTCTCTCCATAATATTATTTTATATTTGGCAAATCAGTGTGCGGTTGAAATTGAAATTGAAAGGAACTATTTTATTTGGTGTTTGTGTGTGAAATTGTGATTGTATAAAGATTCATATTTTACATTTGATTGATATGTTTTGGGTTGTGTGTAAAGTGCAAAGATGGCTGTAGTTGCAGAAGTTGTGTTTTATAATTTATTTTAGTTGAATGAAATTATCATTTGCAATTCCATTAATTTGTCATCAACGATATCGTTTTACTTTTAGATCCCTTTCATTCCACCATCAGTTCATCTGATTCTAAGGAAAATCAAAGCACTAAAAACATTTTTTAATAAAAGTTGCTGTAGAAGTTAAATCATTTGCTTCACCATCCTTCCAGGGAAAGATCTCCTGGATAACAAGCAGCAGTAACATTAATTATTAAAAGTTAATAGATTATGAATAGTATAAAGCTGTTTGTTTTAAGAGGTTCAACTGACACAAAATAGAGATGCTGCATCATCTATATGCAAAAGAAAAAGAAACGTTTTTGTTAACCCGCTTTATGAATAATCTTTCCACAAAACAAAGCAAACCCCTCCAATTTACACTCTTGCTTTGAAAATAAGTTCAGAATTTTGAACTTGAAAAAAAAAGCACCTTAAGCTTCTAATAAGTCTTATGGGAAGTTTTTAGGTTTACAAATGAACCAGACAGGGGTTTGCTTTAATGGTGCAGTAGGTCTGTGATGTTGTATAAGACCTCCATGAGCCACCTCACACACACAAACAAGCTGTTGCAGATACACTCTCAAACGCTGTCACAACACTAAGCAGTAACGTGTACAGTGACCCAGCAGTAAATATGAAATTAATATTGACATTCCCTTGTGTCAGCTTCATTCAGAGTTTTCTTCATAGCTGAGATAAAGCTCTGTGAACTGTAAGGAATTCAGCCACCCGACTGATAGAAAGCGCTCAGTGCGACCTGACGCTGAGTTGAGGAGCAGCTCCACGAGCATTTCCATGGAGCAATGTGGAAAGAGGGTTACAGGCAGAATAAACCCAAATTACACTGCAACATATTCTATTACAGTTGTTAGAGGGATGTGTGTGTGCTTCCTTTATCTTCCCACGACTGTTGGGCTAAGTCTCTATTTTGATACACGTTTAATCCCACAAAAAGTGCCACTGTACAAACTGTTGTATTTACAGATAGCTATAAGCGTGAGGTGAGTGAGCTGCTGAGGAATGCTGGCAAACAGAACACACGACATTCCTGCGTGATCATCGTTGCTTCCACGCACTATTTTAAGACTTGCGTCCTTTGAAAATCTTCCCTCCTTCATGTTAAACGCACAGAGGGACATAAGTGTTGAGCCCCGATGACAGAACACTCTGTTACAGTTTAACAGTTTGGATCACGTTCTCCAGTTCAGATATTATCAGATGCAAAACTATTCGACTGTTTGAAATGGTGGACAAGTGAGATTGTGTGAGACAACATCTGCTGCTGTCAGATCCTCATCAGTTGAAACCCCTCAGTCTTCTCATCGGGCCTCACACACAATGGGTTTGTCTAAATCAAGACTTCCAACGTCTTGATATCAGTTTTTTAGCCTCTTTGAGAATTAGCAAAGCATTCAAACTTTAGTATGATCAAACAAAATCCTCTTTCTGCGTTGTTTTCTGTCTCAACCTCAACTCACTGCCGTGTTGTGACTTTAGACCACACGGACAACAATGTGGGCCTTATTTATACGTCACACTGGAGCTTCACAGAGTGGTGGAGGTGAGGTGACTTGTGACTAAAGGTGGTTATTGTTGAAGAAAGCGTGGGAGACTGACAAACAAGCTCTTCCACTTGTCACCTGGTTCAGCCTCTTCGTCTGCCTCGGCCTGTTTTCTTTGTGCTGTGATTGAAGTTGATTCTCCTGCTTCGCAGCCTCCTCACTATTTATTGCATTGAAGATTTAGTCAGAGGAAGAGTCAAGGTGAAAGTAATTCAACTTTATTTGATAGGTGCTATTTTAAAGATATATTTACCCCATTGTAGATAAAGAATGAGAAAAATTGAATGGCAAAAATCAGGACAAAGAAAATAGGGTAAAATATTGTACAAATTCAACTTGAATTTGCAGAGCAATGCAAAGGATTCACAGAGAATAATGTGCTGGGCATTATTCATAGTGTCAAGTCAATGCAATTGAAATCTTATTCCCATTAAAGGATTTTTAAAGGTTGATCTGCAAAGCAGCTACAGCTGTTTTAAGAATGTAAAGCAGTTGAATTAACTCTAATATTGAAGTGAAAGTAGACTATTGCATGAAATTGAAATATTCTGGTGAAGTAGTACCTCGTGGTAATTTAGTTCAGTACTTGAGTAAATGTGCTCAGTTACTTGGAAGGACTACAGGACACACATGTTGTTTCACCTCAGAGAGAAGCTGAACAAGGAACATGCCATTTTTATGTCGTCAAAAAGTAAAGCAGGGACAGAAAAGGCTGATTCGTGCGTGCGGTGGGACTTCATGACTCCTTCGTGTACGCCGGCTTACGTCTGTTCAGTGTCAGCCACACACAAACGCACTTGCGTGACACTCAGAGTCACGCCACTCAGCAGAGAGGAATCCTTCCTGAACAGATTTGCTGTCAAACCTGAAATGTGTCTTTAGGAGGAAACAGGAAACAAAAAACCATTCTGACACATTTCTGGAAAATAAACTGACGTTGTTGAACAACAGGTCGGCATTCACAGTCAATTTGATTTGGCTGAATGTTTTTATGTAGCTTCAGTGTAATATCTTTGAAATAAAGCATCTAAATTGACTTTTTTATTTACTTTTGACAACTCAAAATGTTGTGATGCATTAACACCATATAGGATCTGTCAGGTTCATTAAGTTAACTGAGGGGAACTTTGTCCAGACATGATGCAGTTCCTTTTTCTGCCTGTTGCGTCATCCGGCCTCCTTTCTGTTTCCCTGTTTCCCCTGAAGACATCCCACAAAGGATTCACCACTACAACCAGGACTTTGTTAGGACTATGTTTATCTTTAAACAATGTCTTATTGTGCAACAAATGGTTTAAGTTGTTTTTATCTATGGTTTTATTGCATGGTTACTTATCATTATTAGGGTTATCTGATGTTTTTGTAATCTGTGTTGTTTGATTGGTATGGGAGAATTGTCATTTTGAATCGGAAACCTTAAGAAATATTTTAAAAATATTTTTGCTCAGTATTCACGTAGCGAAATAGTAAACAGTTCTTCATCGGTGTCACAATAATGAAAAAAATATGTCAAGACAAGAACAGAGCTGTAAAGTACAAGTGATACAGGAGGAGTTTCACTCGGGGATTATTGATTTGACACAGACACACACACACACACACACACACACACACATCTCAGATTTTATTTATCTTGGGCGCTACAGTCAGAGGGCATGTATAAACCTGCAGGAGTTTCTGTTGTCTTCCAGCCAACCGTTGCTTTTCAGCAAATACTTGATCTTCATACTGTGAAGGAGCTGCTGTTGTGAAACCCATTCGTCCTCCTCGCCTGTCTCACCTGTAGCAAAGCACTGAGAGCGGTGCAACGCCGAGCAGGGCCCTGCCTCATCTTGAACAGGAAGGTTTTTGGTAGAATCCTTGAGAAACCCCAGAAAAGAGGTTGCAGTCATGAGACAGCCAAACCCATTTTTATGTAAGGCCCCGACACTGAGCGGGAGTACACTGAGGAGTTTCACTTGAACCGGCGCCAAACCTCTCAGCCTGAGGGGTGAGAGGCAGGGAGGAGCGGGGTGATATTTACATGACATTGACAGAAAAATACAAAGTGGATGAGCAGTATTATGAAAGACAGTAGGGAATCTGTCATCGGAAATGTTATGTCGAATAGTAAAAGAATAGAATATAATCTGTCCTAATCCACGACACAGGTTATGTACGGGCTTTAGTAGTCAGTTAAATTGAAGCCCTTTTAGCCCAACCAAATTAATTAATATACAGTTTGATTGCATCAGTGCTCTCATCTTGACTTTCTTGTGTTGAGCTTTAAAGTGAGAATAGACCGCAGCGGTCACAGGGAGTGTGAAACTGCTGCTAAGACAACTTCTTTTCACGATGTCTTTTGCGAGCTGATCCTCAGACCAGTCAAACCAGCAATACCTCGGTCCTTGGTCCATCCCAGGGTGGAGCAGAGAAATCACTGCAGTTGACAAGCTG